>NC_136261.1:385696276-386051276 GCF_964187855.1 Myxine glutinosa
TGACATTCTGGGGTTCTTAGAGACTTCTTTCAGCATTTTGCGGTCTGCTCTCGGGCTGAACTTGCTGGGGCGGCCTGGCCTGAACAAGTTGGCAGTTGTTTGGAACCTTCTCCACTTGTAGATGATCTTCCAGACAGTCGAATGATTGATTTCAAATTGTTTGGAGATCTTTTCAAATCCCTTCCAAGACTCGTAGGCATCTATTGCCTTCTTTCGGTAGGCCTCAGAGAGCTCTTTTGATCGCGGCATGGTGACGCCGCACACTTCAACAACAAAGAGCAAACCAAACGAAATGTCTGAGGTTTAATTAAGACAGGTTTCCTTCAAGATCCTCTCTACCGATGTTCTAATCATTTGCACCTGAGCTGGTGCACCTGATTCTCCTTTTAGGTATTTGAAGTAGTGATAAATGTCGGGGTGTACTTACTTTTTCCACATGCAAAATTTACATTTATGTTTATTTAAAATATACAATGGACTACAAAATGTAAATGTTTCATGATATTTGTTATATTATATTACCTTTATCTATCAATATTGTTGAAATGAAGATCAAATAGCTGTATGTTGAAATATGTTGAAAAAGTCAAAAGTTTACATGGGATGTACTTACTTTTTCATGTGACTTGTATATATAGATATATATATATATATATATTGCTGCGGAAACGGAGTACGGCGCTCCCCCTTAGCGGGGGGGGGGGGGGGGGTTAATCCCCTTTTATTTTCACTGGCCGTCTCCGCTCCTGAAGCTACCCCGCTCCACGAGGCAGGGGGGTAGGTCCGCTCAAGACCACGGGCAAGATGCTATCTTGCCGAGCGGATTAGCAGCCCGCGGCTCGAACCATTAGCAGTACTAAACCCGATCCTAAACGTTGGCCAAATCATGCCACAGGTGTTCAATGATGGAAACCTCTAAAATGAACGGATGTGAAGAAAAGAAGGCAGAGTAAGGAAGAACAGGAATTTATTACTAACTATATACAAGTCAAAGGAACCAAGGAGGAGGAAAGTAAACGAAAGTAATTTACAGAAGAAGAAGACACAGGGCAATTCTACTTATCTATACAGTCTTACTTATTCCCAGGGACAACACAGACAAACAGATGACATTCAGACTTACACGAATGGGAATGAATGGCTGGAAGGGGAGGAAGGTTCACCTGGATGCTGGCTGGAGCTTGATCCCGCACGGGCCGTCGGGCTGGAAACGACGGCCACCGATGCCACCGCAATCTGGTTCACACAGCAAGGCTGCTCGAAAAACAGCACGTCAGGGCTTCACGCTGCTGGGCCGCTGAAACAGCGTCTCTCCCAGCAGAACCGCAAGCTCACCTCCCCACAGAATCTCTCCACTTCCAAGCACCTCCAGCACGTATATCTTTTTGTGCATCTTCCCTTGCTCATCTCTCTCTTACGCCTCTCAGCTCCTCCTCAACTGGACTGAGGTGGGGGCTCCGCGTGACGGGTTATATAACCACGCCCTAGAATCTTCTTGAACCTCCCTGAAGTTTCTTTCCTCCGCCCTCTCAGGCCAAACCCCTCATGTTTGGTTGGTTGATCGGGGGCTGGCTCACTCCTCCTTCTCATGACGAGGTGGAGACACGCCTTTCTTCTCCGAGCTGACCGCGTGCGTAATGGTGTCAATTAATGGGAAACAGAGCCTTAAACTAACATAGAAAAAGAAATAACTAGAGAGGTTCTATGGTGGCCTACGTGCTTGTACATGGACTAGCTACGGTGCACTCATTTCAATTAACAGCCAATTAAAAGGGGAAATGTACACAGGAAATTTAATACTAAATTTACAAAGTATATATACAGTGAAACCTTGACTTAGGAGTTTAATTCGTTCTGTGACCGAGCTCGTAACTCAATTTGCTCGTTTCTCAAATTAAATTTCCCCATTAAAATGCATTGAAATGCTATTAATCCGTTCCAGCCCGCCAAAAACCACACCAATTTGTTTTTTTAATATACAGTATATATAAAAATATCTCGCGCTTTATATTTCACCTGTATGCAGCATACAAGTTGGCAGGATGGCCTGGACTGGAGGTACGCACACTTGACTCTAAACTGTCCAGCCTGGGTTTGAATCCCGACCCAGCTATAACCTGTCATGTCGGTGTTTCACAGGCAGGGTGATTCATCAATGTGTGTACCGCTAAACTGGGCGCCCCGTTTGCGTCCCATTAATTGTTGGATGTTTAAGGATCTGTGTAGTTTTCTGGGCCCTGTGCTATTTCTGGTCTTCATCAATGACCTCATGGAAATGAGGATCTGTGTAGTGTTCTGGTAGTGTTCTGGGCCCTGTGCTATTTTTGGTCTTCATCAGTGACCTCATCGAAATGACCTCATCAATGACCCATCGAAAACCTTGATATTTTCTACCCCCGGTAATTCACCCCAGAGTCCTTGCAGTGTTCATATGTTTTATTCCTCTCCCACCTCCCCCCAAGTCCTCCCGATGTCCCTGCTCTCAAATGTTGTGTTTGTGTCCTTCCCCCTCTCTCCCCATATTTTTTGTGTTTTGTGTGTCGGTTTGTCTTTTTGTGTGATTAATGTTAGCTCTTTCACGAGCCTCGATCTTGTATACAAAAAAAAAAAAAAAAAAAAAAAAATCACCGTGTCTTCCACAAAGAGAAGGCGAGCTATCGCCGGCACTCTGAACAAGATGTGGCCTGGCATGCTCTTCTCCTCTGCCGTTATATACGTCCTCCTCGGCATCTTTTTCCAGAAGAGCCCTGTCTCGTCACAGTTGAAGATTTGCTGGGGGATGTATCCTTCAGCTTCTATCAGTTCGGCAAAAGTTATAATAAAATCTTCAGCTGCCTTCACATCCGAGCTTGCTGCCTCACCATGCCTGATGACGGAGTGAATGCCGGTCCTCTTCTTAAAATTATCAAACCATCCCCGACTGGCTTTGAATGACTCTTCCGATGCCTCGTCCGTTGATGTTCCCGCCGTCTGCTGCACCAAATCCCCGTAAATGTCTCGGGCCTTCTCACACATGATGCTCTCAGTCACGGTATCTCCTGCGAGCTGCTTCTCCGTCAACCACACAAACAACAACTTCTCCATCTCTTCATGGACAGAGGTCCGGAGCTTTGAAATAATCGTAACGCCCTTGGCTGGCGTTATAGCCTTTATCGACTCCTTCTGCTTCAAAATCGTACATATCGTAGAAGTACTACAATCGTACTGCCTCGCCAAGTCGACAACATGCACACCTCGCTCATGTTGTTCAACGATTGCGTGTTTTATATCCAAGCACATCATCCTCTTCTTCTTCTCAGTACTGCCCTTGGCACTCAATTTCTTAGGACCCATGGTTAAAACTAAGAAATTTTCCAAAATAACCAAAATGCGAAAACAATGCAGCAGCTATATACGGCAGAGATGCTTGCACGGCAAGATAACCACGTGAACTGAACCCACCTGGTGGCAGGTGGCGTAAGCTCCAAAATAACCAAAATGCAAAAACAAAGCAGCAGCGATATACGGCAGAGCTGCTTGCACGGCAAGATAACCACGTGACCGGAACCCACCTGGTGGCGGGTGGCGTAAGCTCGTAACTCAGATCTCGGCTAGCATCTCAAAGCAAAACACCGCCCGAGCGACGGCTCGTATCTCGGAAAACTCGTAAGTTGGTGCACTCCTAAGTCAAGGTTTCACTGTATATATATATATATATATATATATATATATATATATATATATATATATATATATATATATATCTGTGCAGTGTCTGTCTTGTGTTGTGTTGTCTTGTCTTGTGTTGTCACTGAACTACTCCCTCAAACTTTTGTGAAATCATACTATTCCAACTTGACCCACGGTGGGAGTATGCGCTCTACTGAATGGCATTCTAGTTGATAATAAATTCATTACAGAAACATTTTTCCTCGGGGGAAGTTGATCTAACTCATAAAATTTCGCCTTGATCCATTCAGCAGCTCTGCAGAAGATGTAGAAAGCTTATGACGTCATAGGCAATGGCAGCCAATGAAAGTCAACATTGCAAAAACTAAATTCATGATGCACGAAGTTAAATTGGTATCTACAATGAGTTAACGTTTCGTAGACACCTCTCAGGGCAATGATCTCCTCCACAGCACCTGCACGGATGTCCCGATGAGCCACAGTTTCTGCACGGATGTGCTGACGATCTGTAAAATGGCGCTCTCTCCACTTGCTCAGCTGGCGTAGATCTTCTCCCCCGCTGAAGTCGGTTCATCGCTCCGTCCTCGGTTCTTGCTGCTTGGCTGAACATGTGCTCCTTGTTAGCTTTACCAGCTAATTCTTTCACCAAACAATTTCCTCAGGCATCTTCCGAAGATAAAACTGCTTTTCATGAGAAATTTGTTTGTGTTCTCGCCATTTTCAGGTGAAGTCCGGACACAAATCTGTCTCTTAGGGCTTGATGTAGAAATCCTCCAAACGAACATGGAGAAGGAAGCTGCATCAATTGTATTATGAAGTCAACCACAGACTCATGCTCAACTTGGCTGACCATCCAAAATTTGTGTCACTCGGCAGACACAACGGGTTTCGGAGTGAAGTGTTCTGGGTTCACAAAGGGTTTAGAAGTGAAGTGTTCTGGGTTCACAGTGGGTTTAGGAGTGAAGTGTTCTGCTGACAGCCCTCTCAACCCACCAACACCAGTAACAGGTTGGTCTTTTTCCCTCGGCGATTGCAATTACCGCCATAAATGCATCGCATCTGTCCACGTTGTAATCAAAACGCTCAACTTTCTCATTTAAGGCGCCAATATTTCTGATCCTATGTAAATAGGAGTTTACAGTCCAATGTCCGAGTCTGAACCTGTAGAGGATTGCCTGATCTGTTCGGGAGGGTCGAAGAAACGAGACCGATGATACGAAGATTTGCAGCTTATTGTCAACTGCTTTGCGCAATCTGGTCGTCACTATGGCCTTATGATTATCCTCAAGAAGACTGAGGCTGTGCTTCAGCTGAGACCAGAAGGTGCGAACACTGTCCCATTCATTACCGTCAATGACACGCCACATAAAGTTGGAAACAAGTTCTGCTTCCTTGGAGGTATCCTTCCTAAAAAAGCAATGATTGCCGACGAAGTAACATCAAAATTCGGTGAATGCAAATCTTGGATACCCCATCGTCGCCATATCAAATGCCTCAATCAATTCCATATTTGGTTTTGTAAGATTTTTGTAATTTTTGTAATTGTAAGATTTTTTTTGTAAGATTTTATTATTTTAAAAAAAAAGATTTTGATAAGACAAAATCTTTGTAAGATTTTTGGCATCACATGGTGAGATGGAATACCTCACTATTCAATCCGAGACTGCTGTCGTATCCAAGGAATTGAGTATTTCCTGATGTACGCCAAGGTTCGCCAGTCAGGACACGTCACATGCATGGACTATCACAGAATCTCCAAGCGCGCTTTTCGACGGTTAACATAAATTGGGTAAATGGCCATGTGATGGACAAAGGAGGTGCGATAAAGATGTCCTTATGTTTAGACTCAAGCATTGTGCCATTCCAGTCATCACCTGGGAACATCAGGACACAAACAGGTCAGCTTGGCGTAACATTTGCTGCAAAGGCCTGGACCACTTTGTATGTGGGAGACTTGCTATAGAGAGACAGCGGAGGCAAGAAATGAAAACCTGCCAATGTCATTCTCTGCAAGGACATCAGCTGCCCTTACGTGACAACATTTTCTATAGTGCCTCATCTTCATGCACCTGTAGCACTTTGCCTTGGCAGCTGGACACGTCCGACTTTCCTTATGTGAAAAACCTCCACAATGAGTACACTTGGTCATGGGACGAGGTTGAAACGTTTTGTGTGATTTTTTCTTTTGTCTGCTCATCTCTTCCACAGTAGTTGAGTGGTCCTCTTTAAGACCCATCTGATGTATAACGAGTTCTCGTTTTCTTGCCATCTGAATTGCCATTTCCAGATTGAGATCTGCCTTCAGTTGTAATTCCAAGGTGAGTTTCTGGTCAGCCAGTCCACACACGAGTAGATCCCGGATTTCCTCATTTTTATAATGGAAACCACAGTACTCAGCACCAGTGTAAAGGCACCGCGCAAATTTTTCCACAGACTCATCCGCTTGCTGTGTCATTGACCGGAAAACAGCCCTTTCATGAATCACGTTACGCTTGGGAATGAAATAGGCATCAAATATCCTCAACACCATCTGTAAGTCATTCTCATTTTCACCAGGATGGTCCCCATCAACAGCAGGTGTATAGGTAAAGTTGCTCACGACATCTTCTGCCTCCCGACCCATTGCATAAATTTAGGGTACTCACTTGGACTTCCCCCATTTCTCTGCTCAGTTTCGTCCATTTGGAGTATCGATCGAACTGCCGTTTCCAGCAGTGCCATCCAGCAGGCTTTGAAAAGTCGAAGTTTTCCGGTGGATTAAACTTTGCCATGGCCCAGAATGATCTCCAAAGCAATAAATGCAGACTTAACTACAATTCGACTGATTTAACAATCGCCAAGTCACACCGCTGCCACCATGGAACAGCAGCCGAAAGCCCGGGAATGATTGAGACACACCCGTTCAGTGAGCAGCCATGATGGAACTACTTTATTATACATACGTCACAGCAACGCATCATCAGTCCCTCATTAGCATGTGTATGAGCTGTACTTCGACAACAGTGCCCCCCTGCAAACCTCAGGTGGGGGTCTCTTTGCAAACCTCACGTGGGGGCCCTTTATAGTCCAGGAGCCAGAATCTGCTCAAAATGGTTTCGTGCACCACCCACTACACAGTTGGTTTGTCACTTCCAGGTGATTGGGGAACATCTATAGAACAAATCCAGCCCTGATGTACAGTTCAATTGTGGCAGCAACAATAAATAGCAGCCACTTTTCTATGAGAGGGGTGGTGTCCGAGGCATAAATCTGAGATTTTGATGGATTTCAATTTTATTTTTTTTCTCTTTGCCCCTACAGGCAAGATACATCCAATTTTGTTGTGAAAGTTTCATTCATGAGTATGAGACATCTATATGTGTATGTTATAAAATAGTTTTATATTTCGCATGTCATAGCTGTTCATATAATTATGCAAAAATAATGTCGCCTAATTCGAGGAATTCCCGAAATTTCCAAATATTTTGCTATCAAAACATTTTACACAGTTGTATATGCGTTGAAATATTATTGATGTGATGAAATATCATATTTTTGTTGTAACATGAAACTGCACTTTGTATTTTGCAGTTGTCTGAATAAGAAGCAAGGAACATAACAACCTAAGCATGGCGAGCGAGAGTAGTGCAGAGGAATCTTTCCCACTTCTACCACAAAAACGCATGAAACTAATAGATTCCAAAAAATGCATCATCTGACAAACAAACACAGCTTCATATTTAAGGAAAGCAGGTGATGAAGGAATTGCAAAGTTTGTATCAGCTGCAAAATACAGACGTGATGAAACCTACCAACATCTCGAGACTTCTCTTGAAAAGTTGCACACTATGGAAACTGTTTGGCATCGTGCATGTTACCAGTCGTACACAAGCTCACACAATTTTAAGTATGTCCATGGAAAGCCAGCAGAGGATTGCTGTTTGAAGGATGTTGACGAAAGTACAACCCGGCTGAGAAGTTCAGCACCTGCTGTGGACTGGTCGTTGTGTCTCTTCTGTCAACGCAAGTACCATGGAAAAAGCAAGGTACTGTACAATATTACAACGTTTGATGCGTGTACTGCAATACAGCAATCAACATATGTAAAGGGAGACGACGACATGCTTACTAAGATAGGTGGCATTGACCTGATAGCTGCTGAGGCTAAATACCACAACCCATGTAAAGCTCAGTATACAAGCAAAGCGAACCTCAAGTACCATGCATACAAGGAAGCGAAACGCACAGAAGATGTCTATTCAGATGCCTTTACTGAGCTCATGTCCTCGGTTGAAGTAGGCATCCAGCGAGGAAAGCTTATGAGCTCACCAGCCTTCTTGCAAAGTACAAGACTATTCTGACATCTGACAGGTATGGATGTTAAAACAGCAGATAGCTAGACCAGCCAGAGACTCAATCTAAGGCTCCAGAATCACTTCAAGGACAGTGTGGTTTTTCATCAACAGCAGGATCGAAGCAAACCCCAATTGGTATACTCCAGGAAGATCTCACTTTGTGAAGTTATCAACGCCGCTCATTTGAAAGAGAGACAAACTGCAACTACTTATACAGCATACGTTACCCATGACGATGCAGACGCTGAGCTGATGAGCACCATTTACCATGCTGCTCAGATCATCAGGACCGATTTGAAGGACTGTGCAGGCATCCAAATTCGCCCATTGAGTCTTCATGATCTAAATCTGAGGAGGTCCAAGGACATGCTACCAGAAAGTCTATATGACTTCCTGTGCTGTGTCATCTGCAAGGAATCAGCTCCACCACCATACACTGAGGATAACCCTAATGCAGCAGATGAGCGTCATGTTATAATGCTAGGCCAAAATATTGTACACAGCACTTTACATGGCAGAGTAAAAACACCCAAGCATGTAAGTCTCGCCATGTCAGTACGCTACCTGATTGTTTCGAAACAAGTCATCAACATACTCAACCGCATGGGCCACTGTTCATCTTATTAAGAAGTTGAAGCAGTCGATACCAGCCTAGCTATGGAAGTTGTTGCCAAGTCCAATCTTCTGGATGTTGTCACCCCATCAAACATCTGGCCAGGTGTGTTCATGCAAGCAGCTGCTGACAACAATGATATAAATGAAGAAACGTTAGATGGTCAGCACACAACCCATGCCACAACTCTTGTGTTGTATCAGCAGGGACAGTTTGGTCCACAACCACAGAGGAAGTCATATGCAGTCCACTCAGGAAAACGACGCACATTAGATAACCCAGCAGCATGCCAAGCCATGCTGGAATGCAGTACCTATGGGAAAAAAACAGCAGTCACACCATTTCTTAATGCAGTCAAACAAGAGTGGTACACCAGTGGAAGTTACCTGGATGACAATGCTAGCAAAATGGATCTGGCATGGACATTGGTGCGTATGCTTCCGACCAAGCTGTTCGAAGTTGAGCTCATTCCCATGGACGCTGATCAACAGACAGTTCCAGGCTGGAGTGGGTTCAACACCATGGTATCTTGTGTGTCACCATCAATCACTGAAGTTGGTTACTGCCCCATGATCAATGGTTCATCCACCGAACCTAGTACCGTGTACACTGTGATGAAACAGGTACAGAAGATGATGTCCAGTCTGGGCCAGAGTACAGTGTCATAACGTTCGACTTGGCAATCAACATGAACGCTAAAGAAATACAGTGGCGACACCCCGATGAGTTTGATGACACAGTCATCAGAATGGGCGGGTTTCATGTCGCACTCAACTACCTTGCAGTGATTGGGAAGTTGTTTGAGGATTCGGGACTGGCAGACCTTCTTGTTGAATCAGGCACCTATGGAAGTAACACGGCAGCAACCCTACTGAAGGGGAAATCTTACCACCGTGGTGTTCGAGGTCATAAGCTGGTCATGGAAGCCATGGTGAGGTTACAATGGGAGGAACAGTGCAAGTGGTTATCCCAATGACACGACGATACTGGTGTGGATGACGAAACTATTGCCACACACATCCATGCTTGCAAGGATTCCTTAAACCTGAATGATGCGGGCAGTCTGCGTGAGAGTTGTCAGACAGTCTGTGATGATATGACGGATGTCCAAAACTTGATGTCACTCTTCAGAACGGCAGGTAAAGTGTGTAATATCTGGACACCTAAGTGTCGACATGATTTTGGTGTCATCTTCAACATCATTTCTTTCGATCTTCAATAGCGTACTGAAATCAAATGTTTTACTTACCTTGTATACCAATCCTAAATAAAATGTTGTTGTATCCTATCCTAGGGAAGACAGCGTCACACCTCTTCTCCTTCTGGGACACCTACATCGAGATGGTGCAGTTGCTTCTTGAATTCATTCGTGCCGAGAGAGAAGGATGCTGGGAGTTAAACTTGGCGACTGTAGCTAGGATGACTTCATACTTCTATTGTATGGACAGAACAAATTACTCACGATGGCTCCCCATATACCTTTGTGACATGCATCAACTACCAGAGAAGTTTCCTGGCGTACACGAAGAGTTCATGAAGGGCAACCACGCTGTATGGAGATCCAGCCAGCCATTTAGTCATGTCTGGACTGACATTGCTCTGGAGCAGTCCATCAACCTTGACTCTAAGAAGAGAGGAGGGATTGTAGGTATTACCTTGAAGCAACAGGCCCGAGACAGATGGTTCTTGACAAGCCATGAGCGAACAGCAATTACATCGGCAACAAAGGAGATGTGTGATATTCAAGACAGTGACAGGATCGGAACACACAAAGAAACTGGTGTGGCCAGGCGAAAGAGACGAAGAAGATGTCCAGAAGCTGATGTCTATATTCAAATCTGGCCTTGCAACAAATCCGTTTGACACTGATACTCTTGAAGGAGATGAGTGTCAGCCCCTCATTAACATCATATCAGGTGTGATGCTCCCACAAGCTGTTGCTGTGCGTCTAGTGACAGCATGAGATATTGGACAGGAGCAACTGAAAGAGTTTGTTACCAAACGCCTCGACACAAATGAGAAGGGGTTCTGGGACACACTGCCACACATGAATATCATGAAATTTGCATCAATGGGAAAGAAAAAGACGATGAAATCAGCAAAAGACAAGACAGCTGCCATCAGTGCAGATCGAGATATCTTTGGCAGATTACTCATTGTTGCTAAAGCAAGTGATGTCAACCTCGAGGAAGTCCTCGCACATGAACTATCATCTGTGCCTTATGCAGTGGCACATTCTGACGGCAGTATGCGTAAGAATGTGAAGAGTGATCTGCTAGCAGAGTTGGAAACAAAAGCTGATGTGTTGCCAAATCTTCCATATAATGAAGCACCACTACCCACTGCTAATGTCATTGATGCGATAGCATTGGTCCAAATGGTGAAATCTGGCGGCATTTAGACATTTGGCTAATTGGCAGAGAAGTATTATGATCTGATATCAGCACCATTTGGGAAGAATGGCTGCAACAGGGTAGATGTGGTCTTTGATCGCTACGATCACCCTTACTCTATCAAGACCGGAGAACGCATGCGACGAGGGTCTTCTACAGAACTGGAGATTAAGATATTGGGACCCAGTACACCTCTACCTAAACAATGGGACAAATATATACTTAATCCAAACAACAAAGCAAATCTATGTGCATTCCTATGTGATCGATGGTGCCAAACTGCACAAGAAAAACTAGCACCAGGCAATCAGCTGGTCCTCGGTGGTGGCTTCAAGAACGGAAAGGAGTGCAAGCTGATCGTAAGAGGGCATGTGACTAAACTCTCACCTCTGGAGTCTGACCACGAAGAAGCAGACATCAGGCTTCTTCTGCATGCTCACAATGCGTCATATGACCACCCACAGGTGATCGTGCAATCACCAGATACTGACGTTGCAGTCATATGCATGCACATGTACGCCACAATGAGATGCCAAAAACTTTGGTTTCGTACTGGAATAAAGCAAAAGTTACGACACATACCAATCCACGAAATAATCTTAGCCATTGGTCCAGAAGTATGCAAAGCACTCCCATCATTGCATGCACTAACAGGAAGTGACACGACGAGTGCCTTCAGTGGAATTGGTAAGAAGACAGCTTTGAGGAAACTCCAGGACGGTAAAGACCACCAACAGAAAGTGTCACAACTGGGAGATATTATCCCACCGACAGAGGATACTGTTCGTGCTTGTGAACGGTTCATATGCTCCCTGTACACAACAGCTCAGGCAGCAGGTGACACGGCGGACGAAATCAGATTTTGGATGTTCTGCCAGAAAAGGCAGAAGAGTGAATGCCTACCACCAACATCTGACAGTATTAGGCAACACATTTATCGAGCTAACGATCAGTCATTCATCTGGACGAAGTCATTGCTCCCCAACCAAGCACTACCAAAGCCAGATGGTAATGGATGGAACATCGAAGATGTTCATACTTCCCCTCATACTTCCCACTATCCTTTTAATTATAATGTTGAAGAATCCCAATTGGAAGAGCTGAAAAAACAAATACAAAAAAAAAGTCAATTTCAAGCTTCACGCTACCCCCTTAATAGAAAAGTGGCTGCCATTTATTGTTGCTGCCACAATTTAACTGCACATCAGGGCTGGATTTGTTCTGCAGATGTATCCCAAGCACCCTGAAATGACAAACCAACTGTGTAGTGGGTGTTGCACGAAACTCATTTTCTCGGCCTCTCTTGAAAACTGGCTCCTGGACTATTAGCATATTAATTAAATCAGCCATGTCTCACATCAACGTCTCCACCATGTTTCGTCCGGATCCGTCCACAACTTTTTCAGATATCTTGTTCACAAATATATAAACAGACATGAAAACAAAACTTCCATCGACCTTCGGTGGTGAAATGATGAACATGGAACTCTGTCCGTGGTTCCTCTCACTCCCTGAAAATGATGTCACCCTGACGAACCACTCAAATCTTCCTGATCGTACTCTCTATACACTCCTTCATTACCAGAGCGAAACAAACACTATAATTGTACAACATTTCTCATGAATAACTTGATAATTCGTTAACCCGGGTACGAATACAGACATGTTGCCTCTCCTGCTGATGTAGTTTGAGAAACGAGGAAACACTTCCGTGAACTGAGCTCATAGCTAGGGGTGGAGCCTCCTCCCGTGACGTCATTAACAATGTGACGCAGTCTCGTAAAACGAAAGTGCGATCTCCCGCGCATTCGAGTCTCACAGCAGGTGACGTGGTTATTTTAAAACTACCAGCTAAATTTTCAACTTGTTTTTCACCTTAACAGAATTTTCTTGTGAAAGAATAACCGAATGAGGGAACAGTCCACGGGGGTTTAAACACTTTCATGTGATAACGTTTATTTTAACCTGTTATCTCTGATCGTCTCGTTTAATAAACAAACTTGTCCTCCTCTCATTATCATTTATCAAAACAAACATCATTCCCGAATCCCGATCCACGGATTTCTCCGATCGATGTTCGAGTTCAGAAAGTTAAATTGGAGCCTGAACTGAACTCATTTGGGAGCAGGATCTTCAAAATGTGTTTCAGGTTCAACTCTGGACAGCTGTGGATTTGAATCTCGATCAAGCTATAAACTTCCGTCCAGGTGTTTCGCAAATGGGCCACGAGTTAAAGACAAGGTTATCACCTGACTCACCTGTACATCCTGGTACTGTTATCAACGTAGACGTGAAGAAGATCCAGCTACCACAACATCTTTCTCACGAAAAACAAAGAGTGAAAATCTGTTTTTAGCGGAACTGGATTTACGAACATAGTCCGAATTCCTGCTCCAACTCCACTCTTCACAGCCACAAACACAAATCGTAACAACCAAGACGAATTTGTTGATCCCCATCCATAAACCAGATCCCCATCAATAAACTTGTTCCCCACCAATAAACCTGATCCCCATCAATAAACCTGACCCCCATCCATAAACCTCATCCCCATCCATAAACCAGATCCCCATCCATAAACCAGATTCCCATCCATAAACCAGATTCCCATCCATAAACCTGATCCCCATCCATAAACCTGATCCCCATCCATAAACCTGATCCCCATCCATAAACCTGATCCCCATCCATAAACATGATCCCCATCCATAAACATGATCCCCATCCATAAACATGATCCCCATCCATAAACATGATCCCCATCCATACACGTGATCTCCATCCATACACATTAGGGTGTCACTAAAATGTAAAGTTTGGATTTTTCATACTCTCACCCTGGGAATCTATTCGATTAGTAGTAAAAACTTTGTGACTGAAAAATCATTTGGATTGAATAACTTTAAAAGGTCACCCCCGGAGTCCAAAGTTTGTTTGTTTTTAAATTTAAAAAATCAGATTTTTGTATCCCAATCAGATTTTTAAAATTTAAATAAAACTATTATTTGTTCATATTTTATATAAATACGAATGAATGACCGATGAACATAATATTGTTGCGGATCCGGGGTTCGGCGCTCCCCTTACCAATGGGGGGGGGTTAATCCCCTTGTCTTCTAAGCTGGCCGTTACCCCAGTCCTGGAAATTATAACGCTCTTTCGGGTCGAGATTGACCAGGGTGATTGGTCAATGGAGTCCCAAATACCTGAGTGCCAATCTGACCGCAAAGCAGGGAGATAACTCCCACTCGGACCACGGACAAGATGGAAATTGCCGAGCGGTTTAGCAATCCGAAGCCTGAGCCATTAACAAAAGACTAACCCGATTCTGAGTGGTTCTAATCGTGCCACAGGTACTCAATGGAAAGAAAGGACGAATGCGATCAGATAAGAGGAAACCCAGAGAATAAGAAGCACAGGTGTAATTTATTAACAATCAACACCAAAGAAGAAACGGCAGGGAAGAATGTACAAGAAGAAGAAGAAGAAGCAGACACAGAGCAAGCTTACCTATACAGTCTTACTTAACCCTAGGACAAAACAGACAGACTTACACGGGGAGTGATGGGTAGGGGAGGAAGGTCCAGGCAGGTTGTCCAGGCGATGGGATCTGCTCCGGGTCCGCGACGAAGAGTGGTAGGCGCCTTCGGGTCGTTTGCGCGCGACCGGACCTTAATAATATAGCGGGGGAAACTGGGACACGGACGTAATACCTCTATCTCTCTCTCTCTCTCTCTGTCTCTGTCTCTGTCTCTGTCTCTGTCTCTGTCTCTGTCTCTGTCTCTGTCTCTGTCTCTGTCTCTGTCTCTCTCTCGTACAGTTCGTATATCAGAGGGTACACTCGCGTGGTTGTTACAGCAGTGCTCCTTTCACCACGAGTCCGTTCACGATCAGCAGTCTTTGCGCGGTCCGTGCAGTTCATGCAAAAAAGAGTCCCCCAGCACAGTACGCTCACTCGTACTCCGTATAATGCGCCTTCCCCCACGAGTCCAAGATAGGGCTCTTCACGTGCGCTTATATAACGCTGGCTTAGATTAAGCCGTGCTTCATAGGGCTACGCCCACCAACGAGCTCACCTCAGCCCTGCTTGGTTGGTGAGGGCTCCTTGGCTCCACCTTAGATGACGACTTCACAGGGGCCACACCTTCTCCCAGCACTCCGCCCTTCTTCCCCAGCTTGACCGCATGTGTAATGGCGTTTGGAGCGAGGGAGCGAACAACCAAAAGTGAGGAACACCAATTTGAGAGAGAGAGTGGCAAAATGTACTGAATAGGGCCTATGTTATTTGATTAATGCAATGCAGATTCAACTAATGGGAACATGGCCTTACCTAAACACATACGAAGGAAATAACTAAAGGTTTTATGGTGAGCTACGTGTTGTATATGGACTAATTAAGGGTGCGACCTTTGACCTTTACCAAAGAGAATTATTTACAAGGATTATTTACAAGTGAGGGTTCTAAAAACCTCAACAATATGTTCTACAATTCTACATATATAGAACATATAGATTCTACAATTCTACATTCTACACGGATAAAATTATCGATGCCTCTGCGGGCTTCTTCTTCAGTTTTTCCGGTCATCCATTTCCCTAAGCCTTATCATTTTCCCTAAGCCAGCGTCCGTTCCTCTTCTCTCAATTGTTGTCCTTTCAACTCCCGATACCACATCAAAATGTGGTTCTTTTAATATTGTTATGGATCTCGGGTTCGGCGCTCACCTTATCAAGGGGGGGTTAATCTCCTTGTCCTTTAAGCTGGCCGTCCGAGTCCTGGAAGTTATAATGTCCTTCCCGCCCGGCGGTAGGGAGGGTTTGTTAGGCCTAGGGGTTCACTACTACCTAATTACTACCGCCAGCCGGAAATGAGGGAATAACTCCTGCTCGAACCACGGTTTTCGATGGAAATTGCCGAGCGGTTTTAGCAATCTGCGATTCGAGCCGTTAGCGGTTGACTAACCCGATTCTGAGCGGTTCCTATATCGTGCCACAGGTATTCAATTGAGAGAAGGGACTAAAGCGACCGGATGGAGAGGAAACCAAAAGGTAAAGAAAGAACACAGGTTTATTATACAACAATTACAACTAAAGAGGAAACGAAAGGGAAGAATGTACAAAGAAGAAGAAGAAGCAGATACACAGGGCAAGTGCAGTCTTATTTTATCACTCCAAGGACAGTACGAACAGACTTACACGAATGGGGAATAGCAGGAAGAAAGGTCCAGCCGATCAGCATGGGCACCGGTCCGGTTCTCGTCCACTCCGGTCCACGTTCACTCCGGCTCACATCTCTGGTGCCGCGGCGAAACTCCGGCAGGCAGCGTATGTTCGTTATTGAATGCCAGTGGACCGTCTCTCTCCAACTCTGCCAAGCAGTCCCTCTCACCAGCTCTGACACGTCGCACCAACTCTCTCTCTCCTCTCGGCTGCCACGAAGCAGTCCCACGTGCCAACTGGCTTGTCTTGCTCGCCGACCCTGCTCTGCTACGAAGCAGTCCCATGCGAGTGCTTATCTGATCTGCTCGCATATCAAGCAGCGGTTCATATGGACACACTCACCGAGGAGCTCGCCTCGGCCTGGATTGGCCACGAGGGCTCCCCGGCTCCGCCCTAAACAGGGATCTGCCTCGCTTCGATGGCTCCTCCCCCTTCTTCTCCGATCTTGACCACGTGCTCAATGGCGTTTTGTGCAGCAAAACACGGCCAACAAAAGGCAGGGGAGAGCATTGGGATGAACAACCCCGACTGTAGGTGTTAACGATGGAATTGGAGAGAGAGAGAGATTGGGATATTGAAAGGGGCCTATCTTATTTGATTAATGCAAACGCAGAGTCAAACTATTGGGAACAGATCCTTAACTAGAACACATACTAATGAGATAACTAAAGAGGTTTCTATGTGCCCTACGTGTTGCAATATGGACTAGCTCGGGTGCGACCTTTGACCTTTACAGAAATGGGGATATTTACAGGAAATTATTTACAAGGATTATTATTTACAAAGTGAGGGTTCTAAAAACCGCAACAATATCATTCCTGCTTCCAAAAAAAATTGATATTTCTATGCACAAAAAAATAAAAAATAAAAAATAAATTGCAACACGTCGGTCATCTCCCAGATTTCACAGTGATTGGTCTTACATAGAAATCATATTCTACTTAATCTTTCTACAGATGGATACCTGCAAACAGGTATACTTGCTACGAACAACGGTGGATGAGGTGAAGGGATACAAGCTTCCCTCATATAGGCAAGCATTCGGGAATATCTTCTACCTTCACCATGAAAATAAACTGACAGTCCGGGACGCATTAAGTGAGTCTTGTCGAGCAGTGATGGCTTTCTGGGATAAAGCGCATATTCCAACCAGGCTCGATCAACATTGCATGAGCAAACTAGAAAAAGTTTTCGAGGAGTGGAAAGGCCTCAAGAAACACGCTTCAAGGACAAGTGATTCACACAAAATGAAGGAAAAATAATTCGTTGAATGTTTAGATCATCTCTTTGACATCGCCTCACGCTGACGCTGAGAAACTGAGCAAGTGCCGAGAGGATTGGGAGTTCCTCCAGCAGCAGCGTCATAGAGGATGTCCTGGCTCAATGACAGGTCTGGACAAGACCCATCAATGCCAAGCCGAATATCGTAATCGACAGCGGGAGGAAGAGGAGAAACGAAGAAAGCGATCAGCAGATGAAATGAAGGCAGGATCTGAGGTAGCGGTTTTAGAGTCATCATCTTCAAGCGCAAATGACAGCCAAGAAGATCAAGGAGCATGTGGTGGATCGTTCACGCCAAAACGAAAAATGACGAAGAACATCATGACACCAGAATTGGCAGCAGCGCTTGATCGTACACACCTATCATCAAGGAAAGCCACGTATCTGCTGGCCGAGGCAGCTACCAGCTTTGGTCATGACGCCAGCGAGTACAACATCAATCGTGGGTCCATTCATTGTCAGCGTGAAAACTTCCGCATCCAGATGGCTCAGCAGTTTAAGACGGAGTTACAAGTGGAGGGTCCGTTAACTGTTCACTGGAACGGGAAACTCATGCAAGGTCTGACGTCACGGGAACATGTTGACCGGCTTCCTGTTCTTATATCTGGCTCCGGAACAGAACAGCTCCTCAGGGTGCCAAAGCCTTCGTCAGGTACTGCGCAAATACAAGCAAATGCCATCACAGAATGCCTAAATGAATGGAGAGTGACTGATCATGTCAAAGCCATGTGTTTCGACACCATTGCGACAAACACAGGTCACCGTGGGGGAACTCTTGTTCTTCCAGAGGAAAAACTTAGAGGAGACCTCATGTACTTTGCATGCAGACACCACGTCCTATAAATTGGTGCTAGGAGCAGCGTTTGAAGCAACCATGGGGACAGCATCAACTGGTCCTGAGATTCTACTCCTCAAGCACTTCCGTAGTCAATGGCTCTTCATTGACCAGTGACAATTCCAAACGGCAGACACAGATGTGGTCACCAAAGCCGCAATTTCTGAATTCAGAACGGAACTCATTAAGTTTGCTAAGTCACAGGCTCATCAAGGGCGTGATGACTATCAGGAATTACTTAATCTTTCCGTCATCTTCCTTGGTGGAATTCCACACAAGGGCATCAAGTTCCGTGCCCCTGGTGCCATGCACCGGGCTCGATGAATGGCTAAGGTGCTCTACACCATCAATATTTGGCTCTTCCGTAACCAGTTCCAAATGACAAACACTGAGGTACGCGGAATTCGAGATCTCACTCTCTTTTCCATTCTTGTGTACATGAAGGTGTGGACAACAGCTTCCCAATCCATCGAAGCACCGCTGAACGATTGAGAATTGATGAGGATGCTCACTCGATATTCAGACATTAAGATCTCTGATGCTACTATGAAGAAGCTAGCTGCGCACCGATGGTACCTTTCAGAAGAGGCAGTGAGTCTAGCATTTTTTAATGAAAGGATTTCAACGAAAATGAAGTGCAACATGGTCAAAGCGTTGGACGAGGAAGCCCCTGACAGGCCACCAAGACGTCCTCGTATTTTGGAAGCTACATTCCTCAACGATAGCAAGGGACTAGTACAATTGGTCATGAAGAACACCCGTGAATTCTTCTCAAAACTTCAATTGTCAAAAGACTTCCTACTCTACCATCCCAGTCCGTGGACGTCAAACTCTGACTACGTGCAATCTCGGGCTCTGGTCTCCAAACTTGTGGTGGTGAACGACAGAGCCAAACGGGCTGTGGCTCTGGTACAGGAGCTGAATGGAAAGTTGACATTGAAAGAGGAACAGTTCCAGTTCCTCATCCAAGTTGTCACCGAGCACAGAAAGCGACACCCAGCTCCGAATAAATCAGCATTGATGAAGCTGTGAAGGAAGTATCAGCATCTGAGCATCGATATTCATATTATTTGCGTTTTTCCAAAGTTCTACTTTTGTTACTTTGCCATTTTTTGAATGTATTACCTCGTGAAACTATTTTTTTTTACATTTTTACAATAAATATTATGTTCGTGCAATTTGCGTTTTTTCAATGTCCTACTTACATTATGGTATTTGGTTAAAATATTATTATACGACGGCGAAGCTTACTTGGTTGTTCGAGACGGCGGCATCCTCCCAACACTAAAAGGGGTAACATCTAATAGAATACTAAGAAGCCTGCTCTTAAGCAAGAAAAACCCAAAATCATGAAATAAAGGAAAATGGTTATTTGGTTTATTTCCAAGTAGAAAGTGATGTGAACAAACGGTCATTATTTAAAGTTGAATGGGAGACCTCCAAATGATGGCTAATCAGGACCAAATTTCTTCGACTCAGTTTTTACACTAAGTGGAATAATATTACGGGGTGAGACTGAAAAAATCCATCTTTAAATTTCCGCCCACTATTATAGGCCATGAGCCAGAAGGGTTGGTCGGTACCATCTGAGGGGAATAATTCTCATAGTGATTTTTGGCAAGGTATACCACCCTAGTATTAGAAAATATGTGATAGCATTGCATCGGTGGTAGCTTTTTGTGTGTTATCACCCTGTTTATATACCCACCCTTAAATAAAGTTTTATTCAAAATGGCCCGAACAAGCTTAGACATCATTTTTTAACTTAACATATCTTTTTCATCACTCACACATTAACACTCAAATGAATTTGACCTTTCTCCTTAATCATTTGCTTCATAACCAAAAGTGTAAAACATCCCTAAGTTGAAAGATATGCCATTTGTGACACTTATATATATATATAAGTCTATATTTTCTGTGTGATATATCACAAATGCCTTTAGAAAAATATTTGTCTATGATTTGCTGTAGAAGGTAAATATAAGTTGTGGAACACATATAATTGCATGGGCTTTTAGCAAATTTCATCAGCAATCCAGAAATGTATACTTCTTGTGTGTATGATGAATATTATTCTTTTTATAGCAGAAAATGTTACCCCCCTCCTTTTAAAAAAGGAGTCAATTTTGACGGATTTAAGTAGTTTGGTCAATGTCCTCATATTTTCACTGTTGTTGTTGATCAAGGATACTTTCTGAGAATCAAACGAAAGTAAATAATAACAAGTACATGAAAAAGTTAAATGTTTTTTTCTTTATTTTCCGAACTAATACAGGTTTTTAGGACTTTAAGTCAATAGTGCACATATGAACGTATCAAACACCCGTAGTACACAAAATAGAAAGTCCTTCATAGTTTGTGAGACATCTCTGATCATATGCATTAATTGTAAGTGAAATAAAATGTTCAAGATTAACTCAAAAATCATAATCATTTTCCAGTTCCTCAATATCCTCATCTGCACTTTCCCCATCGTCTGACTCGGAGACAGATGCCTGGTTATCACAGTGTGTAAGTCTGCACATATCAGTGCATTTCAGTCTGTTTGACAAACACACACATTTTGGTAGTGAACACTTTCTATTACAATTGCAGGCCAACAAATCAAGGACCGCCTCAGGTGCTGTCTGACCGTCCATCCAGTGCACCGCCAACTGTTCAACTCCTTCCTTCTCCATCTTCCATCCTCGGCCAACAGGACTTGGTACTTTCGGGTCCTGTTCAAGACATCATCTCCATATCGCTGCCTGGTAGTTGGCTCTTTGTGCATGTTTCACTAAGCAGTCTCTGCAGGGTGGAAGCTGGTGGCTCTCTACCTCACCTTTCTTAGCACAGAATAGGTGATACCGGAGATCATTGACGTTAGTGGATAATGCCTTTGGTGCATAGAGGAGGCAAGTAAATGTCTCTAGTTTGTTCATCAATTCTCGGGAGAGGTCCCATATTTGACTCAACTCTTGGAATGTGTTCTGAGTTTCCCTGTTTTTGGTCCAACAGTTTCAAGGCGCTTGTCTTCCCTTTGCCTGCAAACGCACTGACAGTGTCACATCCTGTATATGCATGCATCCCAATGAGAGCTCTACAAACATCTATGCCAACTGTGGCAGCAACCTTCACGATGTCAACAAGCCTCGTCCGGGTACTAGTTCCACATTTCTGGAATAGTGGGACTCCAATCTTATCATGAAATGCCAAGGACATTATAAAGACATCTGTGTCCTCTGCGCAAATCACTACAGCCCGATAACCCTCTCTTGCTGCATGAGCAGCATGAAGAAGCAGGTGCCCATCTGCTTCTTCCTGTTTGCACTGAAGACCTGGCACTTCATCACTTTCCTGAGATGTGATTTTGTAACATTTGTCATTCACAGTTGCATATAGAACCTTCCTCTGTAGCCTTCCTCTGTATTCTGGTTTCCTCCATGTATTTACTAAGAAGGTAATGAGACTGGTCTTGTTATTAACTATACTCAAGAACTTCCTCCATTGCCTCACAATCTGTGTG
The DNA here is from genome assembly GCF_964187855.1 of Myxine glutinosa. Lineage (NCBI taxonomy): Eukaryota > Metazoa > Chordata > Myxini > Myxiniformes > Myxinidae > Myxine > Myxine glutinosa. The sequence goes on from NC_136261.1 coordinate 385,718,130, forward strand.
CCTGTGATACTTTGCAGCTGATGTCCACCCTCTCCATCTCGTAGTGATCTTTCACTGTTCTTGATTGAGGTCTCTCTGTATGTGTCAAACACAACATCTATTCTATTACTATTAGCTCCTTCCTCCAGTGCCATAGACAAAATGGTTGTGGCAACATCTCCAAAAGTAACGTGATCACCTTTTACTCTTTGGACCAAGTTCATCCCATCAATCACTGATGCAGAGGTTTTTGGGAGTTGTTCTGCCATGGTCACATTCTTCTGCAATGTTGTTGCTAGAGTAACTTTGTTGGTTTTTCACAGCAATCCATCTGGTGTGGAGAGGGCCCAGGGCAATGGTCCAAGAGGATGAGAGGGGATATCCTCCATCGGGAGATAGCGTCCTTGTGCCATCACTATTATGCGACCAAATAAAGATCTGTCAGCCTTCAAGATAGTCACCCTTCCATTTGATTTCACTTCCTTCTTCTTACACATATTGCCGAATGTCTTCAGCTTTTTAGTTTTCATTGGGTCATGGAATTTCCTTGCTGGTGGATCTCTTTCTAGTCTTTCGTCCTTAAAGGTTGCATAGGTTTGCTCACCAATCTCATATGCCTTCAACAGGTCAGAGACGATGTCTCTGGGTGCCACCTTTGCAGTAGAGATGCTTATGAGGTCATGTTTCTCCACAAATGGGTTGACCCAATCTTTGATGAGGCCAACTACTGCAGACACTTCCTCTTCATCTTTTTGGATTCTTGGCCGCTGCAGCTCTGTATGGCAAACGTTACTTTTGGTACCTTGCACCATGTCTCTTAGCTGTCCTAGAAATGCACTGCGGTACTCAGCTGTTATGTAGTATCGTTTGATAGCTCCAGCTTTCAAGCTGAACCGAGTTGTGCCTCCAGGAGTTTGTGTATCTTTGTTTACTGTGACCTCAGTGGTCTGGTCCACAGGAATCCGCCCAAAGGGGTTGTTGTTAGACATCTGTACCGCAAATTGGCCTGTTTTGAAGGCTTCATATACATGAGGATTCTTTTCTGGGAGATTTGTCATCTGAGCAAAGTATGGGGACAGATACCTAGCATGGTTAAATTTATCGTATGCAAAGCACCATGGGATCATGCTTCGTATGGCATGGAGGTGCAAGTTCCAGTTGCACGCACAAGGCCAAGTATGACATCCTCTACCATGTCTATGTATGACATCCAGAATGCAGAGAGTTCTCCATTATTGTGACGGAGATTTTCCAGAAAGTCTTTCCACAGGGTTACAAGCTTAGTTAGGAGAGGACTTTGGAGCAGATTGTGGAATCTCTGTTGGTTGATTGTGGAATCAGCAACCATGCCATTCACTTCCTCCAAGAATGTCTTAATCACAACACTCCTATCCTGAATATTATCCTCCACCCACTGCATGAACTCCTCCCATGCCAGTCTCATCAGCGCTTCATATATACACTTGTGGACCCTGACAGCTCGATTATAGTGTTTACCATCAAGTACCCCATCAATGGACCCTTCAGCAACTATTCTGGATTCTATGCAACTATCCTTGAGGCCAGCATCCCGAAATCGCTTTCCAAGGATTGCTCGGGCATTACAGATGGTGTGGAATGTTCCCATTCTAAGGAGAATGTTAGAAAATCGTCGTTTGTGTTTCCAGGCAATTTCAGTGGCTTCTGCATAGAGTGCTTGATCCATGACGACCACAACTGTTTCCAGAAATAGTTCCTTCCTTATCATCTCTGATTTAGTCAGAATTTCAAACACTGTGGTCAACTCTGTGGCCGGTGCATTGATGGTTGGCAAATATCCAACAATATCTTCTGAGATAAGCACTTGGTCTCTAGTACGAATGTTAAACCCAGTCCAGCTTGGGATTGTCTGATTCTCTGAATCTATTTGTCTTGCAAGCATCCAAACCAGGTTCTTAATATGGGCTGCTTCAGCAGCTTCCATGGTTTCCAGGAAATTGTCCTCTCTGGTCAAGAGAGGATGACGACCCACACGTGCACCAGCTACATATGTTTCAAGCTCTTGGTGCTCAACGGTGACTGATCTCTGCTTCAGTTTCTCAATATGAGGAAGTTCAACTCTGGGGAGATGTGGCCCATAGATATTGGGCTGTACTGCTATGCCATTGACTCGATGTGATGTACCCTTTCCAGTGAGAGTTTCCTTGAGTCTATCAATATTATCCCATGCAAGATTGGTGAGGACATGGGGTTTGATGGAGACTGGAAGTACAACTCTGTGGTTGAAGCCAGCTGCTAACCTTTGAAGACACAGAGCTGTATCGTTCTCTTCCAGCTGAGAATAAGATACACAATGTCCTAGCTTGTTTAGTGTCTGGATGAGCTGAACGTTTCCAGTGAGTGCTTTAACGGCATTAGGAAGCAATATATGTTTAGGTGGTTTACGCTTTCCACATGTCACAGCGTATGTGAGGTCCTGACTAAATGACTGGATCAGAGTGTTGATTCTGTGAGCTTGAATCTTCGTGTCAGGATCTCCTGTGAGAAGGCCAACAAGTAACCGTTCTAGTTCATTTGGCATAGTTATTTGGCCACTATTATTTACATCAGATGGATGAAATAGCCATGGAGTGGGTGCCATGTCCTGTTTGATGACTGATCGGATATGTGATGACGTTTGATCTATAATCTTATTGATATTGGTTGATTTAGCCTTCCAAACTCTGAGTTCCCTGTGAAGCTTTTGATTTTCTAAGACTACATCCTTGAATAAAACACTGTCAGGAACCATCAACAACTTTCCCTTGTCATCTGGAAATATATCCACTGATTTCCCGAACTCAGATTCCAGTTTTATACGAATGTGCTTCCTCGTAGAATCATATAGCTGTTCAACTCCACTACACTGCATGAAGAATTCCAGCTTCGAGGTTAAAGAAGTGATATGTACAATCTTCTTGTTGGAAATGACTAGGGCATTGCCCGTACTATATCTATATCTAAAATTATATCCCCCCCCCTCTATTTACATGAAATGGTTTGGTCCAAAGCGAACGGCTTGCGAGTACGGTGACAATCCCCCCCCCTCTATTTACATGCAATGGTTTGGTCCAAAGCGAACGGCTTCCGGAGTTTGGTAAAGAAATCGCCATCGCGTGCACAAACGCGCAGGAAAGCGAATGAATCGCAAATTCGGTTTTATTAGTTTTAAAACATAGTTTAACGCCAACATAGTTTGCAAACGTGAAATAAATGAATACGCTCTCAAATGTGCCATCCGAGGCAGAGTGTGTCCTCCACGTTCGGCACACGCGATCGTTCGCTGCTCTCTGATTGGTTGAATCGTTTTTTGGACATAGCTCGGTAAGTAATTGTCCGATTAATATGAAACCTTGAAAAGGCACATCCTCGGGTCCCCAGCAATATACCTGGCAAGTTAAAAGTATATCGGACCCGTGGTTGTCGAGAAACAGCGGTCACAGACAAACAAACGTACAGACGTACAGAGATTACTGGAATTATAGATAGATATCAGTTCTGATAAACTTGAAAAAGTCTTCATAAGTTTCTCTTTCAATCCTTTGGTACAGTTCGTCACCATCTGTTTCGTTTTCTTTTTTAGTATTAGCTTTGCTCTCATGTTCTATTTGCTTAATCCTTGTATAATTTTTAAAGCACGAAACATGATAGTGTGCCTCTGCAGCAACTATGTCTCTACTTGTTATTGCGAGAATGTTTTCATCTCCCTTTTGGATGGCACAATCTCATAATGTTTGATCTGCTCTTAGTTGTAAAGCTTGTGTAAGCATTTCATGTGATTTGGAATGCTTCTGATACTTGACCTTGTTACAGAAAATGCATATAGGATCGTACACTCGTCCTTCTGATGACGATCGTCTACTGAGCCTTTTTGATGTACTGCCACTACTTCCAGCCTCATCAGTAAGACTTTCAGCTGCTTTCCTTTTCAGTCTCCAAATCTCGCTTCATGGTGAAAAGGCTTCGGCATTTCCGGTGGTAGAAGATTGTTGGGACTTCTTCAGCTTGAAGCTGCTTAGCAATGTCTAAAATAGGTGCATAGTTTCTCACTTTGGCTGCATCAAGTAAGGTTAGTCATGAGTGCACATCGGATTTTTATGTGAAAAATAAATAAATATTTTTTCACATAAAACAGCTTTTTTGCGCGCAAAAAAATTATTTTGCTATTTGCGGAGAAAAAAAGAATTTCGCCCTTTTTGGGGAAAAATAAAATAAAATGCCCTTTTTGGTCGAAAATGTCTGGCAATGCTAAAAAAAATTAGGGAATTTTTCGAAATTTTAAACTGCGATCGAAATTTTTAACTGCGATCGAAATTTTAAACTGCAATCGATCTCAAAAACAAAACGTTGCGTCCACTTGCGTGCGTTGCGTCCCCAGCGTGTACAGCAGTGAGGCGGTGTACTACAGTGAGAGAGTGTACACAAAGTGTGAACAAGTCTCCTATCAAGATGAGTGCTGCTCTTTGTGACAAGTGGCTGAAGGAATTCAACGCTGGCGGCGATGGGGCCACCTTCAAGTACGTGTCGAGTGACACGGCTTTCTGTCGAGCTTGTGAAAAGACTTTCCGGGCGAAGCAGAAGTCTGAGCTGGCCCAACATGTCCGAGGAGACCGCCACAAGAGCAACTTGGCCTTGAAGAAGAAGAGGACGGTCACGCAAGCCACCATGGAGGACTTTGGTGGCGGAAAGAGGCACAAGTGCGACGTCGTGGCTCAGGAGCTGTGCCAGGCCATGCTGGCCGCTGGCATCCCATGGTCGAAATTGGAAAACCCTGCCCTCCGGTCGTTCCTGGAGAAGCACATCACTCTCCAGATCCCCGATGAAAGCTGGATTCGAAAGCACTACCTCGACAAGTGCTACGACGAGGCCTTGGCGGGGATCCGTGCCGACCTCGGACAGCAGCCCATCTGGCTGTCCGTCGATGAGACAACCGATTCGGCAGGTCGATATGTGGCCAACATCATCGCAGGACGCTTGTCCAAGGAGGGGTACTTTCGTCCCCACCTCGTCCAGTGCATGTTTCTGGAGAAGACTAACTCCGGGGAGATCGTGCGTGCAGTCAATGACACGCTGCGCTATCTTTGGCCCGATTTCAAGCCGGAGTGCCTCAAGGTCCTCGTCAGCGACGCCGCGGCCTATATGATCAAGGCCGGCCATGCCCTGAAGGAACTCTTCCCGGACTTGCTGCATGTGACTTGCGTTGCCCACGCGCTCCACCATGTCTGCGAGACAGTCCGAGAAATGTTCAAGGACGTCAACGACCTGACTGCCACGACGAAGAAGGTGTTCGTCAAAGCCCCGTCGCGTGTTGTCTTTTGGAAGGAGCAGCAGCCCAATCTTTCTCTCCCCTCGGAGCCCATTCTGACTCGGTGGGGGACATGGATCGACGCCGCGGTGTTTTACGCCGAGCATTTCGAGGCCGTCAAGGACATTGTGGACCAGCTGAACGATGACGACGCGATGGCAATCCGGAGTGCCAAGGACCTGTTCGAAAAGGCGGACATCAAGCTCAGTTTGGTCTTCTTAAATGCCCACGTGTCGTTCATCCCGAAGATCCTTAAGCAGCTGGAGGAGGCCGGCATGGAGCTGGCCAAGGCCTTCCAGCTCCTTGATCAGGCCAAGGAGGAGCTCGAAAAGATCCAAGGCTGCCGTAAGGAGATCCTGCTCACCAAGTTCAAGGCGGTGCTGCAGCGCAATCCCGACATTGGTGTGCTGAGGACAGTGGCTTTGATCCTGGATGGAGATCAGCACGGATCTGAGGTTGGTGTGCCGGCTGGAGTCAAGCTTGCTGACATCCCCCTCTTGAGGTACTGCCCCATCGTCAGCGTCGACGTGGAAAGGTCCTTCTCCGTCTACAGAAATGTCCTCACCGACCGCCGACACCGCCTCACCAAGGAGGACATTACCAAGATAATGATTTCAAACACCTACTTTAACCGTTCCTAAAAGGGTCTTGTCAATTTCTTCTAGTCCTCTACTTATCAAACAATGCGGTTGCAATAAAGGTACCTGAACGTCATTTTTTACCTGTTTACTAGCCCAGGGTGCTTAATGTTGTGCAGGAAAAAGCTTACCATTTTTTGTTCTTTTTTTGACTGATTTCTGAAAAACTTGGTAATAATAAAAAATGAATAAAACGGGGGAAAAAAATATTTCGGGATTTTTTCACATAAAAAAAAAAAATTCCCGCTTTTCAAAACATAAAAGGCCTATTTTCTTAACATAAAAATCCGTAGTCTAGCTCATGAGTCATAGCATTGAGGACTGACCAAATGTTCATTTTCTTCTTTGAATGCTGGCATGTGTATGATACACTGATTTTTCACAGATTTATTGTACTGAGGCAGCTTTTCCATTCTGAAGCAAAGGGGTCAGCTATTCCACTTCTTGTGCAGAACTGCTTTCACTTCCAACCACCAAAATACCTGAAACAGAAAATCAGATTAAATATTCTGTTTAAAAAAGTACGTTCAAAAAATTATATTATTTATATATGATTTATACATGATTTACACATGATAATACATACATTTATACATAATGCTATGCATTGATACATGATTTATACATTATACATATTTATACATAATATTCAGACATAAAATCATGCACCTTCAAAGCATTTTAGTTGTATTTATCAATGTATCTGTAGATTGTATGCAAGAAAAATTAAAGGTAAAACATCATTCTTGATTTACCGTATGTTTTTCTTTTTGGGTGTTGGGAGGGGGAGGGGGGTAAAGATAATAACAATAACATTTATGTTGTATATTTTACTTAACAAATATGTTTTTATTACAGTTTATGATTGAATTTCTTCAAATTTACATATCTTAACATGGTATCAATCAATTAGTTTATGTGCAATCAAAACTTTCTTACCTCTTTTATGAAAACGAAATCAAATATTCTGCAATTTATCACCGCCAAACCATCACTGCCTGTAATTGCGAACACCAAATACTAGGCTAATTTTAATAACTGTTTTGAAAAGCATATAACATTAGCTGTGAACCAAACAATTTTCAAGATGATATAGCATATAACAAGAGAGAACTATTAGTTTTAAATAGGATGTCTTTTTCTGTATTACGCTAGTTTCGGAAAAAGTCTTTTGATAACGGGTTACTAAACGACTCATAAAATACAAAAAGCTACCACCAATGCAATGCTATCACATATTTTCTGACTCTACAGATGTATACCTTTCCAAAAATTACAATGAGAATTATTCCCATCAGATGGTACCGGTGACCCCAAAATACAGGGTCTGGCTCACGGCCTATTACTAGTGACACCCGAATACACATGATCCCCATCCATACACATGATCCCCCATCCATAAATATGACCCCATCCTTAAACCCTATCCCCATCCATAAACCTGATCCCCATCAATAAACCTGATCCCCATCCATAAACCCTATCCCCATCCATAAAACTTATCCCCATCCATAAACCTTATCCCCATCCATAAACCTGATCCCCATCCATAAACCTGATCGCCATCCATAAACCTGATCCCCATCCATAAACCTGATCCCCATCCATAAACCTTATCCCCATCCATAAACCTGATCCCCATCCATAAACCTTATCCCCATCCATAAACCTGATCCCCATCCATAAACCTGATCCCCATCCATAAACCTTATCCCCATCCATAAACCTTATCCCCATCCATAAACCTGATCCCCATCCATAAACCTGATCCCCATCCATAAACCTTATCCCCATCCATAAACCTGATCCCCATCCATAAACCTTATCCCCATCCATAAACCTGATCCCCATCCATAAACCTGATCCCCATCCATAAACCTGATCCCCATCCATAAACCTTATCCCCATCCATAAACCTTATCCCCATCCATAAACCTGATCCCCATCCATAAACCTTATCCCCATCCATAAACCTTATCCCCATCCATAAACCTTATCCCCATCCATAAACCTGATCCCCATCCATAAACCTGATCCCCATCCATAAACCTAATCGCCACCGATAAACCTGATCCCCACCGATAAACCTGATCCCCACCGATAAACCTGATCCCCACCGATAAACCTGATCCCCACCGATAAACCTGATCCCCACCGATAAACCTTATCCCCATCCATAAACCTGATCCCCACCGATAAACCTGATTGCCACCGATAAACCTGATCCCCATCGATAAACCTGATCCCCATCCATAAACCTCATCCACATCCATAAATCATTCCCATCTGAAGCTGTTATCACACTTTACGTCTATAATCCTCAGAGGTCACGAGACTTTTCTTGGTTTCAAAATCTTGTTTTTAATTCACGTAAAAAGTGAAAAGTAAAAATTCAGCCATTCAATAAATGTCGTTGCTGACGTTACGGCGGCAAAATGAACTTTCTGCATGCTTTACACAAAGTTAATATGATACGTTTTGCATCCAAACAATACAATAATTTACCTCAAGTTACTTCAAGAAGTTCAACAATAAATGGAGATTTAGCTCACCTCGATCCAAGGGTCGGGAATTAAAGAGAAATCATGGAAAATGGAGCCGATCAGTTCTTTCGTTCGTCGCGGGTAAAACAGTTTCGTGGGAAGAAGGCGGAAGTTCAAGCATGTGAATATGGTGCCCAACCGCCAACGGAAGTGACAACACAACTTGCATAAACAACAGCAACATAAACCCAAAGCAATGTCTTCATCTTCTTCTTTTTTGAGGTTTACTGGCGCTTTCAGAGCCGCGAGGCTTTATATATGCCACGCACCCTAACATCCAAACAAACCAACCAGAAGATTAACACGAGAAAAACTAGAGACTCACACTGCGAACCCCGTCTCTTTGATAAACTTTAAAACTGTTCTACAAAACCCAGGATGTTTCAGATCCAGCCAGCAAAAGGCTTCCGGCAGACCTGACCATGTGATCCCCATTCCGCGGACAGAAAGCTGAAGACGAGATCTAGCGTTATTATAACGCGGACAAAAGGAAAAAACATGGTCCAGATCTTCGGGAACCTTACACCGATCGCACCACCCTGAGGGATGGCACCCGATCCTGTGAAGATAAAAATTGAGAAAACAATGTCCAATTCTAAGTCGAGATAAGATAGACTGCTCCCTGCGAGGGAGCCGGGGAGACGACCCCAAGGACACGATCGATGGATGCACCTTGTGACACCACCTCCCCTTAGGGGAGGAGTCCCACTGACTTTGCCATATAACATTAATTTTCTGTTTAATTAAATTAGAGAGGTCTGCCTGGCCTAGCGGAACCGGGGTTTCGAAATCCAGATTGAGGGCGCGTTTGGCCGCCTGATCACACACTTCGTTGCCTGCAATGCCCACATGGGCCGGGACCCAGCATAGATCGACGACCGTGCCCCTCCACTGGGCCAAATTTACGAGATGAATTACCTCAAGAACCAATTTGTTCCTACTGCCAGGCTGGAACGACCTAAGCGCTATCAGAGCCGAGAGAGAGTCGGAAAATATGACCGCGCTGAGGGGATAAAAGTCGATAATCCATTGAAGAGCCAAAACAATTGCATAAAGTTCTGCCGAAAATACCGACAGGTGGTCTGAAAGCCTGAAAGCCTTGGTCACCTTCACATCAGGGATGCAGAAGGCAGCCGCAGTATGGCCAAGACGCGGATCTTTGGAGCCATCTGCATAAGCATGGAGAGATTGACTCCAGAACTTGTGAATGAATTCCACAGCCATGTTACTTGTCGCGACGGGATTGTCCTTGTCTGTCATACTCTGTAAATCCAAGTGAATTCTAGGAACCACGAGGGTCCAAGGCGGCCATAGGGACACTTTATTGGCTGTGTTAACCGGGGGGAGGTCCATCCCCAACCCTTTAACCGCCCTAACACACTTGAGACCAAAAGGGGGGAGCCGACGAAGATTACCGAGAGCATGATACTCCCAGCAATCCAGGAACAGAGAACTGCCAGGATGATTTACCCCGAAGGAAATGCATTTGGACCAGTATTTGAGAATAGACACTTCCCATCGAAGTGACAAAGGCAGCTCACCCACTTCAACCAGGAGAGCGCTCACTGGAGAGCTTTTAAAGGCACCAAGACATATGCGGAGAGCTTTGGACTGAACTCCTTCCAACCTCCTCCGGATGGACAGGGACATGTCCCAAAGGGCTTGACACCCGTAATCAAAGTGCGAACGTATTAGAGCTCTGTACAAGATAAGGAGGCTATCCTGGTGGGCACCCCAAGAAGTGCCTGAGATACAACGGAGAAGGTTGAGACCCTTCGAGCACTTAGCTACAAGTTTGGCACAATGGCCATTCCAGGTTAAGCCCTTATCAAAGATCACCCCAAAAAAGGGGACCACTGGAGAGACTTTTAGGGCCGTGCCATTGACTGTTAATCTGACGTCCTCAACCTTTCTCTTGAGAGTAAAGATTCCAAGCTTAGACTTAGGCCCAGAGATGGCAAAACCCCATTTTGCAGCCCACTGCTCAATACTGACAACATCAGCCTGAAGGCGCTTGGAGATGAACGCACAGTTCCTGCCCCAAACCCAGATAGCTATATCATCAGCAAACAATGACAAATTGCCCCGCACCCCTGGAAGAGAGGCAAAATCATTTATCATTATATTGAAAAGGGTGGGACTAATACAACTACCCTGAGGAATACCCTTTTTAGTGAGAAACACGGAGGACAGAGCAGCACCAACACGCACTTGAAAATATCTGCCAGACAGGAAATCACGGACCCACCAGAAAAGTCTGCCCCTGATGCCTAACTGGTGAATCTTAAACAGAAGACCGTCCCTCCAGACAGAATCATAGGCCTTCTGAATATCAAGGAAAACCCCCAGCACCGACTCACGGCCAATGAAAGCCTTCCTAATGTCATTCGCCAGAGAGACTATTTGATCTGAAGAGGACCGACCCCTCCTGAATCCACTCTGACATCTATTAAGCAGATTATTCTTTTCTAAGTAAAATATCAGGCGTTCATTAACCATCTCCTCCATAAGTTTGCTAACAACAGAAATAAGAGCTATAGGGCGAAAGAGGATGGGTCTGTAGGATCCTTACCAGGCTTTAGAACAGGAATGATTATAGAATGCTTCCAAGCACCAGGGAGCCTACCTGAAGCCCAGACCTTATTGATCAACACCTGAAACACTTCCAAGACACTGTCATCCGTGTGCTTGAACATGGAGTGAGTGAGCGAATTAGAGCCAGGAGCACTATTCTTGGACTTGGAAATGACCTGCTTTAATTCACCCAGAGAGAAATCCATGTTAAGCGGGGAGTTATCCGGGCTCACATCACAGAGAATGTCTTTGTGCTGGGAGACAAACTGACGCTTGGCCTCACCTGACTCCGAATCGACAGGATCATCACCTGACTGATCTGAAAAGAAGGATGCTAAAGCAGAGGCCTTCTCCTGGCTTGAATAAACAGGGGCATTATTGCTGACCAACCAAGCTATCGACCACCCTCCACCATTCCTACCATACATACTTCTAACCCACGCCAAACAGAACTAATGGAGGTGTCCGGATTGATAGACGTGCAAAATGCTCGCCAAGACTCTGACTTGGCGCATTTAATTACCCGCTGAGCTTGAGCTCTTCTTCTCTTGAACTCGATGGCATCTTGAAGCAGCAAGGATTTCCAAACTTTTTTAAAGGAAGACTTTCTGGCCTTAATGGCCCTCGTGCATTCCTCATTCCACCAGGGAACTTTAATTCTCTGACGGATCTGACCTTTACAAGTGGGGATAGACTCGAGAGCACTGCGATAAACTCCTTTGACTAAACTATTACTGAAGATATCAGGATTCTCGTTAAATAATTCAGGCTTGACCACCTCGGAGCAACATCTGGAAAACTTACCCCAATTAGCCCTGGAGAGACTCCAAGAGGGAGGCCTATCCAACCCCTCCAGATCTCTCTCCAATTTGAGGTGAGTGGACACCGGAAGGTGGTCACTACCCAGACTGTCTGGAAGAACCCTCCATTCACACCTTGCTGCAAGCGAGGCAGAGATTATCATGAGGTCAAGAGGGGAAGACCGACCAGAGCCAGGATTTATGAAAGTTCCACTACCATCATTCAGTATTACTAAGTCAAGGTCGTCCATCACCTTCTCCACACAAGAACCATTACTGTCCGTGAGCTTAGAGCCCCATAGAGTGTTGTGGCTGTTGAAGTCACCGCACCAAAAGATTGACCCTTCGCATTTGCATAAAACCTCTTAGAGCACAAGAACATTCAAAGAGAGACACGGATTATAAAAGTTAACCACCGAGAAGGTCTCACTAGGGCTAGGAAATAAAACCACATTACACTCCAACTCCCCATGACAATCAATAACCCTATGAGGAACTCCTGACCTCACAAAAACCCCACATCCCCCCCCCCCCCCCACTGCCCCTAGCTCTAACCCTGCGAATTAACAAATAATTTGGAATCCTATATGAAATGTGGCTCTTCAACCAAGTTTCTTGGACACATATTATATCTGGTTTTACTATGAGATCACTTAAAAATTTAATAAACTCTGAACCGTGAGCAGGTAAACTTTTCGCATTCCATTGAAGGAGCCTCAGTCCTCAAGAAAGGGGGGGTCTTTCTGAGGCCTGGACTTCGACCCGCTCCTCTTGTGAACCAACAGAGCGTGGATCTGGCCAATGGAAAATTCCTCCCAACCCAGATGCTTAGCCGCGGCAACCGACACAGCACGGATTTTGTCCGTTCGACTTGACGCTACTGCAGAGCAGTTGATAGATTCGGAAATAAACGCAATAAACGCGTCTTTTGAAATATTTAAATCTGAATCAGATTTGGCTCTCTCTGATCGACACTCGACTCGCTCAGTTTCAGTCTGGACTCCTACTGTTTTAGTAGCGACCTTCACCGAGCCAATGGGATTAGAGTTGCGCAAACCTGCACACGAGGCAGGTTTAGTCCCAGAAACTTTCGAAGCGGCTTCAGCGTAAGTTAATTTTTCCTTTACCTTTACCTGCTGAATTAGCGCTGCTTTTTGAAAAACCGGGCAGCCTCGGAAAGCAGAGCTGTGCACCCCACCACAATTCCCACAATGCATTTGCTCACTCGGGCAAGCGCCACGCTCATGATCGCCATTGCATCTGCTGCAGTGAACCTTGCCCGGACAAGCTGGGGCCGTATGCCCAAACCTCTTACACTTGTAGCATCTAAGAGGAGCCGGTATGTAATCTCTTACCGTGAAGGCTAAATAGCCGAGCACTACCTTTGATGGAAGGCAAGAACCACTGAAGGACAGCAAGACTGATAAGGTGTTCACCTTCTCTCCATCCCTGAATGTGGTAAGACGGCGAGCCTCAGTCACTCCACTGGAGGCCAAATAACTCTTAATCTCTTCAATTTCTATGGATGAATCCACCCCATAGATGACACCACGACATTCTCTCATGTACTTCGGGATTTGACACGAAACACAGACCTCACCAAAATGGGTTGCTTTCAACACCTTGTCCCTTTGCCCGGCTGACTTGCACTCAAGGAGCAGGTCGCCCGACCGAAGCACTTTCGCAGACACGACTTCGCCGAACTCTTTCTTTATGAGCTCTGCTAACTTTATAGGGTTGGACGGACCCACACGATTAGGCCTCTCAACGGCCGCCACAATGACCACAAACTTATCGAGCGAATCAACGGGGTTGCCAGAGGCCAGGGAGAGGGAAGCCCTATGCTTTTGCTTCCCAACTGGGGACACCTCATCAGAGGACACCTGGCCTCCCCTCTCTCTCTTCCGAGGTTTACTAACAGATTAAAAAGACCCCTCCCCATCCTCTCCCGAGAGACTCTCCATTTATTCCTACTAGCGGGAATTTAGTCTGAACCGGGAATCAAGCCCGGAAGTGCGAGCGACGAGACCGCCATGAGACCGCAACAAAAACGAAACGAGGATCACGCAGCCCGATCGCCACACCCTCCGCACGTTGACGCCGATCCAACATCACGTGTCCAACCGAGAATGAATTGCAATCCGCGTGGGCTTTTACCAGATCCGCCCACGCCCCTCAAAATGTTCCACAGCCTCCCATCGGCTGAGGTTTGCCGCATCATGGCGACGGATTCCTGGCTCGCCATTGGTCACGTGGGTCATGCTTTTGGCCATGCCTCTCTGCACATCTGGTGTATGGCCACGCCTTAACCAACCAAGGTTTGACATCCTGCCTAACTTCAACGCATATTGGTTTTGATTACTACACAATGGGAAGGGCTAATCTTTACATTTAATAAGACATAACTGACTAATGCAGGCTCCATGTTGTCGTGCAACGAACCAGAGGGGGTTTGCCTTTATGGCACAACCGCAACAATATTCCCATCAGGAAGCGATTTCGTGTTACACCGGGTACTCCCCTCTGTCTCTGCCCCACCCCACTTTATATAATACCCCACCTCATAAATAAATATATAAATAATATAAGCTGTTGGTGGTGAAGTAAATAAATAAATAATATACGCTGCTGAAAGTGAAGTAAATAAATAAAGTTGTTGGTAGTTTAGTAAATAAATAAATTAAGTTGGTGGTAGTTTAGTAATAAATAATATAAGTTGTTGGTAGTTTAGTAAATAAATAATATAACTTGTTGGTAGTTTATTAAATAAATAAGTTGTTGGTTGTTTAGTAAATAAATAAATAATATAAGTTGTTGGTAATGTAGTAAATAAATAAATAATATAAGTTGTTGGTGGTGAGGTAAATCAATAAATAATATAAGTTGTTGGCGATGAAGAAAATAAATAAATAATGTAAGTTGTTGGTGATGAGATAAATAAATTAAAACAATTGTTGTAATAAAAGTTTTTATGATCAATGTGATTCCCAAAGTTTATAAAAAGATAAATGTGTTTGTGTTTTTGTCCGTTTGTCTAACAATGTCTGCGACCCCGTGTCGTGTCCGCAGATGGACGGTGCCCGAGTGTGGACACAAACTCTGCACATCGACAGAACAAGATCTCCGGGGATCTCAGGACGGCGACCCGAACCTGGACCGGGAAAAAGTACCCGGAACATCCTGATCGGTTTGATGTTTGTGAACAAGTTGTTTCTTGTGAGTGTTTCTCCTCAGGTCGTTATTACTGGGAGGTCGATGTGGGGTTGAGTCGTTCGTGGGGAATCGGGATCTGTTTGAACTCCATGGGGAGAAAAGGGGGAAAGTGCGGGTTGGGAGGGAATCCCGAGTCTTGGTGTTTAATTGAATCTAATAACAAATTCTCCGCACATCACAACAAACAATGTACCTCCCTGTCCGTGCCGGGGGATCATGAACGGTTTGGGTTCTTCTTGGATTGTGAGGCGGGAGTGTTGACGTGTTTTGGGGACTCGCGGGTCCTGCACGTGTTCAGGGGGAACTTCATGGACCCCGTTAGACCCGATATTGGGGTTTGGGATGATGATGATTCCGTTCATTTTGTACATTTAGTGAAATAAACTTTCATCATGAACTGATCCGGTTATTTTTGGTTCTAATCAATCAAATCATTTACCTGTTCATGACGATGTGATTAATGATTAATGTTTATATTATAATAAGGTTTATATAATTTAACAAGTTCATCGTTTATCTTATTTAATATGAAATTAACTTTAACCCGAACTCTTCACTGTCCTCCCGATACAATACGGATTCTTCTTCTTCAACCGTCATTGAATGGATGTGTGAGTGAAAAGTCCCTCCAGTTAGATGAAACCCTTTGTGTTTACCTGAAATGGACAACGAGCGTTAATAGTGAAGGTGAGAGTGTGTTTGGATCGGATCACAGGAAGAATGTGGAACCATGGATGGAATTAACAGAACGTTCATCAGGTATCGCGAATCACACCGTTGGAAACATGACCAGGTAACCTTTTGGGTGTAACTCTCTTTTGCTCTGATGAAGGGTTCACACCCAAAACGGCAGGTTCTCATTGTTTCCCACGGAGGTTTTAATCTCAAATCTTCGTGGAAATCTCTTCCATCCAATCAAAACACAGGGATAAAATCATCATGAAATAACTGGCGTGATGACGTCATCTCAGTGTTTTACAGGTAGGATGATCCATCAATGTCTGATAGGGGGCTCATCCAGGTGTTTCACAGGTAGGGTGATCCATCAATGCACGGTGAGGGGCTCATCCCGGTGTTTCACAGGTAGGGTGATCCATCAATGCGCGATAGGGGGCTCATCCCGGTGTTTCACAGGTAGGGTGATCCATCAACGCGCGATAGGGGGCTCATCCCGGTGTTTCACAGGTAAGTTGATCCATCAATGCCTGATAGGGGACTCATCCAGGTGTTTCACAGGTAGGGTGATCCATCAATGCGTGATAGGGGGCTCATCCCGGTGTTTCACAGGTAGGGTGATCCATCAATGCGCGATAGGGGGCTCATACCTGTGTTTCACAGGTAGGGTGATCCATCAATGCGTGATAGAGGGCTCATCCCGGCGCTTCACAGGTAGGGTGATCTATCAATGCCCGATAGGGGTCTCATCCAGGGGTTTCACAGGTAGGGTGATCCATCAATGCGCGATAGAGGGCTCATCCCGGCGTTTCACAGGTAGGGTGATCTATCAATGCCCGATAGGGGTCTCATCCAGGGGTTTCACAGGTAGGGTGATCCATCAATGCGTGATAGGGGGCTCATCCCTGTGTTTCACAGGTAGGGTGATCCATCAATGCGCGATATGGGGCTCATCCCGGTGTTTCACAGGTAAGTTGATCCATCAATGCCCGATAGCGGTCTCATCCAGGAGTTTCACAGGTAGGGTGATCCATCAATGCACGATAGGGGTCTCATCCAGGTATTTCCTTGGTACGGTGATCGATCAATGCGCGACAGGGGTCTCATCCCGGTGTTTCATAAGAAGAACCGTCTGTAGTTCTGCGAGCAGGTTCTAAGTCATTAGCCGGGACCAGCACCGGTAGAAGTATCATTGAAGAAGAGGCACCAGATGTGGAGTCACACGATGGTGCTGGGGGCGACTCAGTTTCCAGGGCCGGAAAGATGATTCCTGGGACTCTGAAGATTGCGTACACCTTGAATCTGCAGCATGTGGCTCATTTGCTCTTGTTGGTGTTTTTGTCCAAAGAGGAAGATCATGGCCTGAGTTATGTAGAAATAAATGCACGTCTTACTTTGAGTCTGATAGGCCTGATCCGGATTTGAATCCCACAGATGGGCCGGATCCAGATTTGTATCCCACTGATGGGCCGGATCCGGATTTGCATCCCACTGATAGGCAGGGTCTGGGTTTGTATCAGTGATAGTTTTTTTTTTTGTTTGTTTGTTTTTGTCTACTGAATCGAGGCCCGTGAAAGAGCTAACATTCACTTCACAAACAAATCAACCAGACAAACAAAATATATAAAAAGAGGGAGCGGAAGACAAGATGGGGAGAGAAGAGGAAGCACACAAACACAACATTTGAGAGCAGGGAGATGTGTGGAAGGGAGAGGGCTTGGGGGGAGGAGGCGTGGGAAGGGGGGGGGGGAGGGAGAAGTATAAAACACAAGGACACCAAGGACTTCCAGGACAGAGGTTGGTATTTCAAAAAAGTGGAATTGGGGTGAAATTAGCAGGGGTAGAAAAGATCAAGGTTTTGGATGGGGGAAGATAAGAGATAGTGTTGAACAGCTGTTTTAAAGACCTGGAGGGTGGAGTGGGATTGAAGAGAGTGAGGGAGTTTGTTCCAGAGGTGGGAGAAAAGAGGAATGAAGGAGTGAAGGTGAGCAGAGAGTCTTGATTTTGGCAGTTTGACCATAAGAGGGTTGCAGGCAGATCTTGTGCGACCTGTAGGAATATTTGTGGGACAGAGCCCAAAGAGAGCTGGGGGGGCAAGGCCAGAGAGGAGTCGGTAGAAGACGGAAAGACCACCAACCTGCCTGCGGTGAGTGAGTGAGAGGCCCTTGGAGTTAACTTCATCGCGGGAGATTCCAATGATTCTGAATGCTTTGGTTTCAACAGCGTGAAGACGAGCTAGGTGTGAGGCAGGAGCACCAGCCCAGAGGGGAGAGCAGTATTCCATTGAGCTGCGGATGAAAGCCTTGTATGTGGTGAGGAGCTCAGGTGTGCCAAGGAAGGACTTCGCACGATGGAGGATGCCCAGTCCGCGACTGGCTTTGGAGGCCAGATTTGAAATGTGGTTTTCCCAGGAAAGATCATGGCAGATAGTGAGACCCAAAAGCTTGAGTGACTGAACTTCTTGGAGAGGATTATTCAGAAAGTGGATGGGAGGGTTGTCCAGTCGGTCTTTTCGGAGAGACATCGTAAGAGTGTGAGATTTGTCAGGATTGAAAGACATGCTCCACTTGTTTGCCCAGTCTGTGATTTTGTCCAGGTCTGCAGAGAGTGAGGAGGCTGCAGACTGCCGATCTGAGGGATGAAGAATGGAGCGACAGAGAGTAGAGTCATCAGCAAAGAGATACACATGATTTTCAAGAGAGTCAGAGAGATCATTGATGAAGACCAGAAAAAGCACAGGGCCCAGAACACTGCCATGTGGAACTCCAGCCTGAACAGGAAGAGGAGATGAGAGAAACCCATTCAGGGCCACACGTTGACTACGACTAGAGAGGAAGTCCGCCAGCCATGCGTGGAGATTTCCATGGATACCAAAAGAGGAGAGTTTGGTGAGCAGAGCAGGGTGCCAGACCCCACGCAGAGCGGGGTTTCACCAAAGGAATTGATCCTATGGTGAAAATTTCATGCCCATCAGACCAACAGTTGCTGAGAAAAAAAAAATCACAATGATTGGATACGTGTTGTACTTGTCGAATTATGACGTCATAACGAAGGCACAGATGCCATCATCAAACATATATTTTTCCCCAAAGGGAGGACTTGACAATGAGCCATGTTTCAATTTTTTCCATAGAGCGGTTTCAAAGATATAGAGGTGCAACTCTTTTCGATTTTTTCCAAGATGGTGTCTGTACCACGTGACCTATCACGTTATAATTATAATTTAAAAATTCTACAGAAGGAGCCGCACATATTCTGAAAATTTCGTGTCCATTGGTCCAACAGTTGCAGAGGAATTTTTTTTTATTCATACTGATCAGATCAAGCGAATGTACTTGTACTTGTCGAATTAAGACGTAATAACTAAGGCACCGATGACATCACCATCAAAATATATTATTCCCCATGGTCAGAACTTGACAATGAGCCGTTTCAAATTTTTCCATTGAGCGGTTTGGGAGACAGAGGTGTAACGTTTTTCCAACATGGCGTCCATACCACGTAACCTATGACGTCATAATAATCATTGCAATATACCACAAGAGAAGGCGCTCCTATGGTAAAAATTTCATGTCAATTGGACGAACGGTTGTGAAGAAAATGAATTTTAAAAATGCAGATACAGCACATGTACGGCACACACACGTACGTAACTGAATACGTACCTGAATGCTTAACTCCGCTTTTTGCTTCGCCAGCGCAGGGTAACAACACAGACGGTGCATTTGTGCTTTAAATACCTCTCTTTATTGCGAAACCCTTCACAAATTCAAGTTTCATGAAAAACATCGGCAGGAGGCTTCTTCTGCAACCATTTTACAACAAGGGTGTTGTCCCCGTATAACACATGCCAATGAAACATGGACTACAGCAAATATTGATGAAAAATTGATGTTCAAACTGCCATGGAAAGATGCCGTCTGAGCAAAACCAAAAAGGGACAAGAAAAATAAATAAACCAGACAGAAAACAAAATTCCTAAATACGAGTAACCATCAAAAAAAAAAAAGAGAACAAAAAAAAAAGTTATCCCAGAACTCAAAATCTCCACCTCCTTTTACAGGAAAGAATTATTATTCATGAACCAGTTTGTGAAGCTTCATTCTCATAGCTTTGTTCCAAGGGATCGTTTTAGAATCATCACTGAACCTCTGACAGCCTCCACCTGAAGCTTGTTTGTCGTGATATTCCTTGGAATGTTTTTTTAAGTACTTGGGAAGGGTTTTCGTGTTCATCCGGATTTCCTGTTGCTCAGACTATCACTATCGCACGTGAAAAATCTGAATGCCTCAACTCTGTGTTTGCCTCCAAATCTTGTGTCCCAAACCCATCCCTCTCTGCACCCACTGTACCCAGTCGTACCCAGCTGCTCCTGGACTCTGTGTCCTTTCCTCCTGACAAGGTGGAAAAGTTTCTGCCAACCCTCGACTCGGATTCTGCAACTGGACCTGCTGGATCAGCCCACGGGTCCTAAAATCCTGTTCTTCTGCTCTTTCACTCCCTCTCTCTGTTCTCTTCACCCTCTCTTTTGCTCAAGGTCATCTGCCATCAGCTTGGAAATCAGCCAACATTACCGCTTTACACTAAAAATGTGCAAAAACAGATCCCTGAAACTACAGACCAATCAGCCTGCTCCCAATCATCAGCAAGATCATGGAATTCCATTATTGCTTCTGATATTAAATAATTTCTCTTCTCCAATTGCTTGATCTGTGATCATCATTTTTGATTCAGACCACGCCAATCTAATCTGGACAGGCTGCTCCTGCTGTCTCAAAAATGAATGTAAGTCCTCAGTGCTAAACAGGAAATCAGAGCCATGTCCCTCGACATATGTCGTGCCTTCAATACGGCCGGGCACATTGCGCTGCTCACCGAACTCTCCTCTTGAGGAATCCATGACAATCTCCACGCATGGCTTTTGGACTTCCACTCTGGTCATAGTAAACCTGTGGCCCTGAATGGAATTCTCTCATCTCCCCTTCCTGTCTTGGCTTCAGTGATCGAGACAGTGTACTGGGCCCTGTGCTTTTTCTGGTCTTCATTAATGATCTATCCGACTCTCTGGGAAGTCCTCTCAATCTTTTTCTTTTTGCTGATGCTACCACCCTCTGCCGCTTCATATCTCAACCTTGAGATTGGCAGGCAGCAGCCTCTTCACTCTCTGCAGACCGGATAAAATCACAAACTCGTCAAACAAGTGGAACATGACTTTCAATCGTGACAAATCTCACACACTCACTGTGTCTATCTGAAAAGACCATCTAGAAAACCCTCCCATCTACTTCCTCAAAAATGCTCTCAAATAGGTTCTGTCACTCAAACTTTTGGGTCTCACTATCTGCCATGATGTTTCCTGGGAAAACCACATTTCCATGCTGGCCTCCAAAGGCATTCACCGACTGGGCATCCAGCGTTGTGCAATGTCCTTTCTTGGTCCGAAATCCGAAATCCTTCCTTTCCTGTCCTTCTTGGTCCCATCTGCAACTGGGCTTCTCACCACATATAAAGCATTCATCCACAGCTTGATGGACTACTGCTCTCCACTCTGGGCTGATGCTCCTACCTCACACCCAAATCAACTTCATGCTGTAGAAATCAAAGCTTTTCGAATCATTGGTATCTCCCGCGATGAAGCCCATTCTGATGGCATTTTACTAACTCACTGCAGGCACGTTGGTGGTCTTTCTGTCTTCTACAGTCTCCTCTCTGGCTGAGCTCCCCCTGCTATGTCTGTGCTCTGTTCCTCAAATAATTATTTGGGATGCGCAAGATCTGCCAGCAACCCTCTTCTGGTAAAACTTCCAAAATCATGACTCTCTGCTCACCTTCACTCTTTCACCCCTCTTTTCTCCCGCCTCTGGAACAAACTGCCACACTCTCTTCAATCCCATTCATTCTTCCAGGTCTCCAAAACAGCTGTCCACCACCATCTCTTATCTTCCCCCATCCAAAAGCTTGATCTTTTCTTCCCCCATTAAAACACCCCAAATCCACCTCTTTCAATCTCCAACTTCTTTCCTGAAATTCCTCGTAGTGTTAATTTGCTTTCTACCGTGTACCCTCCCCCCCACCCCCCCCCCCCTTCCACGACCGGCACTCTCCCTTACACCGTCCTGAAGACGTCCCTGTCCTCCACTGTTGTGTTGTGCTTGAATGCTTTCCTCTCA
This sequence comes from Myxine glutinosa, assembly GCF_964187855.1. Taxonomy (NCBI): domain Eukaryota; kingdom Metazoa; phylum Chordata; class Myxini; order Myxiniformes; family Myxinidae; genus Myxine; species Myxine glutinosa. The sequence goes on from NC_136261.1 coordinate 385,740,045, forward strand.
CTCACCCCCCCTCCCTCTTGTCTCCCGCTCCCTTTATTTATTGTATGTTTTATGGGTCTATGCATGTTTTCACATGTAATGTGATCTCTCACATGAGCCTTGACTCTGCATGCAAAAAAATAAAAACAAATAAAAGAAAATAGAGTAGAATTGTACTCCGCAGCGCATCCTTTGTACTTGTTCGAAATCAGTGGGTGCTCGTCAGCAATGAAAATCCTATTCAAATTTCAAGCAAATCGGATGAAAATTGAGGATTTTATTAAATAGAAACAGATGTTGACCTTTGGCCTATGTTGACCTTTTGGCCTATGTTATTTTCATAAATAGTTGGTGGTTGAATTCAATAAGCTGACATGAAAATCCTATTCAAATTTCCAGTTAATTCGATTAAAATTGAAGATTTTAGAAATTTGAAAAGGTTGTTTACTTTTGCATATGTTGACCTTTTGGCCGATGATGTCAAAAATAGTTGGCGGTTGAATTCGGTTCGCTAATGTGCAAATCCTATTCAAAATTTCAAGTCAATCGGATGAAAATTTAGGATTTTAGAGAATTTGAAAAAAGTGATTAACCTTTGGCCTATGTTGACCTTTTGACCTCAAAATAAATAGAATTCTGTCAGTCCACCAACGCTACCATTTGGTGAAGTTTCATGAAGATCAGTTTAAAATTGTGACCTGAAGGAAAGTATAAGTGTGCGGACAGACAAACACACAAACACACAAACCGGAGTGATAGACATACTAGTCAAAAAAAAGAATTTTTGCGAAGAACCAAACAGATAGGGATGAAAACATAGTCTCCATCCACCTTTGGTGGCAGAGGTTTAAAAAAAAAATCACAGAACATAAAGGTTACTTCTTGACATTATATGTTGTGTTTAAAAAATACATCACGTACCAGATTTGGGTGTTAATCCATCATCCTCAAATTGGAGACTGCAGAAATCATTGAGCCCGATTCCACAGAAACCAGAAATGTTGTCCCGGTGCACATTTTGGGATCCGAAAATCTTTTCACAGAGACAAAGGATGTTATTCAGGAACTTTCCAAAGCTGACGAAAATACTTCCCAAAAGAGAAGAACCTGCAATCTGGACATTTTGCGGCTTCGAAAAAGAATTCATAAATTTACACAAGTCAGCATATAGCCAAGGATACAATGCTTATATTAATCACAGAAAAGTTATACATGTTATTTTCTTTACTCAGTTTGGAATGATTTGCGTTTTATTATCTTATCCAATTTGATCAAGTATCAGCCTGGTGTTGGCTTCGCGGTTAGGATGCCGGCTTGGGATCCTAGGATCCTGAGTTTGAATCCCGGTCGATCGCTGAATTAACACCAGGGGGGATGACTCAGCCTGTCATCCTTCCGAAGTCGGCAAATTGAGTACCAGCTTGCTGGGATGAATGATCCCGGTGTGTACCCCGGTTTTGAATAGGTACACCGTATCCCTGCTCACATCGTAAGAGGCGACTAAGGGTTGGTGTCAGGAAGGGCATCCGGCCATAAAAACTGCCTCAAAAAGGGAACCATGAGGTCATGGGGCCTGCAAGGCTAACCCCCGCTTTAGCGGGGAAAAATGGCCTCAAAACGTTCATCCATTCATTTTCATCCAGCAAAACGGCAAACGTATCCAGCTTGATCACTACATTTGGACTGACAGTATACGTAAGAGACAGCCACACTCACCTTTGAGCTGTGAAGCATGGCCACAAATAAATGATTTGCCAGTACGTTATCTTGATGAGCCAAAGATAAAGGGGGTAAGCTGCATCAGCCACTCTAATTCCATGTATTTGTGACAAAAATACCTGAGCAGCAAATGGATGCTATACTAATTCGAAGGTGATGTGTTAATTGATGTGTCATTTATTGATGTGATGTAATTGATGTGATGCTAATTGTATTGACCAACGTGGAGATCGGTTTCTGAGGTTTGGTACATGGAATGTAGAGACAATGACAGGGAGATCATGAGAAGTGGTGGAAGTATTGGTCAGAAGAAGAGTGGACATATGTTGTGTGCAAGAGACGAGATGGAAGGGAAGTGGTGTGAGAATGGTGAAGGGTAGGCAGGGACAGAAATACATGTTTGTGTGGCAAGGGTGCCCGGAGGGCGTGAATGGTGTTGGTGTCCTGTTTTCTGAGGAGTTTGTAGACAGTGTGGTGAGTGTGATGAGAGTGAGTGAAAGGTTGATGAAGATGAAAATGATGATTGGAAAGCTCTTGGTGAACATCATCTCAGGATATGCTCCGCAGGTTGGTCGGAGCGATGAAGAGAAGGACAAGTTCTGGTGTGCGATAGAGAAGCTGATGGAAAACGTGAAAGATGAGGAAGTTGTTGTGGTAGGAGGAGACCTAAATGGACATGTGGGAAGGAGTATGGATGGTTTTGAGGGAGTTCATGGGGGTTACGGATATGGTGTGAGAAATGGAGAAGGTGAAAGGATTTTGGAGTTTGCTGGTGGAGCTGATTTGTTGATTTGTAATACTCAGTTCCAGAAAGAGGATAATAAGCTTGTTACATACACGTCAGGTGGGTCGACGACAACCGTTGACTACCTGATGGTGCGTAGGCAAGATAGGGGGCACCTCCGGGACACAAAGGTGATCCCGGGGGAGGAGGCTGTTTCACAGCACCACTTGGTTGTCTGCGACATAAGGGTGAAAGGTGCAAGGAGAGCTCGGCGGGTGAAGTACCAACTGAGAATGAAGATGTGGAGGTTGAAAGAGGTGACAGTGAGGGAGGCATTAAAAGAGAGGCTGAGTATGGTCGAGGATGATGTGTTTGAGCTTGAAAGTGGTTGGATGTCAATGAAAGATAGTCTGTTGGGAGCCGTTGGTGAGGTATGTGGATGGACAAAAGGACCACCGAGGCACTCGGGAACATAGTGGTGGGATGACGAAGTTGGAAAGAAGATTGACGAGAAGAGGAAGAAGTTCAAGGAGTGGCAGAAGGCGAAGGGTATGGGGGCAGAAAAGGCAGAGCACGAAAGTTACAAGGCAGCCAAGAAGGCTGCAAAGAAAAAGGAAGCAAAGGCACAGGAGGCACGTAGGAAAATGTTCGGAGAACGCTTGGATTTGGAGGAGGGTCAGAGAGCGGTATTCAGGATTGCAAAGCAGAGAGCAAAAGAGAGGTGTGATGTGATGGGGGTGAGTTGTTAAAGGATGAAGTGGGACAAATCGTTGTGGACCCAGATGGAATTAAAGGAAGATGGAAGAGATATATGGAAATACTGTTGAATGCAGAGAATGAATGGGACAGCAACATAGAGAGTAACCCAGTTTTAGGACCGGCCGAGAAGATAACCGAGAAGGAAGTTGAGGAAGCGATAAAAGCAATGAAGAGTAGAAAAGCGGGAGGGCCGACGGGAGTTGTGGGAGATATGTTGAAGGCAGCGGGAAATTGGAGTGTGAAGAGAATGACAGAGATCAGCAATCTGGTGGTGAAAGAAGGCCGCATTCCAGTGGATTGGGAACTGAGTACCCTCGTCCCTCTATACAAGGGGAACGGTGACCCTTTGGGCTGTGGCTCGTATCGAGCGATAAGGTTATTGGAGCATGGAATGAAGGTATTGGAAAGGGTGTTGGAGAGGAGGATAAGGAAGAAAGTGAAGATTGACAAAATGCAGTTTGGATTTATGCCAGGAAGAGGAACGACAGACGCGCTTTTTATTGTGAGGCAGTTTCAGGAGAAGTACATGGAGAAGAGGAAGAAGTTGTTTCTTGGGTGTGTTGATGTGGAGAAAGCATTCGATAGGGTTCCACGTGAAGTAGTGACATGGGCATTGAGGAAGTTAGGAGTGGAGGAATGGATGAGCAGAGTAGTGATGGCAATGTACAAAAGAGCGTGCACAGCTGTAAGGACGAAGGACGGGAACAGTGGTGAGTTTGAGGTGAAGGTGGGAGTGCATCAGGGGTCGGTACGAAGTCCACTACTATTTGTAGCTGTGATGGAGGTGCTGGCTCGGAACATAAAGGAGGGTTTACCGTGGGAGTTGTTGTATGCAGAAAGTATGGATGGACTGAAGGAGAAGATGAACAAGTGGAAGGAATGTATGGAGACAAAAGGTCTGAAGGTGAATATCGGAAAAACGAAGTTGATGGCAAGTGGTAAAGCATGTGGTGAGGTGGAAAGAGCTGGGAAGTGGCCGTGTGTACATTGAATTCCATTCAATGTACAATGTGCGCTGAGTGGGTTCATCAAAAATGTAGTGGTTTGAGAGGGTCATTAACCAGTGTGCCAGCTACATTCAAATGTAAGGTGTGCACAGAGGGAGCTGCAGATGGAAGAAATGTGGAGTTGGATCTTGGAGACGGCATGAAGCTGGAAGGTGTGAAAACATTTTGCTACCTCGGAGACATGCTGAATGGAGAAGGCGGATCAGACTCGGCAACGGTTGCTCGAGTGAGATGTGCATGGAAGAAGTTTCGGGAACTGAGTGGCGTGCTGACGAGGAGGGGAGTGTCTTTGAAGCTGAAGGGAAAGGTGAATGCTGCATGTGTGAGAAGTGTTATGATTTATGGGAGCGAGACATGGGTAATGAACGTAGAGCAGCAACGAAGGCTGGAAAGGGTGGAAATGCGAATGGTGGATGTGTGGAGTATCGTTGAGAGAGAGGAAGACAAATGATGAATTGCAAAAGATGATGGGAATGGAGCCTGTGATGGATGCTGTGAAGAGAAACAGGTTGAGATGGTTTAGTCATGTCTTGAGGAAGGATGAAAGTGACTGGCTGAGAAGAGTGATGGAAATGAATGTAGAAGGAAGTAGAGGACGGGGAAGACCGAGAAAGACTTGGCTAAAGATGTTCGAAGAAGAAATGCGGGCAAAGGGGTTAACAAGGGGAGATGCAGAAAATAGGGCAAAATGGAGAAGATTGTCATGGGGACCGCAAGGCTAACTCCCGCTCTAGCAGGGAAAATGGGCTTAAAATGCCTGCTGTTGTTGTTGTTGTTGTATGTAATTGATGTGATGTGCATACTTTAGACAGACATCAGCATCATGCCGCATTCAGTCAGAATTGATCCTCTTGTTTAATACACACGCACATCTGAAACCTGTTTTTATTTTCCTCTCATTGCAATTGTCTCACACACATGCACCAAGGAGTCTCCACTTTGCTGGAAGTTAAACTTTTCAGGTTCAACACACTTAATCCTGTCATCTCAGAAACGTACAGACATATGTCGCTGTCTGTAGTCATGGATTAAATAAAATATAAAAATAACTTTATTTGGTTCCTTATTTTAGACGTTTAAGCCTTAAATATAGAGTGCTGCTTACATCAGTGGGATACCTGCGTTTGCTTCTGAGAACCTATCAGATAAATCCGAGGTGGGATGGGTGAGAGGCCGACTCACAGAGAACCATTCAAAGTTGCTTTCAGTTTATTCCTGGTCTTTGATTTTGTGCCAGTCACAAGTAAAAACCCCGACTCACACAGGTATGTGGTGGTGAAAGGTTACAGGAACGTGATTGCCCGCTCTGACTGAATGCCCTTCCACTTTAAATCCAAACTTAATACATTCGTGGTCGTATTTTCTGACCATGCGTTTCACCACCTTATAAAAACTCCTGAAGTTTCACCACCATCATCGGTTTTTCTTTTCAGTTGATGGTCCATGTTTGTTAAAATAAATACAGTAAAAGTAAAACACAGCAGCTTACCTTTTCGTGTGAACACGAGATGCCGGAGACGTTCTCCATGCCGGAAACACCTTCGATCAACCCAATGCAGTCAATGGCGAACCTGCAAATACCGAATCCGCGAATATCACGGATGTCATTTTCAAAAAAATCAATGCAATCACAAATCAATACAACAGCATTAATATAACTTTTTTTTCGTGAGGTAAATTTTACAAACACTCGTGAGGTAAACTAATCACCTGCCTTCTCAGGTGGGTGTGATGTCCACGGACCACGTGGTTGCACCTTCCGGCCCACTGATGGTCGCGACCCACTGGTTGAGAATCTCTGGTCGAAACGACTTTTTAGAGAAGATTCTCCAACTTTAGTTTTGGATGAAGCAGATGGGACCAACAATTTTTTCCGAACCAATTCTACATAGATTCCTCATCCATCCATCATCTTCAACCTTTATAACACCTCCTCATTTGGAGGTCACATTGGATATACAAGTTAATTATAAAACTTTCTGCCTGGTTTGTAGTTAAAAGGAAGAATGAGGTTTAACCATCGTTGCATGAAGTTTAGTGATGACGTCATATAAAACAATGCAGTAAATAAAACAAAACGAGTGAAAAACACCTCATTAAATGATCAAATACCTCAACATACATTTAATAAAAACTCGTTTACTTAAATTCATCAACGAACAGAATTTTTTTAATCTTTAAATAAACGTTTTACACATCTTTCTCAGTATAAATAATAATATGAGAATCTCCGAACAAACCTCTTCAAATGAGGTCAGATCAGATCATGTGAACCTTTGTCTCAGCTGCAGCACGAGGTTTGCAAGAATTTAACCCGGAAGTTCTTCGTAGTTGTTGAATACCACCTGCTTACGCACATCGTAAGAAGATTGTTTGTGCCACCAGCAATTTGAGTGTCACCACCACATTACAGTGCGAAAATAAAAGGAAGATTAAGCCTTCCTCTTCTTTAGGTTTACATGGTGTTTCAGAGCAACGAGACTCTATATACGCCACTTACCTCGGCTAATCACTGAAGCCGATGCCTGATGTTCCTCCACAACCACCACAGCTGAAGATCGGCTGAAGCAAATAATTACGGGAGACTTTATGTTGTTTAACCCGCTAATTTTATAAACTAGCGTGACTCGGCACGCTCCGGGTGCCTCACCACCACTGATCTGTATATACTACTGGATAGAGCATCGGCCAATAGGCTTGTACAAAGCTGTGAAGCCGGCGCGCGACAGCGGCGGCCATCTTGCCACTCGCACAAGGAGGCGCGGCCTGTGTCAGTTCCTGGCGTTTGCACAACTGTGGAATGAACTACCTCGTAACATCGCAACTGAAAGTCACTCAACAAGCTGTTTTAGAAAGAAACCTAGATATGTGCAAAATTTTCAGAATTATACTTTGTAAATATATACAAAGTGTCATTTTCCAAACTCAATGATTGACAGACAATGTATATGTTTATGTATTTGGCACGCCAATGTTCTCTTGTAATATCCTTTCGTTTTATTGTTCTTAACTCTCAATGTAATTCTTCAAATTAATGTTTATTTGTACGTTCCAGGTTAGCAGCTCGAAAACTCAATTCTGATTGATTTTTTTGCCAACCTTCCTCACAATTTCAACGCAAATTTCTTGTCCATGTTTGTGTTTTTCTCAAATAATTCTCGATTTAAGTATGAATTTAGTGTATAATCCAAATTGCTTGAGAATAAAGCATTATTATTAAAATTTACTAATTTTTCAAAGATTTTATCATCCTTGATACAATAAATTAGTCCACAATTTAAGGGCATTGTGGTCAACGCTGTTCTCACGGAATACTTTCTCCAGGATGTCTATATATGATGGTTTCAATGTTGGGTCATTTACTCATTCTATGTCAAGAATTTATCAGTTGACAACAAACAAAGTCTTCTGAAAGACAAATGAAACATAAAAAGCTTAAAGTTGGAATAAAAAGGCACCTTTTATTACAAAGCCTCAATTAATAATAATAATATTGACCGACATATGTAGTGTGCCCTTTTCAAAGAGGCTCAACAAAAGAAACAAACATTTTGTCACCAAAATCATCATTAAACAAGTGTCTTCAGTTTGTTCTTGTGGTAATGCGTTTGATTGGCGACCGCCAGGTCAGGGTTTCGACACCCTCTGTCGTGGGTATGTTTCACACTTCATCTCATTACCCAGACAGTTCTCTGGCCCGGTTTGGCAAACAGATTGCAGAAATGTGGCCTAAAGTCCCACACATTTCATTTCGCTCAGATACTGATGTAGGAGGTATGCCCAACTTCCTCTGGGAATGGTTCCACAGTGTGGGTGCCACGTTGGAGAAGGCACGACCACCAAAAGTCACCGCCACATGTTGTTTCACAGCAAGCAGGTAATCCATAGACTAGACAGCACCACAGCCGAAATGCCTGACCGAACACTGCAGTGAACAACCAGAGGATTAGCCGGAGTACTGTCACACCACCAAGCGAGCATTATCCATTCAGTTCACTCAAGACTCATTGTTGCTTCCCAGTATTCTTTCACAGAACAAATTTGCACAAAGAAACAATCCAGATCTAAACAATTATCCTGCAATATAATCCACATTTGAAGTAAAAGTGATCCACATATTCAGATGATATGGTGATAAAATGCGATGATGCACAGGATACAAAAAGCACAAAATGCTGACATTTGAAGGAGCCAAAAAGAGCAGCCTGTCAGTGCTCCATTGTCTCCCAGTTGCAAACAACAAACACAAAGAAGAGAATACAGTCAATACACTATTTGAAATCACTTGTTAGTCACAAGCATAAGGTGAACAAATTTAATGAGAGGCAAGAGCACATCTTGAATGCAGAACGCTTCAGAAGTGGTCAGCTCCATTCTCAGAGAGCAGCTGCTCATCACGAAGTGCTTGAACAACTGTGGTCAAAGATTTGACTTTCCTCCGGCAGCGACGTGATTTCTGCTGTGTCAATTTGAGCTTTTTCTTGACGCTACAAAGATTGTCATGCACAGAGTCCAGTTTACGTTTCACACTCCGTGGACTGGCAGTTACAGCATATGTGTGATCAGCACCAGTCGTTGCTGCAAGCTTTGATGGGCTGGTGATGATTGATGTACTGGGTGTGTTGTCCAGTGGCTCTTGCAGATTGACCAGTGCTTCTTGCGGGAAAGACCGTGGTTTGGGTGGCTTTCGCTTCCTTTCATCCTGGAAATCCATCAGAATAATAGATCAGAATTAATTATGAACGAAGAAATTATACAAGATTATTTATTTGGGATGTTCTTGAGAAAAGAGATGGTGGAAAAGTATTGATAAGTTGCTGATGTTGATATGTTTGCAAAATTTATATATTTGACACATCAATTGGCATGTAAGTAGACAAGTGTGAAAATCACTGCTGGCAGTGACAGCTACAACATGACACTATTTATATCTCAGTTACTCCACCACAACATGAAACTCTTGTATTATGTACCTTCTGCAGGTGGGTCGGAAAATCAAATATGGTTGGCAGGGAATTTTCTCTGAGTCTTGTGGTCTGACCTGTCCTGTCAAAACATGAGTCATCAAAGTGGTCTGAGCAAAGGACAGACTTCTTTGAAGGTTTCCATTTGTCACGTTTCACATTCACAACCCATTTCTGGAGAACATCTGGATGACTGAATGGAAATCTGAAAAAAATATTTTCAAGAAATTAGCCGATAGTCATGAAAGTACAACTCGAAGCAACAATTTACAACATATTCAATATGTAAGGCTCAACATACTAGCCATATAAACACTCAATTACCATGTACTTATACAGAATCAGTTATTGGTTTCAAAGTTTAACTGCATTGAGTTTTGCAACTTTGAATCATCCAGGGTACACATTATTAGACGGGACCCTGCTATTTATACTCGTCCTCGATAACTATATATAGATAAAGACTTTGGGTCAAACTTAGCCCTGAGGGACCGCATATTGATGAAATATGTCCCGGCTCAGTGACTTTGCGCACTCTGCGGTTGAGTCAAACTAGTTCTGAAGTTCAGTAGTTGAAACTTGAATCCAGATCGCGGTTGTGCAAACATCATAATTCAACATTCAAATTCAACGTTTTTTAAATAAAACATTCTCAAATAAATGTTAATTTTCAGTACTTACAGATGAAATGTCTTTCCACATCCTCGTATTTGTCTCTTTGTGCAATTAATAGCAGCACAAGCCGGCATTTCATAATACGTTAGCGGAGCGTGTTGACAAAAAAGTTATGCGAGTGGCAACATGGCGTCCAGTGGCCGGGCGCTGACTTCAACTCAAGAGCCCGACCCGCTATCCAGTAGTATATACAGATCAGTGCTCACCACACGTCGTTTGAGATGGATCGGCATCTTTGACCAATTCGGCGTTTTTGGGGGTCTTCAGGGTCTTTTGGATCCTCAGGGCCTTTAAGGGTATTTTGGGTATTTTGGGTCGTTGGGGTGTTTGGGTGTTCGGTGACTTCAGGGTCGAAAGGGTCTTTTGGGGTTTTCAGGGTGTTTTGTGTTTTCAGGGTGTTTTGGGTATTTGGGGTCTTTTGGGGTCTTCGGGGGCTTTTGGTCTTCAGGGGCTTTTGGGTTTTATGGTTCCTCTGAGTCTTTAATAATATTTTGGGTCTTCAGGGTCTTTTTGATTCTCTGGGCCTTTAAGGGTATTTAGGGTCTTCAGGCTCTTTGTGGTCTTTGGGGTCTTCTGGGTCTTCAGGGTGTTTTGGGTCTTTGGGGTGTTTTGTGTCTTTCGGGTTTTTTGGGGGGTCTAAATGTTGTTTTGAGTCCTCAGGATCTTTTTGGATCTTTGGGATCTTTTGGGGCCATTTTGGGTATTCAGGGTCTTTTGGATCCTCAGGGCCTTTAAGGGTATTTTGATTATTTGGGGTGTTTTGGGTCTTTGGGGTCTTCAGGGCTTTTGGGGTTTTTGGGTATTTTGGGTCTTTAAGGGTATTTTGGGTCTTCAGGAGTCTTGGCGCTCTTAAGGGTCTTGGGGGATTTAAAGGGTCGTCAAAGGTCTGAGGGGTCTCAGCATTCTAAACATAATCAAGAGGGTCGTTGGGGTGTTTGATGATAACATCATTAAGATGATGTTAATTTTATTTTAATAGGAAGAAGATGTTTTCGTCGTATATAAACATACATAATGACATAACCATATACGTTTGCTCTATTATAATAAGATTACAAAACCGATTTGCAGAGTCTTTCGTTTTGTCAGCTCAGTGTATCTGGTACACCTGACCAGAATCCAGATGATCTCTGTTGTATCCTGGAGAAGCACAAATACCGAGTATTCCAGTCCATTATTCCAGTATTCCTGTCAAAGAACTTATCATTGTATGTTTATCGCATATATTATTACTCCCGCCATGGAGTAGTGTGTGTGTGTGTGTGTGTGTGTGTGTGTGTGTGTGTGTTTGTGTGTGTGTGTGTGTGTGTGTGTGTGTGTTTGTGCGTGTGTGTTCATGTGTTGTGAACAAGATATCTGGAAAAGTTCTGAACGGATTTGGATGAAAGTTGGTGGGATGATTGCATTTGGGATAAGGAAGAATTGATTAGTTTTTGGTGAAGCTCAGGAAATTCTTCCGGATCCAGGAAGTTTTTTGGGGATTTTTTTTTTTTCTGTTTTCCTTTAAAAACCATTTTCTCTGCAATAATTGGACCGATTGAGAGCAAATTTTTACCATAGGAGGGACTCAGTCTGCAGAATATTTTAATGGTAATTATGACGTCACAGGTCACGTGGTTCGGCCGCCATATTGTTTTGAGTGAAAACACTAAAATCCAATTTTCTCCAAAACGCCTGAACAGATCGAGGCCAAACCCTGCAGGCAGAATCGCATACCCATGACGAACAAAAAAGTCAGCGAGCATGACGTCATGCATCACATGGTTTCAGAGTTATGACGTTTTTAAGCAAAAAAATTAAAACCTAGCTCCTCCCTCATTTGTGATCCAATCGAGGGGAAACTTCACAAATCTGTTCAGCATATCAGTCTACTAAAGTGTCCTTTTGGAATTTGCGATAGGTCAAGTGGTTTGGCAGATATTGTTAATTAAACGCAAATAATAACAAGCGTTATGCCGAGGTTCCCCCGTCGATGAAGTGATGTGAGTTGACAAATTGGAAGACGCAAGGTGGCCATCTTGGATTTTGACGTGGCGACCCAATTTTCAAAAGCTTTGTCCCTTATGCGTAGATACACCCACACACCAGATTAGAAGTTATTAGTTCGTTTATTTTTCAAGATATTTCGCTCACAAGGTTCAGACATATATATGGTGGCGGCCATCTTGCATTTTGACATGGCGACGCAATTTTCAATAGTGTTCTTCCTTATGCCTAGATACACCAACACACCAGATTAGAAGTTGGTACTGTAATGAAAGTGAGTTCCACAACTTTGACCTGATGGTAGGTTTAATGACAATTTGATCTCTGGCACATCCTGTAAAAATACAATCATGCAATATATCAGAATCATGGAGATAGTTCAGTAATTATCAATCAATGCAAGCAAGCCTAGATTATCTAAGTATACGCACCATTCGAGTTCTACATGTCATAGAATAAATGTCGCAGGAGTGTCCCGGAGCGATGGCCGTCCAAGTTCTTGTAGACGCCTCTCAGCAGATAGAGAGAGCATCACACCTGGGTTCCACTTAGATACATTTTCATTACATTCTCCCCGCCGTTAGAACTACACTTCCGCTAGGCAGGAATTAAGCACGCAGCAACATTAGTATAGCAGCGACGTCAGTACATATCAGTCGGTCCATCCATAGCGATCGGGGCGACGAATTTCCCTGCCAGCACGGGTCCGGAAACTACCGGGTACCACATCCCCAAGTCCGGTGTCCCCCGCGTCGGAGTAGCCGTCTGAGTCAGGTGACGAAGGTGGCACCTCAGTGCCAACAGGCAGGGGTGTATTTGGTGGCGCGATGGTCGGCTGATGCTCCATAGGCGGAGCCTCAGGAGAGTCCATAGACTCGTAGATTGGTTCGTCGATGTCCCCGCAAGGGGCCAGGTGGCGTATGGAGACAGTGGACTCGCGTCCATCAGCCATCAACACGCGAGCATGCTCGGGATTAGCTTGGAGTACCTGCACCTTATCCACTAGGGGATCATGCTTGCTCGTGCGAACTGCACGTTTGAGGTAGGCCGGCCCCGGCTCAGCAAGCCAACTAGGTAAAGATCGGATACTACCCAAGCTCCTTGGGTGATGAAACATCCGTTCCTGAGGAGTCTGGTTTGTGGCTGTACATAGTAAAGTCCTGATTGAGTTCAGCACCGCAGGTAACGACCAAGCCCATTTATCTAGGCCCCGACCAAGGGACCTAAGGCTTAGCGTGACGGCTCTCCATATAATCCCATTGAAGCGTTCGACCTGCCCATTCGCCTGTGACCTATACGGGGTGGTATAGCTAGAAGCGACATTATGCTGAAGTAAGAAGCTCCTCACTTCCTGGGACAGGAGCACTGCACCTCGATCAGTATGCACGTAGGCCGGATTCCGAAACATAGAAAACAAGTTCTGCAGACACCGTATAACTGTGGCGGCTGTCATATCTGTGCATGTGAAAGCGAAAGGGAATGGCGAGAACTCATCAACGATAGTGAGCAGGTAACGAGAGTTACTCGATGCCGGTGATGCCGGCAGCGGCCCTTTGAAGTCCATCACCAATCTCTCCCACGGCCTAGTAGCTCTGACCAGTGTCCCCATGGGAGGGTTGTAAAAACGCGGTTTGAGTTCAGCACATACAGTACAGTTGCGACAGACCTGGCGAATGTCCTCAACCGAGTATGGCAGATTACTACAACGCACAAAGTGAGCGAAACGCGTCACCCCAGGATGACACAGATTGTCGTGCAAAGCGCTCAGACCCTCCAAAGATATGAGGCCCGCACATGTTGCCGGGCCGCGATAAGGCGTCGGCAACCAGGTTATCCCTCCCTGGGCGATATTTGATGGTGTAGCAGAAATCGGCGAGTTCGATGCACCAGCGAGTGATTTTATCATTCTTAATCCGTTGAGCATGCAGGGTGTCGTACATAAACACAACGATCTGTTGGTCTGTGATAATTTGGAAGCATCGTCCGAGCAAATAGGGACGCCAATGCCGAATCGACTCGCCGATCGCGTACGCTTCCTTTTCAACAGACAAATGTCTCCGCTCAGAGGAGGTGAGAGTTCGCGAAAAGAAAGCCACAGGGCGCCCCCACCCCACCCCCCCTCCCCTGGGAGAGAGTCGCTGCTATCGCATGATCCGAGGCATCACTTTCCAAAACGAAATTTGTTATCGTCAATCTTCGCTACAGCGGCCCCAGCGATGTCGGACTTAAGGCCATGAAAGCAGCCTTGGCATCAAGGCTCATGGGGATGCTTCACAGTCCACAAGTGGGCGGAGTTTCATGGATAAATTTTGTACCCACTTAGAATAATGGGCGAACAGCCCGAGAGCACGCTTCAGCGAAGCACGATCGCAGGGTGGGACCATGTCGAGCAAGGGTCGCAGACACTCCTTATCCGGAGCAACAGAGCCATGGGTCACAGTGTACCCCAGAAGATCTATCGCGCGCGTGGAGTAACGACATTTAGCCTCATTCATAGTTAAGCGATACCTCTGCGCGACCTTGAGGAAGCGCTTCAGATTTGCATCATGATGTTCCTGGTCATGCCCGCAAACCGTGAGATTGTCCAGATATACAAAGACGTCGGTCAAGGTCTCCTTAGCGATGAGGTCGTCAATAGCCCTCTGAAAACATGCGACCCCATTCGTGACCCCAAAAGGTAGCCAGGTGAACTGGTATAACCTTTGACCCGATTCAAACGCGGTATAGATACGGTCGGCCTCGGAGATGGGGATTTGATGATACGCACTACGCAGATCAAGAGTGCTATAGACCGAGTACTGGGCCACCTGTCGAACCAGGGAGTCCATCCCCGGTAGGGGGTAGGCGTCCAGCTGTGTAAATTGATTAATCGTCTGCGAATAGTCAATTACCATGCGTTTGCGATGCGCTTCACTTCGTACCACCAGAACTTGGGCCCGCCATGGCGACCGACTAGGTTCCATGATACATTCCTTTAATAGCTGGGCCGTTTCTTCCGCAATGAATTGCACGTCAGCTCGTGAGTAGCGTCGCGATTTAACCGCTACAGGTGTACAGTCCATGGTCATATTGGGGAACAGCGACAGTGGCTCAATTTCCATCCCTGCAAGAGCGCACACAGCAAGCGTATCAGTGCCACCAAATTCCATTTCCAACCGCCCATGTCGCTTGAGAAAATCATGTCCTAGCAAAACATCTGCACATAATGCTGGTAAGACCATGAGATGCACATCCGGAAACATTCGTCCCTTTATCACAAGCTTCAATCGACATTCCCCTTTTGTGCTGAGCCTAAGCCCCTGAGAGGCCATAAAGATCCGACGTCTTGTCCCAAGAATCGGCCATCCATGTTTTTGCACCAGTCGATAATCAACATAACTATCTGTGGAACCTGTATCGATCAATGCATGAGCAAAAATTCCCTCGATCACGAGTGGAATTATAGCTCGAGCCAGGCCTGGTGGACCTGCAGTTATCACGTCGTCTTGGCATGGTGCTCGCGCCTCGCGTGTGGATCCAACGCCAGCTAGAGTTTTCCATGCTGTAGCAGTAGCTTTTTAGTTTGTACGAGCAGCCTCCGGATGGCGCTCGTGTCACGCGCGGAGTTTCAAAGCCAGCAGCTTTCCGTGCTGTAGCAGGAGCTTGTAGTTCGTACGAGCAGCCTCCAGATGGTGCTCGTGTCACGCGTGGAGTTTCAAAGCCAGCAGCTTTCCATGCTGTAGCAGGAGCTTGTAGTTCGTACGAGCAGCCTCCGGATGGCGCTCGTGTCACGTGCGGAGTTTCAAAGCCAACATTAGCCGTTCGGGTGGCCGAATCGGACAGTTGGCAGGGGCGCGGAGAATGCCGGCCAAGGACGGTCGCACCGCATTCTCTCGTGTTGGAGCCACTTGTTTAGTCGGCACGATGAACCTCACCAAGGTCGAGTGCTCAGCTGGGGGCCCACGGGAAGGTGCGATCCTCATCAAAGTTGGGCGAGGCGCCCCGCACTTCGTTCGGGCGGCTCGCTCGGCGATAAGCACATTCATTGTCGAGCGGGTTCGTTTGCCCCGCGTCGCCGTTCAGCAAACCTTTGCAAAATGCCCTATCTTTGTGCACAAATGACATGTCGCATCTCGAGCCGGACAAACAGACCTGAGATGTTTTCGGTTACCGCAGAAATAGCATGTAGCGTTACGTCTGGGCTTTGGTCCGGCAGCTGCTGCGGCCGTCAAGCCCGGATCAGGGTCTTCCTTGGGAGCGGCCGGGGTCTCCGATTCCGGCAGAGATGCCGTGACTGCATCCGCGTCCTCGGTGATCGCTTTCTCCGGTCGAGCTTGCCGAGATGTCCCCGCAGTGACGTATGGGTGTTCATACGCGTCGGATTGTTCCCGTGCTTGGGTATAGACGTGAGCCAGCTGTAGTGCTTCAGCAAGCGTCAAGACGGCTTCTTCAAGAAGTCTTTGTCTGACTACAGGGGATCTGAGTCCTGAGACGAAAGAATCGCGTACAAGATCATCACAAACTTGTTCATGTGTACGCACCTCCAGTGCACTGTCGGTCAGCAGACGCCGGAGCTCTTGCGCGAAATGATCTAAAGTCTCCATGGGCTGTTGTTTCCGTATTGCGAGCAGGTGCCGGGAATAAACAGCGCTTTGTTTCTTGATGTAAATACGCTTCAGCTCTGCTACTGCCGCATCGAATGTCACGCATTGTTCGATCGCGCGGTACACGTTGTGATGCACCTTTGTTTGTAGTACCTCCAATTTCGTTTCATTGGTGATGGCGGCTTCCTGGGCCTTGAATTGATTATCCAAGGTTTTCAGCCAATGTGTCAGCTCCGTGCCCGCATCCGCTGTTTGCAGGTCGGCTGCGAATTGCGGCACCTGGATCATTCTGTGTCCTGCCATGTCGCTCCCGTTCACCTCTCGTCCTCGATCAGACGGCGAGACAAAATTGTCATTAATTGTAATGAAAGTGAGTTCCACAACTTTGACCTGATGGTAGGTTTAATGACAATTTGATCTCTGGCACATCCTGTAAAAATACAATCATGCAATATATCAGAATCATTGAATCATGGAGATAGTTCAGTAATTATCAATCAATGCAAGCAAGCCTAGATTATCTAAGTATACGCACCATTCGAGTTCTACATGTCATAGAATAAATGTCGCAGGAGTGTCCCGGAGCGATGGCCGTCCGAGTTCTTATAGATGCCTCTCAGCGGATAGAGAGAGCATCACACCTGGGTTCAACTTCGATACATTTTCATTACAGGTACTTCGCTTATTTATTTATTTTTTTTATTTTTTTGTATACAAGATCGAGGCTCGTGAAAGAGCGAACATTACTCACACAGAAAGACAAACCGACACAAAAACATATAACATCGGGAGCGGTAGACAAGATGGGGAGAGAGGGGGAAGGACACAAACACAACATTTGAGAGCAGTGACCGAGAGACATGGAGACATCGAGAGATCTGAGAGAGGGCGAGGGCTTTGGGGGGCGGGGGCATGGGAAGGGGGGGGGGGTGGGAGAGGTTTAAAACATATGGACACGGCCAGGACGTCCAGGAAAGAAGTTGGAATTTCATACAAGGTGGATCTGGGGTGAATTAGCGGGGGTAGAAAAGATCAAGGTTTTGGATGGGGGAAGATAAGAGATGGTGGTGAACAGCCGTTTAAAAGACCTGGAGGGAGGAGTGGGATTGAAGGGAGTGAGGGAGTTTGTTCCAGAGGCGGGAGAAAAGAGGAATGAAAGAGTGAAGGTGAGCAGAGAGCCGAGATTTCGGCAGTTTAACCATCAGAGGGTTGCTGGCAGATCTTGTGCGACCTGCAGGAATATTTGGGGGACAGAGCACAGAGAGAGCTGGAGGTACAAGGCCGGAGAGGAGTCGGTAGAAGACAGAAAGACCACCTACCTGCCTGCGGTTAGTGAGTGAAAGGCCATCAGAGATAGCTTCATTGCGGGCGATTCCAATAATTCTGAAAGCTTTGGTTTCAACAGCGTGAAGACGAGCTAGGTGTGAGGCAGGAGCACCGGCCCATAGGGGAGAACAGTATTCCATTGAGCTGCGGATGAAAGCCTTGTATGTGGTGAGGAGCTCAGGTGTGCCGAGGAAGGACTTCGCATGATGGAGGATGCCCAGTCAGCGACTGGGTTTGGAGGCCAGCTTGGAAATGTGGTTTTCCCAAGAAAGATCATGGCAGATAGTGAGACACAAAAGTTTGAGCGACAGAACTTCTTGGAGAGGATTGTTGAGAAAGTAGATGGGAGGGTTGTCCAGTCGATCTTTTCGGAGAGACATAGTAAGAGTGTGAAATTTGTCAGGATTGAAAGACATGTTCCACTTGTTTGACCAGTCTGTGATTTTGTCCAAGTCTTCAGAGAGTGAGGAGGCTGCAGACTGCCGATCTGAGGGATGAAGAATGGAGCGACAGAGAGTAGAGTCATCAGCAAAGAGATAGAGAGGATTTTCAAGAGAGTCAGAGAGATCATTAATGAAGACCAGAAAAAGCACAGGGCCCAGAACACTGCCTTGGGGAACTCCAGCCTGAACAGGAAGAGGAGATGAGAGAACCCCATTCAGGGCCACACATTGACGATGACTAGAGAGGAAGTCAGCCAGCCATGCGTGGAGATTTCCATGGATACCAAAGGAGGAGAGTTTGGTGAGCAGAGTGGGGTGCCTGACCATATCGAAGGCACATGATATGTCGAGGGAGACAGCTCTAATTTCCTGTTTGGCATTGAGGACCTCCATCCATTGTTGAGACAGCAGAAGCAGCATGTCCAGAGTCGAGTGACCTGGTCTGAAACCAAATTGATGCTCAGAGATCAAGCCATTGGAGAAGCGGAAAGATTTCATATCCGAAGCAATGATGGATTCCATGACTTTGCTGATAATTGGGAGAAGGCTGATTGGTCTGTAGTTGCTAGGATCTGTTTTTGCACCTTTTTTGTGCAAAGCGGTGATGTTGGCTGATTCCCAAGCAGATGGCAGTTGACCTTGAGCAAAAGAGCGGGTGAAGAGAACAGAGAGAGGGTTAGATAGAGCGGCAGAGCAGGATTTTAGGACCCGTGGGCTGCTGCCGTCGGGTCCAGTTGCAGAATCAGAGTCGAGGGTTGACAGAAACTTTTCCACCTTGTCAGGAGGAAAGGACACGGAGTCCAGGAGCAGCCGGATACGACTGGGTATGGTGGGTACAGAGAGCGATGGGTTTGGGACACAAGATTTAGAGGCAAACACAGAGTTGAGGCGTTCAGCTTTTTCACGTGCGGAGTCAGCTGTGTAGCCGTTTGAGGTAAGGGAGGGGATGGAGGAGGAACAAACACCAGAAACGGATTTGACCAGATGCCACCAGGATTTGGAAGAGGGAGACAGATAAGAGAGTTCGGTCCTGAGAACGGAGGGATATTGTTTCCTGGCTCTCCTGAGGGTGGACACACTTGTTTCGGGCTTTGTGAAAGGAAATGAGATTTCCTTCCGTTGGATTTGCTTTCCAGGAGATGAAGGCAGGTAGTTTCTGGGCAACAGCCTCACCACAAGATTCCGTGTACCATGGACGGGAGGAAGGGTATGACAACTGAAGACGAGATGGGATAAATCTGTGCATGAGGGAGAGCAATTTACTTTGGAAGAATTCCCAGGATGAGTTGATGTCAGAGGTGGTAGAGATGGGAGACCAGTCCAGATGATTGATGGCTGCTTGAAGACCGTGCCAGTTGGCCTGAGTGAAATGCCAGACTCGTCGACGCTGAGCAGGCTCCCTGAGAATAGTCAGAGAGATGTCCACTCTAACAAGGACATGATCAGATGAACCGATTGGTGCAGAAGAAGAGCAGCAGACATTTTCAGGGAAGTTAGTCATAACCAAGTCCAGAAGAGAAGATGCTCCGTTGACTGAGATCCGGGTCGGGAAATTGACAGACTGTGTCAGTCCCAGTGAGTCTCAGAAGTCCTTTGCTGAGGAGCCATGGCTGGTGAGGGAGGGACCCACACCCAGCCAACTGGCATGATGACAGTTGAAATCACCACATATGAGGAAGAGAGAGTTGGGATGAGTAGATAGAAGTTGGTCCATATTATCAGACAGCGAGATGTAGATGGAGTCATCACTGTTTGGTGGACGGTACAACACACATATGAACAAGAGGTGGGAGCGAAGGGGAAGCCGTAGCCAGAGGTATTCCTGGGGGTGAGGTTGAGAGAGTACAGTGCAGGGCGA
Organism: Myxine glutinosa; assembly: GCF_964187855.1. Lineage (NCBI taxonomy): Eukaryota > Metazoa > Chordata > Myxini > Myxiniformes > Myxinidae > Myxine > Myxine glutinosa. Next base: position 385,760,068 of record NC_136261.1, read on the forward strand.
GTGAGGAAGAGAGTTTTTGATAAAGATAGCAACCCAACTCCAGGACGAGGCTCAGGTCTATCATACCAGAGGAGGGAGTAACCCGGCAGAGATACTAAGGAATCAGAGACATCATGAAGGAGGAAAGTTTCTGTTAAGCAGATCACGTCTGGTTTGACAGAAGCAACCTCTCTGGAGAGATCAGTTAAGTTTGAACGAAGGCCCCGGATGTTTGAGGTCCATACCGTTAATGAAGAGGAAGGGGGAGCATTGGATACAGAACAGGGGGGAGGAGGGGCAGGGTAAGATGTGGAAGAGGTGGAAGAGGAAGGGAGAGCTGTTGAAGGTGTCAGAGATTTCAGAATAGCTCAGAGAAAGGGAAGGATGGGGCAGACAAAAGGTTTGATGGTGATTGAGTGAGGCACAATGAGGTGTTATTTGAGGAGGGGGAAGAGCGAGGCAGAAGGTTGGGGGAGATGGAGGTGAGAGTTGGAAGGGGGAAGAAGCGGGGAGGACGCTTTGAGGAGGGGGAGTGAGAGGGGGGAAATTGAGAAGAAATGAGGGTGGGGAGATTTGAAGGGGAGGGGCGAGGGGGGAGTTTGGGAGGGAAGGGACAAGGGGAGGGATTTGAAAGGGATGGGATATGGGGGAGTGTGCCCTGGAACAATGAACAACAACTTCTGGAACAATGTGCTCTGGACAGATGAGTCAAAGGTAGAGCTATTTGGCCACTGTACCAGAAGACATGTTTGGGGAAAACCAAAGACAGCATTTGACCACAAGAACCTGATACCAACTGTAAAGAATGGTGGTGTAAATATTATGGTTTGGGGCAGCTTTGCTGCATCAGGGCCTGGGCGGCTCACCATCATAGAATCCACTATGAATTCTTCATTGTACCAGAGGGTGCTTGAGGATAATGTGAGGCCATCTGTCGGAAAGTTGAAGCTCAACCGAAGGTGGACCTTGCAACATGACAATGGCCCTAAACATACCAGTAAATCCACCAAGGAATGGCTGAAAAGAAAGAAATGGAGAGTTCTGGAATGGCCAAGTCAAAGCCCAGATCTAAATCCCATCGAGATGTTGTGGGGGGATTTGAAATGAGCTGTGCATGCAAGAAACCCCTCAAACATCGCACAGCTGAAAGAATTCTGCATGGAGGAGTGGGCAAAAATTTCTCCCAGTCGATGTCAGAGACTGGAAGACAGTTATAAGAAACGCCTACTTGAGGTTGTTTCTGCCAAAGGGGGCAATACCACCTATTAGTGCCAAGGGTGTACTTACTTTTTCCACAGAAGGAAATGGCATCTGTTAATTTTTTGTTGAATAAATTATTGCAAAGTCAATTTTTCATTGTTTTTTGTTCAATTAGATCACCTTTATCTATAGATGCTGTTTAAATGAAGATCAAATATTGATATGTCCACATATGTTAAAAAGATTTTAAAAACATTTCATGGGGTATACATACTTTTTCCACATGCGAAATTTGCATTTGTTTATTTAAATTATACAATGGATTAGAAAATGTAAATGTTTCATGATATTTGTTATTTTATATCACCTTTATCTATCAATATTGTTGAAATGAAGATCAAATAGCTGTATGTTGAAATATGTTGAAAAAGTCAAAACTTTACATGGGTTGTACTTACTTTTTCACGTGACTGTAGCTATTTGGGCGGTGTATTAGCCAACAATCGCTGTCTCCATCGATCTTGCAGAGGCCGCAACACTTATCGGCTCAAAATCCTTTTAACTGTTGACTTGGTAGTTTTTACAATGAAGGAAACATTAACAATATTGTTAAAAGTTTATTTTGTGATTCGAGTTATGTTGTTTAGAATGAAAAAAGAGTTGAAGTAAATGATGACATGCCGTGATGGTTTCCACCTTTTAAACGTGAACTTCACTGATCGCCACATGCAGATTCGCCATGGACCCACGATCGATGTTTCTATACGTGAACGTAACAAACGGGTACGTTTTTCATTTAAGCCCTCACGAACTTGCATTGCCTGTTGGCTTCCGGCTTCTCACCCGTGCGTAGCACGGGTATCTCATGAGTTAGAACAATTCTAGAAGAGGAGCCGCTCATTTTCTGAAAATTTCGTGTTCATCGGATTAACAGTTGCAGAGGAATCTTTTTTTTCATACTGATCAGATCAAGCGTTGTACTTGTGGAGTTATGACGTCATAATGGAGGCACCTATGATGCCATCATTAACATATTCCCCATGGGGTGTACTTGACAATGAGCCATGTTTCAATTTTTTCCATTAAGTGGTTTGGGAGATATGGAGGTGTAACATTTTTCCAAGATGGCGTCCATACCACGTGACGTATGACGTCATAATTATCAGCAAAAAAATATATACAGGCAGAGGCGCTCCGATGGTTAAATTTCATGTCAATCGGACCAGTGGTTGCCGAGAAAATGGAATTTTTAAAATGCAGACACGGCACACACATGGACGGCACACATACCGCACATGAACGCATCCGATTGCTAAACCCTGCACTTCGCTTCATGAGCACAGGGTAACAACAATTGGAATAAATTCCACAGGTTTCAGGTCATCTGCCAGCATCCTGGAAATCAGCAAACATTACCGCTTTACACAAAAAATGTGCAAAAACAGATCCTTGCAACTACAGACCAATCAGCCTGCTCCCAATTATCAGCAAAGTCATGGAATCCATCATTGCTTCGGATATCAAATCCTTCCTCTTCTCCAATGGCTTGATCTCTGATCATCAATTTGGATTCAGACCAGGTCATTCTACTCTGGACATGCTGCTTCTGCTGCCTCAACAATGGATGGAGGTCCTCAATGCCAAACAGGAAATCAGAGCTGTCTCCCTTGACATATCGCGTGCCTTCGATACGGTCTGGCACCCAGCTCTGCTCACCAAACTCTCCTCCTATGGTATCCATGGAAATCTCCATGCATAGCTTGCGGACTTCCTCTCTGGTCGTAGTCAACGTGTGGCACTGAATTTCTCTCATTTCTCTCATAGATGATTTCTCTCATCTCCCCTTCCTGTTCAGGCTGGAGTTCCCCAAGGCAGTATTCTGGGCCCTGTGCTTTTTCTGGTCTTTCTCAATGATCTCTCCGACTCTCTGGAAAATCCTCTCTATCTCTTTGCTGATGACTCCACTCTCTGCCGCTCCATTCCTCTTCCCTCAGATCGGCAGTCTGCAGCCGCCTCACTCTTTGAAGACCTGGACAAAATCACAGACTGGTCAAACAAGTGGAACATGTCTTTCAATCCTGACAAATCTCACACTCTTCCAATGTCTCTCCGAAAAGATCGACTGGACAACCCTCCCATCTACTTTCTCAACAATCCTCTCCAAGAAGTTCTGTCGCTCAAGCTTTTGGGTCTCACTATCTGCCATGATCTTTCTTGGGAAAACCACATTTCCAAGCTGGCCTCCAAAGCCAGTCGCCGACTGGGCATCCTCCGTCGTGCGAAGTCCTTCCGAGGCACACCTGAGCTCCTCAATACATACAAGGCTTTCATCTGCAGCTCAATGGAATACTGTTCTCCTCTATGGGCCGGTGCTCCTGCCTCACACCTAGCTCGGCTTCACGCTGTTGAAACCAAGGCTTTCAAAATCATTGGAATCTCCCTTGATGAAGTTATCTCCGAGGGCCTTTCACTCACTCACCGGAGGCAGGTAGGTGGTCTTTCTGTCTTCTACCGACTCCTCTCCGGCCTTGCTCCCCCAGCTCTCCCTGTGCTTTGTCCCCCAAATATTCCTACAGGTCACACAAGAGCTGCCAGCAACCCTCTGATGGTTAAACTGCTGAAATCTCGGCTCTCTGCTCACCTTCACTCTTTCAATCCTCTTTTCTCCTGCCTCTGGAACAAACTCCCACACTCCCTTCAATCCCACTCCTCCCTCCAGGTCTTTAAAACAGCTGTTCACCACCATCTCTTGTCTTCCCCAATCCAAAACCTTGATCTTTTCTACCCCCGCTAATTCACCTCACATCCACCTTGTTTGAAATTCCAACTTCATTCCTGGAAGTCCTGGCAGTGTCCATATGTTTTATACCTCTCCCACCCCCCACCCCCTTCCCATGCCTCCCCTTCCCAAAGCTCTCTCCCTCCCACAGATCTCTCGATGTCCCTGCTCTCAAATGTTGTGTTTGTGTCCTTCCCCCTCTCCCCCCATCTTGTCTACCGCTCCCGATGTTATATGTTTTATGTGTCGGTTTGTCTTTCTGTGTGATTAATGTTCGCTCTTTCACGAGCCTCGATCTTGTATACAAAAGAAAAAAAACAAACAAACAGTAGAGCAGGGACATCGGTAGTTCTGTGGAAGGGAGAGGGCTGGTGAGGTGTGGAGGGGTGGAGGGGATGAGTGGGGCTGGTGCGGGGAAAAAATTGTCAAACAAATGGACACTATTTTGACTTTAAGGAAAGACGTCCAAATTTGAAATCGGAATCTCGTTTTAAAGATCTCTGTTTGGTTCTTTTTTATCATTTCAATTGCTCCAATAATTATCACTGATACAATTTCAGCCTCTTCTTCTGTTCACTTCATTTTTGCGATCTTGTTATTTCATCATTTTCTTGAGTCCTGTGCTGTTGAGGCCAATTTGGCTGGGTCCTGACACCTCAAATAGCAGTGTCTTCTTTTCTTATTTTTGTACCCAAGTATGATACAATGCTTTGTTTTCTATGCTCGATGGGATAATTAGGTTGTATCTCATCCAGCGATTTCAATTAAATTCAATTCAATAAACTTTATTGTCATCCCATCCATATACAACACAGTATAAATGGAACGAAATGACGTTCCTCCTGGTCCTTGGTGCAATATAAACATTCAAGCAAGACTACACATAGTGCAATTGGACATGACAAGTGTAACGCAATACCATAAATACACAGAACAATCTTACTATAATTCACCAAATGTCCGTCTGTCTGTTCAAAGATACCGTAAAAACTGCTGAACCGATCGCAAATATATTTTGGGTGAGTAATCCTGGGTCCCCTCGGAGTAAAATAGGCTATTTAGTTTTCCCAATTTCAGCTTTGGTCTCCAGCATTCTCAGGTTTGGACTCCCGCATAACATTCGCGTGCGCATATCGTTCATTGTGACGATGTTCGCATTGTAACGATGTTGCGACGATGTATGTATTCACGGTAGTGTTTGACGTGACGGTGTGAACGTAATTTCGTCATGTGTTTCGTTTCGTAATCCTTTATGAACGTTTAATGTTTAATGAACGTTTAATGTTTAATGAACGTTTAATGCCCTCGATGTCCGGGGCCACACGAGCACTACACTGGACAGGCCAGCGTGTACCTTGCCCTTCGCCGTCAGGCTCAGGTAAACAGCTGAGCCCCATCCATGATGGGGACTGGGGCTTGAGACAGTGTCCCACGAATGAGGAATTCCCAGTAAGGGCGAGTCATCAGCTTGCGTTGATCAAGTCCCTGCCCTTTGTGCACACCACCCGTCGCTACTACTGATCGGATGGTTTGATGAGGTCCTCGGATCAGCCCCTGCACGGGCCGTTCTCGGCTCATGCCGGTGCACCGAAAAGATGAGCGAACTTGACTGTCTAGAGGAAGTAAAAGTCTTACAAGGTTTCCGCCAGTGAACCTGCGGAAGGATCATTATCGGGACAACATGAGAGCGAGCGAGACGTGAGACGTATGTGGTACGTGATCGTCCATGTACTGTGTAGCCATGTAATAATAATAATAATAATACATTTATTTTATATAGCGCTTTTCAAGAAGCCCAAAGACGCTTTGACAGAGTACAAAAAACAAGTGCAAAAAGACAAAAATCAACAGGTAAATAATCAAAGCAAAAGGCAGGAGAAGGAGAAGAGATAGTCAGGGGTTAAATGCTGTGGGTTAAATGTTGAATGCAGTGTTGAACAGGTGGGTCTTGAGTGATATTTTGAATGTGGTGAGTGAGGAGGAGTCTCTGATGGTGTGAGGTAGTGAGTTCCAGAGGGTGGGAGCAGCGATGGAGAAGGCCCTGTCCCCCCAAGATCTGAATTTGGTCCGCATGGGGGGTGGGGGGGTGAGGAGGATGGTACCAGCAGAGCGGAGGTTGCGGGTGGGAGTGCGTCTGGAGAGGAGGTCAGTCAGGTAGGATGGGGCCAGGTTATGGAGGGCTTTGTAGGTCAAGAGGAGGATTTTGTACTGGATTCTCTGGGGGATGGGGAGTCAGTGAAGCTTGTAAAGGATGGGGGTGATGTGGTCACAGGTCCGGGAATGGGTAAGTAGACGGGCAGCGGAGTTCTGAATGTATTGGAGTTTATTGATGATTATTGAGGGTGAACCAAAGAGGAGGCTGTTGCAGTAGTCCAGACGGGAGGTGATGAAGGCGTGGATGAGGGTTTCTGCAGCCGTGGAGGAGAGGGATGGACGGAGACGGGCGATGTTTTTCAGGCGAAAGAAGGCTGTTTTTGTGATCTGTTTAGTGTATTTGTCGAAGGAGAGGGTTTGGTCAAAGATGATGCCAAGATTCCGGATGTGAAGGGAGGTGGATACTGGGAAACCGTCGATGTTGAGGGCAAAGTTATGGGTGGATTTGGTGAGCGTTTTTGGGCCAATGATGATTATTTCAGATTTATCATAGTTAAGTTTGAGGAAGTTGATTTGAAGCCAGGATTTTATTTCAGTGATGCAGTTTGTCAGGATAGAGTGGGTGGCGGTGGAGATGGACTTGGTGGAGATGAAAAGCTGGATGTCATCGGCAAAGCAGTGGAATTGGAGACCATGACGGCGGATTAAGTGACCAAGGGGGGACAGGTACAGGATGAAGAGGAGGGGGCCAAGAACTGAACCTTGGGGGACACCTTGGGGGAGGGGAGCAGTGGGGGATTTGCAGTTATTGATGGAGATGAACTGGCATCTGTCGGAGAGGTATGATTTGATCCAAGAGAGGGCAGTGCCGGTAATGTTAAAGGTGGTTTCAAGTCGGGTGAGGAGGATGGTGTGATTGATGGTGTCAAAGGCAGCACTGAGGTCGAGGAGGATGAGAATGTTGAGGTTGCCAGCGTCAGTGGAGAGGAGAAGGTCGTTGGTGATTTTGAGGAGAGCAGTTTCAGTACTGTGGTTGGAGCGGAATCCGGATTGGAATGTTTCATACAGGTTATTGGCAAAGAGGTGATGCTTGAGTTGAGTGGCTACAGCGTGTTCCAAAACTTTTGACAGAAAGGGTAGGTTGGAGATGGGTCTGAAGTTACCTAGGGTGTCAGGGTTGAGTCCAGGTTTTTTCAGAATGGGGGTAACAGCAGCAATTTTGAGGGATGGTGGGACGATGCCTGTAGACAGGGAGGAGTTTATTGTTGCAGTGATAAGTGGAGAGAGAGCAGGAAGGGAGGCCTTGACAAAGCTGGAGGGGATGGGGTCAAGAGTGCAGGTGGCAGTTTTCATTCCTATGAGGAGTTCAGAGAGGTCAGTAGGGGAGACTGGGGAGAACTGAGACAGGGGTTGGCAGGATAAGGGGGGGCAGGTGGTTTGAGGGGGAGCAGGTGCGGTGGTGGTTAAGCTGCTGTAGATGTTGTCAATTTTGCTTTGGAAGAATGAAAGGAAGGAGATGCAGTTGTCTTCTGTGAATGACTGGGTGGTGGTGTTCAGGGGGCTGAGGAGTTTGTTTATTGTAGAGAAGAGTGCTTTTGGGTTTCCAGAGCCAGAGTGGATAATTTGAGAGTAGTAGGTGGAGCGGGCGCAGGAGAGGACATCTTTGTAGTGTTGTAGGTGGTCCTTGTCGGCTTGGGGGTGAATTGTGAGACCTGTTTTATTGCGGAGTGTTTCAAGTTGGCGAGCACAAGTTTTCATCAGGCGGAGTTCAGGGGTAAACCAGGGAGCAGAATGGGTGGAAGAAACTGTTTTGGTTTTTATAGGCGCAAGCTGGTCAAGGCAGGGGAGAGAGTGTGGTTGTAGTAGTCAGTGAGGTCAGAAGGGGTGTGGAGGTCAACGAAGGGAGAAGTGGACATTTTTTCAGAGAGGGTTGATGAGAATGAGGTAGGTGAAAGAGAGTTTAGCTTACGGAAGTTGATAGTGCGATAATGCCTTGGTGCTGGGGTGGGGATGTTGATGGTCATGGTGATGGCTAAGTGGTCAGAGAGGGTGAGGTTGGAGCCAGAGAGATGGTGCAAAATTAATCCAGTAGAGCAGACAAGGTCCACAATGTGCCCACGGTTATGGGTAGGAAAGTTGACATGTTGAGTGAGGTTAAAGCAGGTGAGTAAATCAGTGAAGTCAGTGGTTATTGTGGAGTCAGTGGAGTCCATGTGCATATTGAAATCACCGAGGAGGAGGATTGAGGGGGAGAGGGAACATAGCTGGGTCAGAAAGTAGGAGAAGTCAGACAGGAATGATGGGTGTGGTTTGGGAGGGTGGTAGACGACAGCCATGACTGACTGTGTGTGACCAGAGAGTTTAAAAGCCAGGTGTTCAAATGATGGAGCAGATGAGATGGAGATGAGGCTGGTCTTGATGTCCTGTCAGTGAATTACGGCAATTCCACCACCTTGGCCCTCTGAGCATGGTTTATTGATGTAAGAATATCCATTGGGTGTAGTGAGGTTGAGTGAGAAGTAGTCCAGAGGTTGTTGCCAGGTTTCAGTGAGACAGAGAAAGTCCAGTTTATTATCCAGAATGTAGTCGTTCAGGATGAGGCTTTTGTTGTTGAGGGACCGGGAATTGAACAGGGCGAGCTTGATGTTGCTTTGTACGGTGGGGATGAACTCAGGTGATGTAGCCAGGGTTAGCAGACAGGAGGTGCGATCGTGTGCGTTGCTGTGACCAGGTGCGCTGGGACGATGAGTGGGAGTGTGCTGAGCCGACCAGAGTACGGGAATGAAGTGACCTGTTTGTAAATAAACAAACTTACGACCAGAGCCTCTATAAATATATCTGCGTCGTCGCAGGAGTCCGTGGGATTTGATTGCAGAGATGCATGATGGGGTGGAGTGAGTATTGAGCAGAAGAAGCCTTGCGGCGGAGTACCTTAGAGCCATGCCAGGCAGGAGCGAAGGGACGAGTAAGAGGCCAAGGTTGAGGAGGACTAGTAGGCCTTGCCGCAGTGGCAAACGACAGCAGCCGCTAATCAAGCAAACCAAGACCGCAGCGGCAAACAGCCACAGCCGCAAACAACGGCCACAAACAACGGGAGCGGGCCTGAGGAAACAGTGGAAGAGCCGGGCAGGCGAAGCCAGGAGCAGAGCCGGGACCGAACAGAGGGCAGACCCAATGGCCAAAAAGCCGCCACGCCCACCAGAAAAGCAGACTATATATAATGACCTAGTCAGAGAAGCAGCGAACAAGTAACGCCAGCGTCCTCTCCAGACCGGACCGGAAGCGGAAAACTGAAAATGTACTGTTTAGATTTTGATGATTTGCGTGTGATATGATTCAACGGATGTTTATATGAATCGTTTAAAATAAAAAAAGCCTTCCATTTCTGATATTTTACCTTTTCATTTGGGCTTCCCAATTGAAGCCCCGCCCATAGGGCGGGTACTGTTGCTAGTACTATAAATAAACAGGATAGTGTACAGTAAATACACAATGAATAGCCATGGCAATATGAGTATATCCAAGACAACATAAAAACAAAAATTCTGACAAAAATGTATAGAGTTGAACAGTTGACTGCATGTTACATCTGATAAGTAAAACATTTATGCAGCAACATATGTACAGCAGTATATGATATATGTAGTGCAATTGGGGGGGGGGGGGGGGGAGAAGGGGAGTGGGAGGGCGTTTAGACCCTATTAGTTAAATTAAAGCGGGTGGTGGAAGGTAACAGGGTGTTGAGGAGCCTGACAGCCGGGGGTAAGAAGCTCTTACAGAGTCTGGCAGATCTGACCCGGATGCTGCGGTACCTTTTCCCAGACGGCAGGAGGGCAAAAAGTCCATAGGACGGGTGGAAACGGTCGTCAGCTATGCTGGTGGCCTTGCGTGTGCAGCGTTTGTAATATATATCCTGCATGGAGGGGAGAGAGACCCCAATGATGTTTTCAGCTGTTTTCACTATCCGCTGCAGAGTCTGGCGGTCCGCGACATTGCAGTTCCCGTACCAGACAGTGATACAGCTGGTCAGTACGCTCTCAATGGTACCCCTGTAGAATAAGGTGAGGATGGATGGGGGAAGGCTTGCCTTTCTCATGCGTCACAGGAAATGGAGATGCTGCTGTGCTCTCTTGGCTAGGGAAGTGGTGTTGAAGGACCATTTGAGGTCATTTGTGATGTGCACACCAAGAAACTTGGTGCTCCTAACTGTCTCCACAGTGGAACCGTTGATGTACAGTGGGGAGTGGTCTGCGCAGGCCTTCCTGAAATCCACAGACATCTCTTTTGTTTTATCCACATTAAGAGACAGATTATTGTTACTACACCAGACTGCTAGCCGCTCCACCTCCTCTCTGTATGCTGACTCATCATTGTTGCTGATGAGACCACCACTGTCGTCGTCAGCAAACCTGAACTGTCCTTGGCAGAACAATCATGAGTCAGCAATGTGAACAGCAGTGGACTGAGCACACAGCCCTGGGGGAGCACTGGTGCTCGGTGTGGTGATGCCGGAGATGTTATTTCTGATCCGAACTGTCAGATCTCTCGGTCAGGAAGTCCAGGATCCAATTACAGAGGGATGTGTTCAAGCCCAACAGGCCAAACTTCCCTATCAACTTCTGGGGGATAATTGTATTAAATGCTGAACTGAAATCAATAAACAGCATTCTTACATTCCTGTTTTTGGTTTCCAGGTGAGACCGGACCAGATGAAAGACGGAGGATATGGCATCCTCAGTGGACCGGTTCGGACGATATGCAAACTGGAGGGGGTCTCGTGAGTTGGGGAGTCTGGTTTTCATGTGGCCCAGATAGGTCGATGCGCGCCGCCATTTCTCCACCAATGATTACTTCATTGTTTTCAGTGGTTGCTTTTGGATCATGTTTCCATGAGTTTTCTGGAACTGTAATGTTGAGACTTTAGCGGATGGGTTAGTGGATTACTCCACATTCCTTGTTGTGTACTTGGGTGTCGCCCAAACAGCATTTTTGTCTGTCGGTTGTTTTCTCGTAGAGTTGTGGTCTTTCCCCAAATGTTGCAATCTCATCTCCACTATTTTGTTTGCCAGCTTTTATTCCAGTCTTTGCTGTGCATCATCATCCTTTTACTCCTACACCGCCCTGTTCCTTCTGTCCTCCCGTGTGTTATCATCCACTGTTCTCATTTGTTTCCCCTCCCTTTTAGGGTGGTACTTTGTCTCCTTCACCTCTGACTCACCACGCCTTCGCCGCGAGGTCCCCAGTGACGCTCTGCATTCCAAACCATTGCTTCATCGCGCAATCCCTCCCCGTGCCATTGTGGCCACTTTTCCACCTCTCCTCTGTCCATCCCTGGCGAGCGCGTGCCTCCCATCCTCATTTCATCTGCTTGTTTTCTGGCCTTCACCGTTATCTCTTTTATTTTAGGATTAATGTGCCATGTGTTTTTGTTTTTTTTGGGTGGGGATAGGCTGCAATCCACCCACACACACCTCGTATCGGGCTTTGTCTCTTTTTTTTTGTATACTGAATCGAGGCTCGTGAAAGAGCTAAAAAAAAAGAAGAGCTCTGCTCCTTGGTTATCCTCTCTCTCCCTCTCAAATTACCAGCCACCTCGTCCTAGAATCTCCCATCGACACTCAGGGAGCCACATGGTTCTCCCGATTCACGAACCGCCTCGGAGTGTCGACTGTAGGATGGAGGGGGGAGGAGGGGGTCGTGGGTCTGCAATTTACACGCGCCTCGTATCGAGCTTCATCACCAATCCTTAAATAACTGTCTCCGTCCCACTCACATCACCAGCCCTCTCTCAACTGCAGCTCCTTCCTTTCCTTCCCTTCGTCACCATGGTCCTGGTTTCGGGACTGCCATTGGCGGGTCGAAGCCGTACGTCTAAGAGATGGTGTGGCAGGGAGAATATGTGCCAGCTTCTTTGATGCCATATTTTGTGTGTACATCAGGGTGTATCCATGTCCTTGCTCATCAATGAGGTTTGTCTGTCTGTCCACTAACTTTTTTTGTACTATTTGGGCTTTGTCATCAAGTTTTCAACATAACTTTGTTGTGGGAATATGGAGAAGACAAATTAATAATTTGGTGAAAAGGTCAAAGGTAAATGTCACGGAAAATTGTCAACTTTCATCCAATTGACCTGAAATAAATAAAAAAATGCATACTGGATCACTGCATTGGTTCACCAATCAAAAGCTAGAAGCCCATTTTTTTTTTTTTTTTTTTTTTTAGAACAAACGGTCAAGGTTGCATAAAATCATCAATTTTCATCCAATTGACGTGAAATTTGAGCAGGGTTTGCATATTGGGTTGCTGAAGCCTATTGCTTTTGTGGTCGAAAGGTAAAGGTCGCCTAAAATTGTCAATTTTTTGTTATTTTTTGTTAGATATTTTCATCACTTTCACATTCGGAAGACAAATAGGAAGTCTGAATGCAAACTGCTTGTAGTTGGGCTTTACATTTTCATGTGCTTTCTCGTTTTTTAAAAGTGATTCTTCACTTTTGAGAGAAGCCCAGTGTTGGCTTAGCGGTTAAGTTGACTGGCTTAAGATCTTAGGGTCTTGAGTTTGAGTCCCAGCCATGCTGTTAAATAACATCAGGTGGGTTTATTCAACCTGTCATCTTTCCAAGATGCCTGTGAAAATGAGTGCCAGCTTATTGGAAACAGGTGATTTGTCACCATTGAGAGGGAACAAATGGGGCCAAAAATGATGTGTAGAGGTATATTTTCAAAAAGTTGTGGATGCATTATTTGGGTAGGTACCGAGAACAAGCCGCTTAGATTTTGCTTTGACCTGAGCTGCATCCGGATCTCATCAATGGGATACAAAAATGTAAACTGTTCAGCCTGGTTGTCATTTGTTACATGAGCTCGTCAGGGGTGTGTAATGGCCACCACACCTTCAGCGCTTGCATGGACTAGATTATTGGGAGTATGTCTGAGAGATCTAGCTGTGCTGCATCGTTTGAAAATGTAAAGATCTCTGACCTTTATTGCGCAGATGATCCAGTCATCTTTGTGCAGACTCTGGACATCCTTATGGGGTCGGTCCTTCAAGGTGATGATTGAGGAGTCTGGGCGACTGCGATTATGGGACTCCAGGGTCAATGGGACTCCAGGCTTTCAGTGACATCGTCGATGCTACTATCCGGTCTGTATCTCTCTGTGGCGAGGATGTTGAGATCACTTTGAGATTCACTTACCTTGGTGGTGATATGAATGTTTCCACATGTTATCAATGAGATGTTTGAGCCCGAGGGCCGACCACATGACTCGTGGTTGAGGTAGGTTGATCGGTATCTCAAGGACGTAGGAATTGGCTGCGCATCGTGCTGTCTGGGGGATGGCGGCATGGATGCCCATGGAGTACCGGCAGGAAGTGGGTGTGGCGATGGGCTTAGATGTTACTGGTATATTTTGAACACTAGTGGGGTCACTTTTGTGGGACCCCGTAACTATTTTGCAGAGAACTATGTTTGAAGGTGGATTTGGGTACTTTAAGACATTACCTTTAAAATGAGCTCCCATGTCCCTTGCGAAATGATGGGGACCTCCCGCTCGGGTGCGTTTTACAAGGTGGCCACCATTAACATATACCTAATATCGGTTTGGCCTACGATTTCCTATAAAAAATATTTATAAAATCAATTCTGGGGTTTTGTTATATTCTAAATCCATAAATCATACTTATAACACATAGAGAAACTCATAAATACTCATATTGTTTTTATTTTATCTCAAATGACCCAGAAAATAACAAAATGGCTGCCGCAAGATACAAATTATTTGTCATTTCTTGTGGGTACTTGATGTTTCTAAGATTTTCATCCAGATATTTACTCGGTGGGTTTCTGAAATGGACGAATGCCGCAGTGTCCTGACCAACCTCCATCGCTTTTAACTGAATATAGCACATCCAAAATGCTCTTTGCATGGGTTAATGCAAAGTTGGTTGTTTATTATCTTGCCAAAACGAAGTTTTTGCAAGATGTATTAGTCAGCTTGTATGTTTTTTTTTTTGTTTTTTTTTTGTTTTTTTGTTTGTGGTTAATCATTTTTTTTTCACGTTTAGATCACTCTGTAGACCACAGTTATTATTGGAAACTCCTGTAACTTCGCATATCAGAGTCCTATAGAGATACCCTTCAGCACACAAAATTTTGAAGGTCAAGGTCAAAGGTCAAGGTCACTTTGTGGTCAATCATGGAGGTCGACGAAACCCTTATTTTTTGAGTAACTTTGATCGGATCGTCTCCAAACTTCATGGGAATCTAGTATATGGTCCGGCGCTCAGCTGATTAGTTTTTGGTGGCGATCGGCCTTGACCTTCATGGTTAGCGCTGGAGGTCGAAAATTATTGACCCCAAGGTCAAATGTTGAAATCGTTATTTTTTGAGTAACTTTGATCGGATCGTCTCCAAACTTCATGGGAATCTAGTATATGGTCCGGCGCTCAGCTGATTAGTTTTTGGTGGCGATCGGCCTTGACCTTCATGGTTAGCGCTGGAGGTCGACCTTGACCTTTGACCTTGACCTTCAGATCACTCTGTAGACCACAGTTATTATTGGAAACTCCTGTAACTTCGCATATCAGAGTCCTATAGAGATACCCTTCAGCACACAAAATTTTGAAGGTCAAGGTCAAAGGTCAAGGTCACTTTGTGGTCAATCATGGAGGTCGACGAAACCCTTATTTTTTGAGTAACTTTGATCGGATCGTCTCCAAACTTCATGGGAATCTAGTATATGGTCCGGCGCTCAGCTGATTAGTTTTTGGTGGCGATCGGCCTTGACCTTCATGGTTAGCGCTGGAGGTCGAAAATTATTGACCCCAAGGTCAAATGTTGAAATCGTTATTTTTTGAGTAACTTTGATCGGATCGTCTCCAAACTTCATGGGAATCTAGTATATGGTCCGGCGCTCAGCTGATTAGTTTTTGGTGGCGATCGGCCTTGACCTTCATGGTTAGCGCTGGAGGTCGAAAATTATTGACCCCAAGGTCAAATTTTGAAATCGTAGGTACCATATCGAGTAATACCTCATATGAATGCCCTTGATGAGTGCTTCCCAGATCTGTAAACAGTTTGACGCTATGACGTCATTTGATGACGTCATGACGAAAAAACGGAATTTTCATGAAAAAATTATTTCCTCAGTTCTCATCAAAATCTTTCAATATCTCGTGGGCAGACATTCCTCAAAGAGTCGCTTCTAGTGGATAGCAGTTCTGTTCACCTCAGTGTGACCTGAAGCAAGTCACTCATGTTCACATTTTGGCAAGATACGGTTCACCCTGTGGGTGACATATGTTTTTATTCATTTATTGACATCAGCAACTCCTGGAGCTTCTATACCGAACAAGCTTATTTCAGAACACCACAGTTCACATGGTCAGTCCACCAGTTTCCGTTGTCTGGAGCGGTACTTATTCGTCAGTTGTCTCATCAAAGATGCTCTGTTCATCCGCATAATAAGGGAAAGATCCCCGGGCATCATGGGTTTGGAGTGGATTACAGGCACAAGCATGCCGGACACATCTTTACTCCATCCATGCCCGAATGGCATAGGAGGGGAATCAGGCTTGCTGTCGTTTTGAGAAAGCCAAACTTGATAATTGGCCCTTGCAATATGGAAACTGAGAGAGTCCGAGTCTGGTGGAAGTCTGGATGTCACCTTTTTCTTCATCTTGTTCCATTTCACAGCACAGGCTTGTCCCAGGGAATCAGCATGCTTGTCCCCTTATATATAGCGAAGGGTGAACATCTCCAGATCCCGAACATTGTTCTCATTCATCGAAATGTCACTGCCAAGTTGTGAGAGGATTCCTTGGGATTCGGAGTAACTTGTCCCAGCGGTGAAGACTGATGTCTTCCCGTGGCCATAAACCCCAGACACACAATCGGCCCCTGTGAAGATATGGAGTTGAAGGATGATTGAAGATACCTCTTTTGTACACAGCTTACGACGCTTACGACGATGGTAACGATTGTGATAACCACGACCTTCCTTGAAGTAGCCCTCGAGAAGCTTTTTGAAGTTGGAACTGTGACCACATGTAGGAAGTTTGAACTTCTGCAGCATTCCATCATAATCAGAGAGGAGACTCTAACGTTCTCGGTTCACAGTTTTCGAAGATGCAACATCCTATGTGGCGGAAAAACATTTCATTCACTTCCTGTTTCTGGACAATTTGGATGTAGACATCCTGGGATGGGGCATCTTCTTTGTAACTCTCAGAAACATACTTGTCCCAGCATGCTTTATGATAACGGATCTCCTGAGCACAAAAATCATCACAATCGGCGATGAATGTTGTAATTCTTGTTCGCATAGAATATTGTCTTCGAGATGTGCGGTGGAAGCTTTAAATTGGTCCCAAGCCGGTGTCTGTGGAAGATAAGAAGATAAAAAAACAAAGGATATCGATGACCCAACTCAAATACACTCAAATACTCAAATACTAATAAATTAATAAATATTAATACTCAAATTCACTTAAACCACAAAGAAGTTCAACATATGTGAATTGGAGGCTTGATATTTCACCTGAGTCAATAAAAAGAGTCGCCCTTTTGGTCTGTTAGGGTGTCGGCTATCAGCAGACTGGAAACACCAAATACAGATATCCTTCTGGTGTATAGTTGGTATATAGTCCTGGTGTTGGCTTAGTGGTTAGGGTGCCGGCTTGGGATCCTAGGATCCTGTGTTCGAATCTCGGTCGAACACTGAATTAACGCCAGGGGGGTTGACTCAGCCTGTCATCCTTCTGAGGTCGGCAAATTGAGTGTCAGTTCACTGGTAATTCCCTGTGCCACAAAAGGCGACTAACAGGTTGGTGGCAGGAAGGGCATCTGGCCATAAAACATTGCTTCAAAAAGGAGACCAAGGTGCCCAAAAAAGGTCCAACCTCCACTCTGCAGGGAATAATGGCCTCCAAAGGTTGGGGTTTTTTTTTCTTCTGGTGTATAGTCCCCGGTTTGCCTCGCGTTATCCTGCTAGGTCCAGCCTCCGGTTCTGTCACATCTGGTTGATTTTGAAGTTCCTCTTGCCCTCCAGTACTCTGATTCACAAACCTTCAATATCCATAGTTCATACTCACAGCGCCACGGTATTTATCAGTAACTTGGGTGCAAATATGACAGCAGTAGCATCTGTATGGCGGTCAATTTTTGTTTTTTCTTGATCATTTCAGCTAAATAAATCACCACTGTGGGTATTTCTGAGTTCCTTTGTGAGCTATAACACTGATTAAAGGTTTTAGAACACTACAAAACCTGAGTGAACATGTTAAATTAGTTTTGAAGTGAAAAACGTAGGCCAAACCGATATTTGGTATTTGTTAATGGTGGCCATCTTGGAAAATGCCCCCTCGCGGGAGTTCCCCATCGTTTCGTGAGGGACATGGGAGCTCATTTTAAAGGTAATGTCTTACAGTACCCAAATCCACCTTCAAACTTAGTTCTCCGCAAAATAGTTACGGGGTCCCAGAAAAGTGACCCCACTACACTCCAGCTGACGTTTGGCATTGTGCATGGTGATCTTCGGCTTAAGTGTGGCTTCTCGGCCATGGAAACCCATTTCATGAAGCTCCCGACGAACAGATGTTGTACTGACGTTAATTCCAGAGGCAGTTTGGAACTCTGGGGTGAGTGTTGCAACCGAGGACAGACAATTTATATGCGCTATGTACTTCAGCACTCTGCTGTCCCGTTCTGTGAGCTTGTGTGGCCTACCACTTCACTGATGAGCTGTTGTTGCTCCTAGATGTTTCCACTTCACAATAACAGCACCTGCAGTTGACCGGGGCAGCTCCAGCAGTGCAGAAATTTGACGAACTGACTGGTAGGAAAGGTGGCATCCGATGACGGTGCTACGTTGAAAGTCACTGAGCTCTTCAGTGCGGCCCATTCTACTGCCAATGTTTGTCGATGGAGATTGCATGGATGTGTGCTTGATTATATATACCTGTCAGCAATGGGTGTGGCTGAAACATCTGAATGTACTAATTAGAAGGGATGTCCGCATACTTTTGGCCATGTCGAATATGTGCCCCATTAATATTGAATCTTGTGTGCTGTAAATACCTGCCTTTTCTTTGGTATATGGTTTTCCATCCTGCCTGTTTTTCTCATTTCCTTCAGTGTCTCGATTTAGTGTGTACAAATAGACAGGGTGTTTTGCCTCACCCGATCGATCATGCCACTAGCTATCATGCACTCAGGGTTCCGCTCAACGGTATGTAATAAATAGATATATGGGTTCTCTCTCATATAGTTCACTCTCACAGCACAGATCCTTCTGGTGTCAGTGCATTTAACTTTGCCATGTCACATGTCACTCAGTTAATCTCAGCTTCAACTTGAGTTCCTCAACAAGTTACTGAAAACAGGTATCTTTACCTCCGCCACAAAAGGTGGATGGAGGTTATGTTTTCACCCCTGTCGCTCTGTTTGTTAATGGGTCAGTTTTATTTTATTTGTTTGACAAGTATGTTGATGATAACTCCAGTTTGTGTGTTTGTCTGTCCGCTCACTTATACTTGTCTACAGGTCGCAATTTTAAACCGATCTTCATGAAACTTCACCAAATTGTAGAGTTTGTGGTTCGAAAGAATAGTATTTATTTTTGACGTCAAAAGGTCAACAAAGGCCAAAAGTCAACGACTTTCTCACATTTCTAAAATCCTCAATTTTCATCCGATTTACTTGAAATTTAAATTGAATTTTCATATTAGCTGATTTAATTCAACCACCAACAATTTTTGAAGTCAAAATGATTCGCTGCTGAGTCCCCATTCTACCTAATTTTATTTTCTTTTATTCTTATTTTTTTGGATGCAAAGTCGAGGCCAAAGTAAGAGCTAACACATAAAACACAAAAACAAGCAGAGACACATTAAACATGTAATAAAGGGAGTGGCAGACAAGAGGAGGAGGAGAGAGAGGGAAGCACACAAGCACAACAGTAGAAAACAGGGACATCGGTAGATCTGTGGAAGGGAGGGGGTTTAGGATTTTGGTTTAGTTTCACAAAAAGAGGGTTGCTGGCAGATCTTGTGCATCCTTTAGGAATATTTGGGGAACAGAGCACAGACTGGGCAGGGGGAGTTAGGCCGGAGAGGAGTCTGTAGAAGACAGAGAGACCACCAACCTGCTTGCGGTGAGAGAGTGAAAGGCCCTCAGAATCAGCTTCATTGTGGGAGATACCAATGATTCTAAAAGCTTTGGTTTCCACAGCGTGAACCCAAACTAGGTGTGAGGCAGGAGCACCAACCCAGAGGGGAGAGCAATAATCCATCAAGCTGTGGATGAAAGCTTTGCATGTGGTGAGAAGCTCAGTAGTGCCAAGAAAGGACTTCGCACAACGGAAGATGCCGTCGGAGTCGTCGACTGCCTTTAGAGGACAGCTTGGAAATCTGGTATTCCCAGGAAAGATCATAGCAGATAGTGAGACCCAAAAGCTTGAGTGACAGAGGGTTTTCCGGACGGTCTTTACGAAGAGAAGTAGTGAGGGTTTGAGATTTGTCAGGATTGAATGACATGTTCCACTTGTTTGACCAGTTCACACTGGTTTGACCATTTTATCCCGTTTGCAGAGAGTGAAGAGGCTGCTGCCTGCCAATCTCAGGGTTGAGCTGTTTGAGTTGAACTCCAACCTGGACAGGAAGGGAGATGAGAGAATTCCATTCAGGGCCACACGTTGACTACGACCGGAGAGGAAGTCATGTGTGGAGATTTCCATGGGTACTATAAGAGGAGAGTTTGGTGAGCAGGGTGGGGTGCCCAACCGTATTGAAGGCACGAGATATGTCAAAGGAGATGGCTCTGATTTTCTATTTAGCATTGAGGACCTCCATCTATTGTTCAGACAGCAAAAGCAGAATGTCCAGATTAGAGTGGCCTGGTCTGAATCCAAAAGGATGACCAGTGATCAAGTCATTGGAGAAGAGGAAGGATTTAACATCAGAAGTGAAAATAGATTCCATGACCTTGATGAAGATTGGGAGCAGACTGATTGGTCTGTAGTTGCAGCAATCTGTTTTTGCACCTTTTTGTGTAAAGCGGTAATGGTGGCTGATTTCCAAGCAGATGGGTGACCTTGAGCAAAAGAGAGGATGAAGAGAACAGAGAGAGGGTGTGTTAGCGCGGCAGAGAATAATTTTGGACTCTTGGGCTGTTGCCGTCTGGTCAGGTTGCGGAATCAGAGTCGAGGTTTGACAAACTTCTCCACCTTGTCGGGAGACAAGGACACACAGTCCGGGAGTAACTGGGTATGACTAGTTAAGGTGGGTACAGAGAGAGATGGGTTTGGGACACAAGATTTTGAGGCAGCAGAGTTGAGGCATTCAGCTTTTTCTCGTGCAGCGGCAGGTGTGTGGCCATTTGAGGTAAGGGAAGGGATGGTAGGGGAACAAACAAAAGAAACAGATTTTACCAGACGCCACCAGGATTTGGAGGAAGGAGACAGGTTTGGGAGTTCAGTCTTGAGAGCAGAGAGATATTATTTCCATGCTCTCCTAAGGGTAGAGACACACTTGATTTTGGGAGCTTTGTTGTTGTTGTTGGGAGCTTTGTCAAAGGAAATTTTGAGAATTTTCTACCGCCATTAAATTCCAGAAAAAATTTTCCAGATTAATTTTACAATCTTTATTTCATTTAAATTGAATTTAATACTTGAACACTGTTGAACACAAATCGCCTTCTTGTTACTTCCAATCACCTACGGTTTAGCAGTACTTGGACTTGTTAAATAGGGTGGTGTATAAGGGTCATGTTGAAGACTCCTTCAATAGTGCTTAATATCCAGATAAATTTTTTTTAACAATCTCTAACTTTATTATTAAATATTTAAATTGAAGTATACATTCCATGACGTAACATGTTCTACGGACTCACAAGATGGTTCTCAATCTCATTTCCCTGCAAAAGTCTGACACTAATTTGTACACAGGTGATGTCTATCCTGTAGATGTGGAAGGCAGACAACTCAACAACGATTCAACTGTCACAGAAGATTCAAAATGTGCTTCTGCAAAGGAAGGTTCAGATGATATTCACATGACAAATGGAAGTGCTTCCTGCTTTGCAACTGGTGAGTGGAAATGTTAAAATTTACATACATACGATATTTTGTGTTGAGAAAATATAAAATTTTCGGAAAAGTGTTAAATATTTTGCATTTTGATTTTGACAAAAAAATAAAATGTTGTGTTCTTTGTTTCTGTAGAACAATCCAGAAGTAATATGGGACAAATAAGGTCCAGTCACAGCTTGACAGTGAGGAAGAAGCCTTTTTTGAAGAAGCAATCACGAAATAAAGATTCACTTCCTATAAAATACAAGTGCATGTCTGGGCTTCACAACACCAAGATTAATATAAAATTAAACAAACACAAAAAGGTTCTCAAAAAGCAAATACGTTATCAGTGTAATGTGTGCAGAATGGATTTTGCTTCAACAAGTAACATGAAAAGACACATGATGATCCACACTGGAAAACACCCCCACATGTGCTCTGTCTGTGATAAAGGTTTCTCCCGAAAAGGCCATTTGAAAAGGCATATGAGGATCCATACAGGAGTGCGACCGCACAAATGCTCCATATGTGATAAAGGTTTCTCTCAAAAAGACCATTTCAAATCACATTTGAGGATCCATACAGGAGAGCGACCCCACAAATGCTCGATATGTGATAAAGGTTTCTCTAATAAAGGCCATTTGAAATCACATATGAGGATCCATACAGGAGAGCAACCTCACAAATGCTCCATATGTGATAAAAGTTTCTCTCGAAAAGACCATTTCAAATTGCATATGAGGATCCATACAGGAGAGCGACCCCACAAATGCTCGATATGTGATAAAGGTTTCTCTAATAAACGCCATTTGAAATTACATATGAGGATCCATACAGGAGAGCAACCTCACAAATGCTCCATATGTGATAAATGTTTCTCTAATAAACGCCATTTGAAATCACATATGAGGATCCATCCAGGAGAACGACCTAACGAATGCTCGATATGTGATAAAGGTTTCTCTCGAAAAGACCATTTCAAACACATTTGAGGATCCATACAGGAGAGCGACCCCACAAATGCTCGATATTTGATAAAGGTTTCTCTAATAAAGGCCATTTGAAATCACATCTGAGGATCCATACAGGAGAGCAACCTCACAAATGCTCCATATGTGATAAAGGTTTTCCTCAAAGGCGACTTGACATTACATACGAGGATCCATACAGGAGAGCGCCCGCACAAATGCTCGATATGTGATAAAGGTTTCTCTAATAAAGGCCATTTGAAGTCACATCTGAGGATCCATACAGGAGAGCAACCTCACAAATGCTCCATATGTGATAAAGGTTCCATCAAAGGCGACTTGACATTACATACGAGGATCCATACAGGTGAGCGACCGCACAAATGCTCGATATGTGATAAAGGTTTCTCTAATAAAGGCCATTTGAAATCACATCTGAGGATCCATACAGGAGAGCAACCTCACAAATGCTCGATATGTGATATAAAGGTTTCTCTCGAAAAGGCGACTTGAAATTACAAACGAGGATCCATACAGGAGAGCGACCGCACAAATGCTCGATATGTGATAAAGGTTTCTCTAATAAATGCAATATGAAATCACATATGAGGATCCATACAGGAGAGAAACCTCACAAATGCTCCATATGTGATAAAGGTTTCTCTCGAAAAGGCGACTTGAAATCACATATGAGGATCCATACAGGAGAGTGACCTTACAAATGCTCGATATGTGATAAAGGTTTCTTTGAAAAAGGTGCTTTGAAAACGCATATGAAGACCCATACAGGAGAGTTGAAATCTGAAATACCATGATATGAAAAATGAGGACAAGAGGATTTCAAAATTGAAGAAACATGAAAATGTACCAGTGATAGTTGAAGCCACAGGGAATCCGGATGATCAAGAAAACCATAACCGAATACTTAAAAAAGCATTCTGGGGAATATCACGACAAACAAGCGACAGGTGGAGGCTGTCAGAAGTTCAGTGAGGATTCTAAAACGAGCCCTTGGAACAAAACTATGAGAATGAAGTTTCACAAACTGGTTCATGAATAATAATCCTTTACCGAAAAAGGTGGTTGAGATTTTGAGTTCTGGGAGAACTTCCTCCCACCACATAAAACCCGCCTATTGAGATAACCAACGAGAGCATCCTCACAAATGTTCTATTTGTGACGAGGATTTTATTTCTAAACTGAGCTTGAATTTCCATCGCGTAACCTACGCTGGAGTGCTCGGATAAAAAGTGCTCTGACTGGGGGAAAAGTTTTGCTCATAAAGGTTTGTTAAATTCACATAGCATTACCCATACTGGGTTGTACGTGCCCCCTTTGTAAGCGATCCTCAGCAGTGGGCAAGGTATTTAGTGAACCAGGAAGGAGAAAGTTATTGTGAAAGTGGGCAGACCTTTGGGCATATACCTTGTCAGCACAACTTCTCAGTGTACCATCTGTAACCCCTGACAACCAGCCAGCACCCTGAACCCCTTGATGAAAGCCATACGGCTGGCTGTCACCAGAATGTCCACAACAATGACTGCAAACTGGTGCCAAAAGACGACAAGAATCTCACAAGGCTAACACCATCCACGTTCTCAAACCAAGTTTAAAGAAAATGGCACTATAAAAAAATGTAAAATTTATTAATTTGGTTCTCCGTATTCTTATAATCGAGAATTGTTGAAAAATAATGCCGAAAACTCAAATGGTGACAGAACTTAATCTCTCAATCTGATCTTGCATCTCATCGTGCTTCTTTCAGCGTCTTCCTACAGTTGACAGTTTGTAATTTTTGTCTCTGTCCTTGCCATGTATCCAGCCAAGTTCCATTTGAGTTTTTTGATTGTGAGCAGTGTTTAGGAATTTTTTATCTGAGCTATCTGATATAATTGTTTTTCTTGTCTCTTTTTGGTTATGCTCAGATGGCATCTTCATTGCTATGTGTGATATGGGGAGAACACCCTTGTTGTAAAATTGTTTATCAGAAGAAGACTCCTGCCTATGTTTTTCATGCACATTAATTTGTGAAGGGTTTTCCAATAAAGAGAGGTCCTCAAAGCACAAATGCACTGTTTGTGTTATTGTAAATATGTAATTGCACATTATGATCAATTTATAGGTTGAGGTTATAACTTCAAATATAAAATAACTTTTACAAGTACATAATATATCTACGTATGTATGTTTGCATAGGTGCGTTTATATGTGCATGTGTATTAGGGTGGAGTAAAAATATCATTTTAAAATTTTTTATAAGCTAGTATATGGGAAATGTGCCAAATGACCATAGAAACAATCCTGCAAAATTATAATTATTTCTGACCACTCCATCGCCCTCAATCTGATTGAAATTTTGGCATATTATCGCATTTCGACATGTATCGCATTTCGTGATACATGCTTTGATCCGCCATTGACCACGAGGTGACTTGGAGAAGAAGGGGGCGGGGCGCCAGAACAGGGTGTGGCCCACCCCCGCGTCATCAAAGGCATGGCCACAAAGCCCTCAGCCAGCCAACCAGGGCTGAGGAGCATCACCGACGGGGGTGGTTTGGTGAGCTGCGTAGTGATACGCACCCCGTTTATATTAGCACTGGCTGGGACTATTTATGCCAGATGAGACGATTTGCTGCACTTGGGCGATTGCTGCACTCCTGCCACCCCCCTTCAATTCGTGTGAGTGAGTTCGTGTTGTTTGTGCTGTCTGTCTGTCTGTTTGGGGAACCCTAAGTTAAGCCTGTAATAAGTTGTTTTTGTTTGTTTTCAGAACGATGGCGGTCACAAGAGATCAAGTTACATGCGTGATATTTGGAGCTCCACAAAACATCCAAACGAACGTTTTCCCAACGTACGCTGATGTCATGAAAGGATACATTCAATCTCGGCAACAGCTTAGGATGGAGAATGGCAAATACCCTTCATTTGGTGACATATCTCACAAACTGTGCTATGAAATTCAAGAGGTATGGGAAACGGCCTCTCTTCCAACGGTATCGCACGCGCAAGCGATTGAAAAACTCAGATCTTTCCATGACAAGTACAATTCAATCCTAAAAGTCTACAAGGGAAGAAAGGATCAAGCCACCTACAAACAACGACTCACAGACTTTCTCGACAAATCTAACAATCTGTTTGATCTTAGCAAATGTAAATGTTCTGACATGGTGTCTAACTGTAACTGCTTGAAAGAACATAAAGTGCCGCAAAAAGAGCGAGAGTTCCTTCAAGACCAGAGAGGACCGAGGAACATGGTAATTGGCGGAATAGATCAAGAAGAGACATGAAGATTGGGGGTGGGCAACTCTACATCAGGTGGGCAACTCAGCTCGAAACCACGGACAAGATGTTATTTTGCCGAGCGGTCTTTCGCAGCCCGCGGTTCGAGCCATTAACAAAGACTAACCCGATTAGAACCATTGGCCGAAATCGCGCCACAGGTATTCAATGGGGGAAATCACAAAGACGATCGGATGTGGAAGAAGAAGCCAAAGTAAGGAGGAACAGGAATTTATTGACCAATTATGTACACAATCAAAGAAACCAAGGGAGAAGGAAAGATACGAAAATAATTACAGAAGAGGAAGAAGGCACAGTGCAATTCTAGCTTATCTACAGACTTAACTTATTCCCAAGACAGAACAAACAAGACAAACTCACGTACACGAATGGGGAATTCTCCGGCAGGAATGGCGGGAAGGATGCGAAGGTGGGACCACAGGGCACAGCAAGCGGGTCCGCTCGGGGCGGGAAGCGAAGAGCCGGCAGTTCCTCGTATTCGGCTTTACACCGCACACCGGCAGGGTCACTCGCTGCCCCGTCAGGGCTTCACGCAGCTGGTTGAAACGGGGCTGGTTAAAGCGGCTCTCTGCAGAAATCTCTCGTGCAGAACTCAGCTGGGTCACGCATCTCCCACAAAAAGGCTTGCGCGGGCGCTTATATAACACGCTTCAAGATCAATGCGCGCCATGCCCGTGATGGTATCTCATCAGCCCTGGTTGGCTGGTGGGGGCTCGCTGGCTCCACCTTTGATGACGAGGTGGTGCCACGTCCGTGATCCGACGGCTTCTCCTCCTTCTTCTCCAGCTTAACCATGTGCGTAATGGACGTTTTGGGGTGATTCGAGCGAGCCCCAGCCAAAGGGCAGCGAACGCTGCCAGCAATTGCCTTTTGGTGGCAATTGAAAGGGGATTCTACCTTATTTCATTTGGTGCAATGCAGAGTCAACTAATGGGAAACAGAGCCTTATACTGACATAGAATAAAGAGATAACTATTTAGAAGATCCTATGATTTTCTACGTGTATGCGATGGACTAGCTAAAGGGACGACCTTTGACCTTTACAATTAATGGAGGTATTTACAAGGAATTACTATTATTTACAGAGGGTGATATTTACAACAATTATCAACGTGCAGGATTCTCAAATCCGCAACAATATATATATATATAATCGTTAGATTAAATAAGACGCAGATGTAGCTTCAGGACGTCGATCTTTAATTGTCGACAAGCTTTCGACCAACAAAGGTCATGCGTTGAGTCTACAAAAACAGTAGGATGTATATCAGTCAAGTATGTATGGTGATATGTGTGTGAGATGTGTGATGTGTGTAGAAAATGCATACAGAAGGAAGAGCCACGCCAAAGTTCACTCACCAGCCCCAAGTTCAACGGAAGTGACCGTTTGCGTTACAGTTAGGGTGCACGTGCATATACAAATATAGAGATATACATACATAAACACACAAGCATATATTCATATCCCATTTATATTCATATAATATATTTATATATTTATATAAATGACATATAAAGGTAGAATGAATGAATGAATGATGAATGAATGAATGAATGAATGAATGGGTTACGGTTAACAATTTGATTGGGTTGATGTGGGAACATGCTTTAGTCATCAAAATTTATGCCATGAGGGACTTTTGTCCGAACTTTGTGTATCCAAAAGGACTCACGTTTCAGAATCGTGGTGTGTGATCGATTTCTGATTGATTCAATGGCAGAGATCTGAATGTCATTTATAGAGTGATCCGGTTGATTAAAGTGTATCGTGTAAGGTAGAGATTTGCCCTGACTGGTGTGGAAGTTATTGATTTCTGACCGGGTGTTATTAAATCGTGTGTAGAGTGTATTTTCAGTTTTTCCAACATATTGTTTGGTGCACTTTTGGCAAGTGATTAGGTATATGACCCATGTAGATTTGCAGTTCATATAAGAGGTGATGGGGAATTTTTGTCCAGTGCTAGAACTACAGAATTTGTTTCCTTCTAGTAAATGCTTGTGAATAATGCATTTGTTTGCTGTGCATTTATAGAAGCCAGGGATCCTAGTTTCTTTGTTGTGGGGCTGTGGGTGCTTTGCTTTTACCAAGAGGTCCCTGAGTGTCCGACCACGTCGAAATGATGTTAGTGGAGGTTGAGGAAATGTGGTGCCGAGTGTTTCTGATTGATGGGGGAGAGGAAGGGCCTTATTCAGAATACTTGGCAATTGGGATGAGGTAGCAGAGTCGGTGGTTACCAGTGGGACACGGTTAGTTGCAGGTTTGGGTTTGTAAGTCAGAAGGTCTGCTCTCGGTATGTGTTTTGCTCGGGTTATTGCTTCTTTCACAGAGTGAGGGTCATAGTTTCTTGCAATGAAGTGTGTTTCTAATTGGCAGAGAGAAGTTTCTTCTGCCATTTTTGTTGAGCAAATGCGTCTTACTCTGAGTGCTTGACTGTATGGTATGCTTGCAATTGTATGTTTAGGATGAGATGAAGAAGGGAGAAGGTAAGAGTGAGTGTCTGTTGGTTTGGTGTATAGTTCTGTTTCGAGTCTGTTATTTTGAAGCGTGAGTGATGTGTCTAGAAAGTGAACTTCGGACTGTGAGCTGTCGAATGTGAACTTGATGGTAGGATGAATCAAATTTAATTCATTTTGGAATTGGGTGAGACTACGGGGGGATTTTGACCAGATGAACTGGATGTCATCAATATAACGTACCCAGGATTTTTCCAAGATGCCGTGATGAGGTTGTGCATTGATCTTGGCCTCTATCATTCCCATGAATATGTTAGCGTACGATGGTGCAACAGGGGTACCCATAGCGGTACCTTGAGTTTGAATGTAATGTCGTCCGTTGAATTGGAAATTATTCAGTTTGAGTGTCAGTTCTAATAGGCGCATAAGGTCTTGAGTAGGTGGCATTGGGACTTGTCGTGTATCGAGGGCTTTGCGGCATGCAGGCAGGCCTTCTGAATGTGGAATATTAGTGTAGAGGGATGTAACATCTGCTGTGACTAAAATGGTTTGGGAGTTGAAAGGTGAGTATATTCTGTTCAATCCTTGGATGTGGGTCAAAAAACTGGTTGTGTCCTTGAGGTATGAGGAGAGATTCAACACGAGAGGACGTAAATGACAGTCAACAAATTTTGATATGAGAACAGTTGGACATGTGCAGCCAGATACGATTGGTCTACCTGGATTGTTTACCTTGTGTATTTTAGGAAGAAAATAAAGGTTAGGGCAATGAGGATCTTTCGGAACCAAGCGAGATTTGATGGTTTTATCCACCCGAATAGAATCTACTACCTTTTTAACCTCTTCAAGATGTAAAAGGGTAGGGTCGGATGGGAGCTCTTTGTAAGTATCAAAGACTTACAAACCCAAACCTGCAACTAACCGTGTCCCACTGGTAACCACCTACTCTGCTACCTCATCCCAATTGCCAAGTATTCTGAATAAGGCCCTTCCTCTCCTCCATCAATCAGAAACACTCGGCACCACATTTCCTCAACCTCCACTAACATCATTTCGACGTGGTCGGACACTCAGGGACCTCTTGGTAAAAGCAAAGCACCCACAGCCCCACAACAAACAAACTGGGATCCCTGGCTTCTATAAATGCACAGCAAACAAATGCATTATTCACAAGCATTTACTAGAAGGAAACAAATTCTGTAGTTCTAGCACTGGACAAAAATTCCCCATCACCTCCTATATGAACTGCAAATCTACATGGGTCATATACCTAATCACTTGCCAAAAGTGCAACAAACAATATGTTGGATAAACTGAAAATACACTCTACACACGATTTAATAACACCCGGTCAGAAATCAATAACTTCCACACCAGTCAGGGCAAATCTCTACCTTACACGATACACTTTAATCAACCGGATCACTCTATAAATGACATTCAGATCTCTGCCATTGAATCAATCACAAATCGATCACACACCACGATTCTGAAACGTGAGTCTTTTTGGATACACAAACTTCGGACAAAAGTCCCTCATGGCATAAATTTTGATGACTAAAGCATGTTCCCACATCAACCCAATCAAATTGTTAACCGTAACCCATTCATTCATTCATTCATTCATTCATCATTCATTCATTCATTCTACCTTTATATGTCATTTATATAAATATATAAATATATTATATGAATATAAATGGGATATGAATATATGCTTGTGTGTTTATGTATGTATATCTCTATATTTGTATATGCACGTGCACCCTAACTGTAACGCAAACGGTCACTTCCGTTGAACTTGGGGCTGGTGAGTGAACATTGGCGTGGCTCTTCCTTCTGTATGCATTTTCTACACACATCACACATCTCACACACATATCACCATACATACTTGACTGATATACAAGCCTGCTGTTTTTGTAGCCTTAGAGGAAGACCTTTGTTGGTCGAAAGCTTGTCGACAATTAAAGATCGACGTCCTGAAGCGACGTCCGCGTCTTATTTAATCTAACGATTATTTATTCAATACAAATGAGACGCCCTGCTCATACTTTGGAGTTTCTACTATTTCTTACAGTTATATATATATATATATATATATATATATATATACACATGAAAGCCCACTTGGAGTTTGCAAAAAACACATAAACACACAAGCATATTGTTACAGACGCGGCTTTTAGATGTTATATGGACCGAGCGGTGGTGTATTTAACCGCGTCCGAACAGTTACTCCCCGATTAAAACCCGATTTCACCCGACGTTGACCAGATCGCCCCACGGATATTCAATCGGGAAATCTCTAAAGCGATCGCAAGAGAATGAAAAAGAAGAAGAAGAATACGGAGGATGCAGTGTAACGATTTTGAGAAGTGTAACGGGTTTTGAGAAGTGTAACGGGTTTTGAGAAGTGTAACGGGTTTTGAGGAGTGTAACAATTTTGGAGGAAGGGTAACGGATGTGAAGAGTATGGTTTTGGTATGGTAACATCCTGGTAATGTAAATAATGGTCGCAGCCGTCCTCCTAATTAATTTCATAGAACATACACGCAGGTCACGATATATCTTTTAAATAGTGTATTTCCTTATTCCATGTAGGCTAAGTATGTGTTTTCCACTAGATTGACTTTGCATTGTATCAAACAAAATAAGCGTAGGCCCTTCCAATTTCCCCAAAACCTCCCTTCCAATTGCCTTCCGCATTTTGGCTGGTTTTCTTCAAACCACCATTGGCCACGAGGTAAGGTTGGAGAAGAAAGGCGTGGCTCCACCTCGTCAGAAGAGGGCAGGAGTGAACCGGCCCTAACAGCCAATCAACACCGCGGTGAGTGACCCGGTAGGCGTGCCCTCGGAGCCGGCGGCTTAATTCCGCCGGAGGTGATAAAAGCGACTGCAGGGGACTGCTTTACGAGTCCAGATGAGAGATGACTGGAGAGAGGCCTTGAGAGATACGCTGGGGGATGACCTGGAAGAGGAGCGCAATCCACCGCAAGCCCTACCTACCTACCTACCTACCTACCTGCCTGCCTGCAATACCCCCCTGTCGTTGGAGAGACGCGCTGAACGGAGGGAGACGGCTCCACCCCAGGAAGAGGAGCAGGTGTGCCGAGCCAGCGCGTGACGGCCGCGGATACGCGACGGAGGTTTTCCCGCCAAAACCGCGAGGGGTGCTGCGGCCTCCGACTTTGCCTTCCTCTCAAGCAATCAACCTCGAGCCATTTATCTGCCTGCAATATCCACCGTGTGAGTGTGAACGTCCTGTCCTACTCGTTTGTCTTGGGGATTAAGTAAATGAAATAGAATAAGTTAACAATGCACTGTGTGACTGCTCTTTTCCATCTATTGCTGTAAATAATATTGGTCGCTCTAAAATATTGCTTGTGTGTGTATAATAAATCTGTTCTTCCTCCGTATTCTTCTTCTTCTTTTTCATTCTCTTGCGATCGCTTTAGAGATTTCCCGATTGAATATCCGTGGGGCGATCTGGTCAACGTCGGGTGAAATCGGGTTTTAATCGGGGAGTAACTGTTCGGACGCGGTTAAATACACCACCGCTCGGTCCATATAACATCTAAAAGCCGCGTCTGTAACAATTGGTAGTCAGGAGGTGGGATTCGAACCTGGGACTAAATTTATTTAGCCCAAATTTTGGACACCAATTGTGTTAGTACCGTAACAATTGGTGTCGAGGAGTTGGATTCGAACCTGGGACTAAATTTGTTAGGCCCAAATTTTGGAACACCAATTGTACTATTAGAGTAACAATTGGTGTCGAGGAGGGAGATCGGACCCGAAGCGCGCTTAACGCGCTCAAAATTACAAGCTGCCGAAATTTATTTTGTTTTATAAAGCAAAACCCGAAGTTGGAGATCGCGCCATGGACAATCAAGGCGATCGGATGTCGGTGGGAGAGATAGACAGGGTGGAATCGACCCAGGACCTCGGGGAAATGTATGTGGAGGAAAGGGAGGAGGAGAAAAATGGCAATGTGGTTGCGGAGGTTTCAGACGCACAAAATGGCGCCCTCGCGCACGTGGTTGAGGGGGCCACGGTCGCGGAACCAATGAGCGCGACCCAAATGCAAGCCTTCATGACCCAATTCATGGTGGAAATGCAGAAAAATAACGATAGTAAGAAAATGGAAAGCAGAAAAATGGGGGCCCTTATGGACAGGCTAGAAGCCAAAATGGGACAAATGGGGAACCGGATGGATGCTCAGGGTGAGCGATTGGAGGGCCAAATGGGGGTAATGGGAAACCAAATGGGGGTAATGAGGGACGAAGCGAGGGGTACCGGTAAGGAGTTAGACAAGAAATTTGAGGGGTTAGACAATAATTTTAAGGAGTTAGACAAGAAATTTGAGGGATTAGACAATGGGATAGAAGGGGTGAAAAATGGGTTAATGGGGGTAGAAAACAGAATGGCCGCTCAAGAGAATCAGTTAGAGGGGGTGAAAAATGGGTTAATGGGGTTAGAAAATAGGATGGAGGACAAATTGCGGGAAATAGGGGAACAATCCGCCCGGGAAATCGAACAGATGGGGAACCAGATGGAGGAAATACGACGAGGGGTGAGTGAGGAGGTTTCGGGGCTGCGCGAGGAGGTAAAGCGAGGCGAAAAGCGTATAGAGAAAGAGGTGAGAAATAATACGGCAAAGTTACAGGGGGGAATAGAAGATCTGACGAAAGGAGTAGAACAGCTGACAGAGGGACAAACTAAGTTAGTGGAGCAGGTTCAAAAGAACACTGCGGTACTAGGAGGGTTAAAGGCGACACAAAAAGAAATTAAAAACGAATTAATAGCGACGCAGAGGCAATGTCAGATGGTACGGGAGGAACTGACAATGAGGGTGGAAGAGGTGACAGAAGCAATGGAGACGAAGGACCGGGAGGTAAGGACGCACGTAGAAACGGTCACGGTAGCCTTAGAGGACGAACTTGAGGAGACGCACCGAGAAATAAAAGAGGTTAAACAAAAATTAGAGGAAGTGGGAGAAGAGGTGAGTGAAATTAAGAAGGGACGGACAGAAACTAAGAGAGAAATCCGGGAGGAGGTGATGGAATGTGTACAAGGTCTGTGTTCAAATCATGATGCGGTGCTCACTAACCAAATAAAAAGTTTGCAGGTGGCAGAGAAGGTGCGACGAGGTACGGAGGTGAGTGGCAATGTACATGATGTGAGGGGAGATTCAGTCGGCTTGGGGATTGGTTTGGATCCGGGTGTTCGTGAAAGGCCGTTGGTGAGGTGTGTGACAGGACAGGTGTGCGAAAAAAGGGGTGTGCGAGAATGTCCGACCATGGGGTGTGTGAGGAAAAAGTGCACGCCGAGGAGTGAGTGTGCCGTCAAGAGTGAATTGGTCAAAGCGCGTGTGCGAGGGAGCACAGGGAAGCGCGGTGTGGTGAGTGTTACGGAGGAAGTAACGAAAAAGTGTGCGCGGGAGGACGCGCGAGAAAGGTGTGTAACGGACGGGTGCATGGGGAAAGCGCATGCTGTCAAGAGTAAGGGAGAATGCATGCCTGTGGTGAGTGTTACGGAGGAAGTAACGAAGAAGTGTGCGCGGGAGGATGCGCGAGAAAGGTGTGTAACGGACGGGTGCATGGGGAAAGCGCATGCTGTCAAGAGTAAGGGTGAGTGCGCGACTGAGAGTGGAGGTGAGAGTAGTGAGAGTGAAACGGAGCGTGAGCTGGTTGTGATAGGTGAGCGAGGATGTACACCTGGGATGGAAGGATGCACACCTGGAAGGGTAGAGCGTGAGTGGGAATGCACGCTGGAATTGGTAGTGAGACACGTGGTTGGGTGTGCGGGTGAGAGCACACCTGTGATTGTCACAAAGGAGGTGACCGAGGAGGGGGCGCGAAGCGGTGTATTGGTGAGGTGTGCGAGCAACGAATGTGTGCCAAAGTGTTCGGTGGTCAGGTGTGTGACCAAGTCGGTGAGCGGAGTGAGTGTACCGAGGTGTGAAAGAAAAGGTACGAGGAGAATGGGAACGGCTGCATGTATGAGCAAGAAAGAGGTAGCGTATGCATGTAAGCCTGCAGGTGAAGCGTCGACGGTAACCGGGTTAAAGGTTAGGTCGACTTTTAGCCGGATCGGGCCCTCGGTGCGTGCCGGGCTTCGCGTGCCGCGAGAACCAGCGGAGATCCGAGCCACGGCGGGTTCGAAAGGACCGCCGTGCGCGATCCACGCTGGGCCTCGCGTGGAGCGGCCGCGTCCGGGCTCCACAAGGCGGAGCGGGCAGCTCGATAGGAAGGGTCGTCATGGCGACCACTTTCTATTGAGACGTGCCGGCAGGTCGAGATCGGGACATTGGATGGCTCCACGCCGAAGTGGTGCATGGGATCTCGGCCCGGGTAAGCCTCCGTCCCTGCCCCGAATGCGGGACGTATCCAGCCGCTGGCAAAAAAAAAAAAAAAAAACGACCCGCGTTCATTGCTCGGCTGTACGAAGCCGGGCTGTAGATGTGAATTGGCGCACCGAGAGGATGTAATAAGTAGACGGGTGATGTGAATTGGCGCACCGAGAGGATGTAATAAGTAGACGGGTGATGGTGATAGTGATAGTAGTGATTTGAAACGAAATTTAGAAAAGTGAATAGAATTGGCAGTAAATGGAAAATTTTTGAATTGTTGGATTTGGACGAGCGAAATTGGTAGTGAGAGACCCCCGATGTGGTGGGATGGCAAATCCACCATCCCTCACAGGTGGGGCAAAGGAGCAATAGTTTATGGGGTGTATGGCAGTGAAAACTAGCCCGGGTGGGTTAGGTTATATTGTAGGGATCTAGAAGAGATTGACATTAGGTAACGTTAAGGTTAGTTAGTGACTGATACCTGTAGTGGGGACGCAGGTAGATTAGTGTGGATGATAATGACGTGGGAGCGCAATAGTTTAAAGGGACGACTGGGAAGCGCAAGTTTCAGAAGGGAGTAGTTAGCTGAGATGATGCCGTGTGTGGGAGTGATTGAACAGGTGTGATTGCACAGGTGTGCAACTGAACAGGTGGATGGAGCAGTGTATGAGTGAGTGATGGTGATTGTGTATTGTGATGACCAAGTGGTCCAGGAAGAAAGGAGGGTGCAGGTGGCACCAGGTGAGATTGCACAGGTGTGCAACGACAGGTGAATGGAGGGCAGGTGTATGGAATAAATGGTATGGAGTATTGGAATGGATGGTCGTGGAGTGAGTATAGTGGAAATTGTGGAGTGGAGTGGATGGTGCGAAGGTGTGAATGGGGGAAGAGTGGACCCCCATCACGGATACCCGGGGCAGGTAGTGTAAGTGTTAGGTAGAGGGTATAGGTAAATTGTAGTTGGATATTGGCATCTGTGGTGCGGGTGACAGAATGGTATGTGGATGGGTGCGTTGGTGTTGTGGAAATGGCTGGGCGTGTAGCCTGTTAGTGTGTGTAGTTGGTTTGGGCACTCCACCACTGTAAGGATGTCGGCCAGGTGAGGCCGCAGGTGGGCTCTGGGAGCCGGTAGTAGTTGTGTGGATGGGGCCCGAGGATCCGGAGGACGGACCCGGGTAGCCCAGTGCCAGAGGGCACCAGTGGGGTGACAGATCCAAGAGGGGTCTTCCCCAGTTAGTTAGGTTAGGGTGAGGAGCTAGGTAAGCTCGGGTGGCAACTACAGTGGTGGAGGTGTGCAGGTGTGTAGACCTGTTGGGAGAGGTACACGTCGCAGCCCAGAAATTGTGCTAGAACACCGGGAGATGAATCGGGGGAGTGAGACCCCAAATTGAGGAGCACCACAGTTTGGCCAATGGGAATTGGTTATTAGAACCCATAGTGTAAGTTGGCCAATGGATTGGCAGGGAAAGACCCCGGGTAGTGTAAAGTGTGTTAAAGTCATTTAGAGGATAGTTAGGATGAAGGATCTCCTCACACCATCTGCATCCACTCACCTGAGGTGACAGGTACTCCACACCATGCCATGTTTTGATTATTTTTTTATGATGCAAATGTGTGGATTGTGAGACGCATCATGACGTGGGTGTGACATTGTGCTTTGATGTTCCATCTCTGCCTCCTTATGAGGATTGATGATGAATTTGGTGATGGCAAATTTTGAAGTAGAGGGATTGTGGTGACGAATTTGGTATAAGGGAAATATGGGGAGGACGTGACAGTAGTGACGAATTTGTAAATGGGTAGATTTTGTAAATATGGGGTAAGAGCAAGGGTAGTGTAGGTGACAGGGGGGTGACGTACGGTAGGGACGAGCTTTCTCACTTCGCCCTCCGTACGCATTTCACCTTGCATTGCCTTGTTTGACGTGTACCCTTGTGACCTTACCCCTCGCTCAATTGTCTTTCTTTTGTCTCCCACATGACCTGTGCACCATTGGGTGCCGAGGGGAGCGTGCGTGAGGTGGCCATTGTGCGCCCGAGATTCCCAGAACCAGCACGCATTGCGTTGATGTACCACTTTATGGACCGCTGTTCGGCGGCCAAGTACCACTTGATGGACCCCAGGTTCTGGGGCAGAGCACCTCTGTTGGAGACCGGCCATAGTGGCCAGGGAATCTTGCTTGCGGACCTCGGTAAGGTGGCACCTATGCCAAACAGGTGGACCACCCTTAGTTGGCCCCTGAGGCCCTAAATAAAAATGGACACAAGTTGTGCTTTTTTAGTATGTCCAAATAGGCCGCATGAAGCCAGAAGACGTCGGGAAGAACATCGGCCCAGCAGAGAAGGAGAAGACCACCACCAGTTGTTTTGTTGTGTTTATTATGAACCATGGTAACCGCACCGGATGGTGTTTTTGGGTGCTTTGTGGTGTTTGGGTGCTTTTGGGTGCTTTGGTGGTATTGGTACTGGTGCATCGATGCAATGCGTGCTGTCTCCTCCCTCCCGACAGGAATTTCTTTCTCTTGTTCCCTAAAAAGAAAAAGAAAAAAAACACACAGGTCCTGGGTTGCGTTGTAAATAAGAAATCACGTCATTGTAAATAATGCTCCCCACCGTAAATGTATAGTTTCAGAATAATTCCGTAATTCGGTTAGCTGTGGGCTTGAGTCTGTTAGACAGGATGCAATGCAATAGGGGGACATACTTATTTGTGTTTTAAAATTGTCACACTCAGGGTCAGGTTAATTGTAGAGGGAATTACACCTACATGTCACACTCAGTTAAGTCTAGTAGGCCCGAGGACGTGCCTGAAGAAAGGAGGGTGCAGTGTAACGATTTTGAGAAGTGTAACGGGTTTTGAGAAGTGTAACGGGTTTTGAGAAGTGTAACGGGTTTTGAGGAGTGTAACAATTTTGGAGGAAGGGTAACGGATGTGAAGAGTATGGTTTTGGTATGGTAACATCCTGGTAATGTAAATAATGGTCGCAGCCGTCCTCCTAATTAATTTCATAGAACATACACGCAGGTCACGATATATCTTTTAAATAGTGTATTTCCTTATTCCATGTAGGCTAAGTATGTGTTTTCCACTAGATTGACTTTGCATTGTATCAAACAAAATAAGCGTAGGCCCTTCCAATTTCCCCAAAACCTCCCTTCCAATTGCCTTCCGCATTTTGGCTGGTTTTCTTCAAACCACCATTGGCCACGAGGTAAGGTTGGAGAAGAAAGGCGTGGCTCCACCTCGTCAGAAGAGGGCAGGAGTGAACCGGCCCTAACAGCCAATCAACACCGCGGTGAGTGACCCGGTAGGCGTGCCCTCGGAGCCGGCGGCTTAATTCCGCCGGAGGTGATAAAAGCGACTGCAGGGGACTGCTTTACGAGTCCAGATGAGAGATGACTGGAGAGAGGCCTTGAGAGATACGCTGGGGGATGACCTGGAAGAGGAGCGCAATCCACCGCAAGCCCTACCTACCTACCTACCTACCTACCTGCCTGCCTGCAATACCCCCCTGTCGTTGGAGAGACGCGCTGAACGGAGGGAGACGGCTCCACCCCAGGAAGAGGAGCAGGTGTGCCGAGCCAGCGCGTGACGGCCGCGGATACGCGACGGAGGTTTTCCCGCCAAAACCGCGAGGGGTGCTGCGGCCTCCGACTTTGCCTTCCTCTCAAGCAATCAACCTCGAGCCATTTATCTGCCTGCAATATCCACCGTGTGAGTGTGAACGTCCTGTCCTACTCGTTTGTCTTGGGGATTAAGTAAATGAAATAGAATAAGTTAACAATGCACTGTGTGACTGCTCTTTTCCATCTATTGCTGTAAATAATATTGGTCGCTCTAAAATATTGCTTGTGTGTGTATAATAAATCTGTTCTTCCTCCGTATTCTTCTTCTTCTTTTTCATTCTCTTGCGATCGCTTTAGAGATTTCCCGATTGAATATCCGTGGGGCGATCTGGTCAACGTCGGGTGAAATCGGGTTTTAATCGGGGAGTAACTGTTCGGACGCGGTTAAATACACCACCGCTCGGTCCATATAACATCTAAAAGCCGCGTCTGTAACAATATGCTTGTGTGTTTATGTATGTATATCTCTATATTTGTATATGCACGTGCACCCTAACTGTAACGCAAACGGTCACTTCCGTTGAACTTGGGGCTGGTGAGTGAACATTGGCGTGGCTCTTCCTTCTGTATGCATTTTCTACACACATCACACATCTCACACACATATCACCATACATACTTGACTGATATACAAGCCTGCTGTTTTTGTAGCCTTAGAGGAAGACCTTTGTTGGTCGAAAGCTTGTCGACAATTAAAGATCGACGTCCTGAAGCGACGTCCGCGTCTTATTTAATCTAACGATTATTTATTCAATACAAATGAGACGCCCTGCTCATACTTTGGAGTTTCTACTATTTCTTACAGTTATATATATATATATATATATATATATATATATATATATACACATGAAAGCCCACTTGGAGTTTGCAAAAAAGCACCTAAAGCACTCTCAGACTGTGAGAAACAAGATTCTGTGGGCTTTCATGTGTCTTTCACTGAGGAGAGGCTTCTGTCCGGCCACTCTGTCATAAAGCCCAGATCGGTGGACTGTTGCAGTGATGGTTGTCCTTCTGGAAGTTTCTCCCATCTCCACACAGGATCTCTGGAGCTCAGCCAGAGTGACCACCGGGTTCTTGGTCACCTCTATTATCAAGGCCCTTCTCCCCCGATTGCTCAGTTTGGCTGGGCGGCCAGCCCTAGGAAGAGTCCTGGTTGTTCCAAATTTCTTCCATTTAAGAATTATGGAGGCCACTGTGCACTTGGGAACCTTCAATGCAGCAGAAATTTTTTGTCGGCTTACCCAGATCTGTGCCTCGACACAATCCTGTCCCTGAGCTCTGCAGGCAGTTCCTTCGACCTCATGGCTTGGTTTTTGCTCTGATATGTATTGTCAGCTGTGAGACCTTATATAGTGTTACGGATTCGTCACTTCAGTCATTGTGGTTTTCATCCACTGTAAGCATTTTTGGTTCCATGTAATATTCTTGGTATAGTTTGAGTGAAATGGAAATAACTGTCTTCAAAAGGAAAAATTAGTGTTTTAAAAGAAACCGGAAACCGGATCGGGCAAAAGCGGAGGAAGAAGAGGAGGAGGAAGGAAAAGCGGAGCAAGTGAGGTCGGGAGAGAACGGCCGATCGGCTTTGAGGTTTCGAGCGGACGCTGGCGAACGTGTGTCACGAGCGAAGATTGGTTTTCCCGTGAAAGGGATTCCTGTGACAGAGTCGTAATCGCTGTGACAGATAAACCTGCGTGACGGGTTTTGCGGTTGATTCCGAAGAGAATCGTTGTTGGAGAGCAGGTACGCCTCCATTACGGGCCCGTCCGCCATTTTGCATCGCTCCAGCCTTTTCACCTCGCTCCAGCCATTTCACCGTGCCCAGCCGTTAGCCTGGTTTGCGTGTGTAATGTGGATTTCGATTGGGAATTTGTGCTTCTCCGTTTGGGAGCTGCTGAACGTTCATACCCAAAGGTGTGATTTCCCAGTCGCGTTTTGGGTGCACCTTTGCGGCTCTTCGGCAGCGTTGACTGTCAGCCGACCTGGATTCTGGTCTTGGAACGACCTGTGTCTTGTGATCACAGGAGCATGGATCGACTTTGGCCTGGTGCTGGGACAGAGACTTTGGGGAATGTTACTTTTCGCTCACGTGGAGCACAGTGAGTAATCTAGTAAGAAGCTGATGGTACCATCATAGGAATTATATGGTATTTTGGTTGTGCAATTGAAAGTATATTGTACTTGTGCTGTTATTCTTGTGTGACCTTAATACAATACTTTTTTTTGGTAACAATTGGTTGGTGTGGTTTCACCATTGGTCAGTGAAACACATAATAACACATCTTTCTTCCGTGACTCCTTTCGGGGCTAGGGGGTACACCATGACCAGGGGTTTGGGGGGGAGCACATAACAGAAATTGGGGGCCTCGTCCGGGATTGAATTCCCTAGCATTCCAAAAATTACCAAATTTGGAATTTTCTAACATTCCCAAATTTTTGTAAAAATTTGAAATTTTTGTGTGAAGGTTAACAGGTGCTAACTGATAGTCACCATGGTGTTTGACGTAGAAAAGTTTGCGATGTCTCCTAACGAGGCACAGTCCAGGCGTTAAAAAGATCGGAACTCATGATATTGGCCAAATATTTTAACTTGGAGGTCCGAGTTAATATGAAGAAAGCAGAGATGCAGACATTGGTGGTAGAGTCTCCAGTGGGACAAGGAACATGGGAAGAGGTAGCCTTGGATTGGTTACCAGAGGAAAAAGGAAATGTGGAGCTCCAGCAAATGGAGATGCAACTGCAGGGCCAGGAAAGGTTAAAAGAGTTGGAATGGAAAGCATAAAAGGAAAGAGCAGAGGAAAGGAAAGCAGAAAAGGAACTCGAGGAGAGGAGAGCAAAGGAAAGAGCAGACGAAAGGAGAGCCGAAAGGGAGTTAAAGGAACGGGACATGGAGTATCAGAAGGAACTTAAACTCAAGGAGCGGGAATTACTGGGGGAATGGAGAGAAGTAGTATCCATGCTGGCTAGTTCGACAACCAGTCAGAACTCTTGGGATGTTGCTAGGCATGTGAGGTTGGTTCCACACCTTCAATGAAAAGGAGGTAGCCAAGTTCTTTTTACACTTTGAGAAGGTGGCTCAAATGTTAAAATGGACTGTGGGGTCCTGGACTATGTTAGTACAAAGTGTTCTGGTGGGTAAAGCTTAAGATATCTTTTCGGCTTTACCGATTGACCAATATGCAGATTATGAGATAGTGAAGAAAGCCATTCTCAAAGCCTATGAATTGGTCCCTGAAGCTTACCGACAAAAATTCAGGAATGCCAGGAAGAGGGAGAGTGAGACCCATGTGGATTTCGCCAGAATGAAGGAAACTATGTTTGATAGGTGGTGTGACTCGAAGGAGATTGGGAAAGACTTCAACCTTTTATGGCAATTGATCTTGGTGGAGGAATTCAAATAGTGTGTCCACGTGGACATTAAAATGCATCTGGATGAAAAAAAGGTACCGGAGTTGTATGAGGCAGCAACAGTGGCAGATGACTATGCCTTGACACACAGGATGGGGTTCCACAAACCTAACTTCCCTCCAAGAGTTAGCCAGGGGAGTTACGGTAAATCAGGTTCGGAGAACAAATTTTCATTGAGGCGGCCTGGAGAGGACAATGGGGACAAATCTGATACCGCGACTTTCAGGGATCAGAAGACTGCAGTTCCAAGACATACCTATCTTCCGGGGGGCCCGAGGCAGACCACGAGTTTTTCCTCCGGGCCTACTTGCGCTTTTTGCAAGAAAGCTGGGCATTTGATGTCCCAATGTTACGCCCTGAAAAGGAAAAATCAGGAGCAGAGTCAGGCTAATGCATCTCCGAATGCGTTGGACAATGCGAGAAATCGTCCTTTAGGACAGTGCCTTGTGAAGGTTCCCATGCCAAAGTTACGGCATCACAGAACGACCTTGTCCAAGAGGGTTACAAACCTTTTATTTCCGAGGGGTTTGTGTCACTGAATGGGGACTTAACGAACCAGAGACCTGTTAGGGTATTGAGGG
Source organism: Myxine glutinosa (assembly GCF_964187855.1). NCBI lineage: Eukaryota > Metazoa > Chordata > Myxini > Myxiniformes > Myxinidae > Myxine > Myxine glutinosa. The sequence goes on from NC_136261.1 coordinate 385,801,880, forward strand.
ACACAGGAGCACATCAATCTTTGATGCTTGAGGGCGTTTTGCCATTGTCGGAGAAGACGGCAACGGGGGTAAGTGTTCTTTTACAAGGGGTTGGTGGCTATGTTAAAGCTCCTCTTCATGTCATCCATTTAGCGTCTGAGTTGGTGTCAGGACCGGTCACTGTGGGGTTATAAGCCTCTCTTCCTGTAGAGGGAATGTCTTTTCTTATCGGGAATGATTTGGCCAGTGGTCGAGTTTCTGGAAATCCGATGTTGGTTGAAAAGCCCAGTATGGAAAATAACACAGCACAGTTAGAGCAGGAGATTCCGGGTATCTTTCCATCCTGTGCACTGTGCAGTCACTCGTGCTATGGGTAGGAAGTGCTCTGAAGAGCAGGGGAAGGAAGGTGATGTGGATTTGGGTTCCATAGAGATATTGGAGGAAAAGTCTGTAAGAGATAATCGGAAAGAGAGTGACACCAAGTAACCGAAGGAAAAGGCGGCATCTGGACCAAAAGACGAAATGGAGTGTCCGTCGGTGACATCTGGGAACAAGGCTGAACAAACGGTGCTGGTCTGAAAAAGACTTGTTGAAGAACAACACGGAGATTCGGAGCTCCGGAGTTTGATTGGTAAAGCCGTCACAGAGGAAGAAGCTATGAAGATACCTGTTGGTTACTTCATGAAAGGGGAAATACTCATGAGAAAATGGAGACCACCGGAGGTGCCAGCAAATGATGAGTGGAAAGTTCATTACCATATTGTGGTGCCACCGCCATACCGGAAGGAGATATTGAGTTTGGTACATGAGACGCCTTTGGCCAGGCACGTTGGAGTGAACAAGAAATGTGACAATTTTGGTACATTTTTTCTGGCCAGGATTGCGATGTGATGTGGTGGAGTTCTGTAAATCTTGCCATTCTTGCCAGCTGGTGGGAAAACCTAATCAGAAAGTCCCATCAGCACCTTTAAAACCAATTCCAGCTTTTGAAGAGCCATTCAGCCGAGTCATTATTGACTGTGTAGGCCCTTTACCTAAAACTAAGGCTGGACATCAGTATTTGCTGATCATCATGTGCGCTTCCACGAGGTTCCCAGAAGCAGTGCCTCTTAGGAAAATTACTGCGGCAGTTATTGCGAAGGCCTTGATTAAATTTTTCACTTTGGTTTGTCTACCTAACGTCATCCAGTCTGATCAGGGTTCCAATTTCATGTCAATGCTTTTTCAGCAAGTGGTACACCTGTTGGGAGTGGAACAAGTAAGATCAATTACATACCATCCTGAGAGCCAAGGGGCCTTGGAAAGGTTTCACCAGACATTGAAGAATATGATCAGTTCGTATTGTTTTGAATGTGACAAGGATTGGGATGAAGGAATACCCTTATTGTTGTTTGCTATGAGGGAATCTGTTCAGGAGTCATTGGGATTCAGTCCTTTTGAACTTGTGTTTGGGCACGCAGTTCGAGGACCATTGAAACTGGTGAAAGAACAGTGGCTGCAGGAGGAGTCGCAGTCACCTGTGGTAGAGTATGTGTCAACGGTTAGGCACAGATTGGCAAAGGCTTGTGAAGTTGCGAGAGGAAACTTGAAAGTGACACAGGATAAAATGAAAGTTAAACATGACAAGAAATCTCAGATAAGAAATTTCATTCCTGAGGACCGAGTGTTAGTGTTGCTTCCTGTTCCAGGTCAGCCACTGCAGGCTAGGTATTTTGGTCCCTATGCAATCGAAAGGAGGGATAATGATACAGATTACGTGGTGACAACTCCCGACCGACGGAAAAAGCGGCAGCTGTGTCATGTCAACCGACTGAAGAAATATTGTGAGAGGAATCCCGTGGAAAAAATGGTTCCTGTCTCACCTGTTGTGCCTGTAGTCGTGGTGCACGAGAATCCAGAGGTTGAGGCTGGTGTGAAGTTTGATAACATTGATGACCAGGCTTGTCCCAGATTGACGAACACGGAAGTGTTGAGCAATTTAGATGAGAAACGAAGTCATTTGACGAGGGAACAACAAGGACAACCATCCAGCCTAATTTTTGAGTTTGCACATTTGTTCACAGATGTACCTGGTGGTGCTGACTTGGTATATCCTGATATTGGGGTGGGGGAAGCCACTTCTGTGAAGCAACACCCCTATTGGATGAACCCTGTGAAGATGGTGTATCTTCGGAAGGAGGTTCAGTATATGTTGGAGAATGACATCATCGAACCAAGCAGCAGTGAATGGAGCTCACCATGTGTGTTGGTTCCAAAACCCGATGGCAGTTTTCGCTGTTGTATGGATTTAAAAAGGGTTAATGCAGTGACCAAGACCGACTCATATCCCATCCCAAGGATTGATGACTGCATTGATAGAATAGGCCCCGCTAAATTTGTAACTAAATTTGACTTGATGAAAGGGTTTTGGCAGATTCCTCTTACTGATAGAGCCAAGGAAATCTCGGCTTTAGTCACACCAAATGGGTTGTATCAGTACAAGGTTCTTCCCTTTGGATTGAAAAACGGGCCTGCTACATTTCAACGGCTGATTAATAAGCTTATTGCAGACCTTGAGGGGGTGGAGGCTTATCTGGATGATGTCATCATCCACACCATGACCATGGAAGATCATCTTAAACAAATTCATGCATTTTTCAAGAAACTGACCGAGGCAGGGTTGACCATCAACTCATCTAAGAGTGAGTTTGTAAAAGCACAGGTGGTGTTCCTAGGCCATGTAGGAGGTCAGGGTCAGGTGCAACCGGTGACAGCCAAGATAGCAGCCATTGATCGCTTCCAAGTTCCAAAAGGGAAGAAGGAGCTTGTGAGATTCTTGGGTATGGCTGGTTGGTACCGGCAGTTCTGCAGGAATTTTTCTGATGTGGTAGCCCCTTTAACGAGTTTGCTGAGGAAAGAGACCAATTTTGTTTGGGATGACAAATGCCAGGCCGCCTTTGCCCACGTCAAAGCGATATTAATGAGCTCTCCTGTCCTAGCAGCACCGGATTGTCAAGAACCATTCAAGATGGCCATTGATGCAAGTGATGTGGGGGCTGGGGCAGTTCAATTACAGGAAGATGAGGATGGCGTGGATCACCTGGTGTGCTACTATTCCAAAAAGTTTAACAAACATCAGGCAAATTATGCCACAGTGGAAAAAGAGACCCTTGCTCTCCTGCTAGCGCTTCAGCATTATGAGGTGTATCTGGGAACTACTACCTTTCCTATAAAAGTCTTCACTGATCACAACCCCTTAACCTTAATTCAAAAAATGAAAAATAAAAATCAGAGGTTGATGAGATGGAGTTTGGCTTTGCAGGAGTTCAACTTGGAAATTGAGCATGTAAAGGGCAGGGACAATGTCGTTGCTGATGCTTTATCCAGAGTAAACTAACTTTGAAAATTCCTGTAGGGTGTTTGGAAGTTTTGGTGCTTTCTTCTGTGTAATATTAATTGTTGTTGCTCACGTGAATTGATCATTTGGGTGTGAGTTTTACTTTTGTTTGTTGAAAAGGGTTTTTGCATGAAAAGAAAGTTTTCACGATGTTCAAACTTTCTTACTTGAGGGTGGGGAGTGTTACGGATTTGTCACTTCCGTCGTTGTGGTTTTCATCCACTGTAAGCATTTTTGGTTCCATGTACTATTCTTGGTATAGTTTGAGTGAAATGGAAATAACTGTCTTCAAAAGGAAAAATTAGTGTTTTAAAAGAAACCGGAAACCGGATCAGGAGAAAGCGGAGGAAGAGGAGGAGGAAGGAAAAGCAGAGCAAGTGAGGTCGGGAGAGAACGGCCGATCGGCTTTGAGGTTTTGAGCGGACGCTGGCGAACGTGGGTCACGAGCGAAGATTGGTTTTCCCGGGAAAGGGATTCCTGTGACAGAGTCATGATCGCTGTGACAGATAAACCTGCGTGACGGGTTTTGCGGTTGAATTGGTCCCTGAAGAGAATCGTTGTTGGAGAGCCAGGTACGCCTCCATTATGGGCCCATCCACCATTTTGCATCGCTCCAGCCTTTTCACATCGCTCCAGCCATTTCACCTCGCTCCAGCCATTTCACCGCGCCCAGCCGTTAGCCTGCTTTGTGTGTGTAACATGGATTTCGATTGGGAATTCACGATTGGGTATTTGCGGTTCTCCGTTTGGGAGCCGCTGAACATTCATACCCGAAGTGTGATTTCCCAGTCGCCTTTTGGGTGCACCGTTGCAGCTCTTCGGCAGCGTTGACTGTCAGCCGACCTGGATTCTGGTCTCAATACGACCTGTTTCTCATGATCACAGGAGCGTGGATCGACTTTGGCCTGGTGCCAGGACAGAGACTTTGTGGAATGTTACTTTTCGCTCACGTGGAGCACAGTGAGTAATTGAGTAAGAAACTGATGGTACCATCATAGGAATTATATGGTATTTTGGTTGTGCAATTGAAAGTATATTGTACTTGTGCTGTTATTCTTGTGTGACCTTAATACAATACTTGTTTTTTGGTAACAATTGGTTGGTGTGGTTTCACCATTGGTCATTGACACACATAATAACATCTTTCTGCCGTGACTCCTTTCGGGGCTCAGGGGTACACCATGACCAGGGGTTTGGGGAGGAGCACGTAACAATAGACAGGTGTGTGCCTTTCCAAATCATGTCCAATCAATTGAATTTACCACAGGTGGACTCCAATCAACATGTAGAAACATCTCAAAGATGATCAATAGAAATGGCTGCACTTGAGCTAAATTTCAAGTGTCATAGCAAAGGGTCTGAATACTTATGTAAATGTGATATTTCAGTTTTTTCTTTTCAATAAATTTGCAAAACTTTCTAAAACCCTGTTTTCTCTGTCATTATGGGGTATTGAGTGTCGATTGATGAGGGAAAAAATGAATTTAAACGATTTCAGGATGAGGCTGCAACATAACAAAATGTGAAAAAAGTGAAGGGGTCTGAATACTTTCTGAATGCACTGTATGTATATCTGTGCAGTGTCTGTCATGTGTTCCCTCAACTACTCCCTCAACCTTTTGTGAAATCCTACCAAACTTCTGGTATGCACCTAACTCTCCCGTGTGTATGTCCTAAGGGTATTTTGTTTGAAAATTTTTGAAAAAAATTTATAAATATTTATTTGAGATCTTTTTTCCCCCCAACTTCAATCTTCAACGTCAATTGTTTATAAAATGTAATATCACGTATATTACAAATGCGCTTGTGCAATATAATTGTTTGTATTAAGATTGGTGTAAACCATGACAAAACAGCAACTCAGGTACAGTCATCTATCTACAGACTTGGCATTTAATATGGAATATATATTTTTTCTTGACTTGGGTTTACTGTCTGAACTCGGTATATCAATCTGGTGAGTTTCTTTTACGCTTCGGTGATTTTTTTGTGAAAAGAACCATGTCACTGATTGTCTGTCGCAGCAAGAAGTCAACAACAGGATTATATCAATATATACTTTTGTAAGATCAATAACAATAATGAGATCAATAACAGGATTATATCACAGGTGGCGTGACAAAATGTACGGACAGGTACATTTGACGATTGGCTTCACAATCGGGTATATAAGGGTTGTTGCGTTCTGTATTAGTGGAAAACAACTGCTGCACGTCTACAAAAGTTATTAGTCAGGCAGATAGGTGTATCCATCATAAGAATTGTGGGTTTAGACGTACAAGCATGAAATTTGGCACAGTCATAGATAATAATCTAATGAATAATTCCAGATATGGACCCACCGCGAAAACGTCCTATGGTAGCCATGGCGGCCATTTTACAAAATGGCCGTTTTGACCGCGATTATTTTTTACCGGACGACACAAATGCTTCTTTATGTTCTAATGAAATGACTCTAGATACACATATATGCCATAATTGTATTCTCCAAATGACCACAATTTGCATTTGTGTTGCCAGCAATGTCAATTAACCCACCAAGCACTGTAACGGTAACTTATATTACTAGATAGTTCCAGTTTGATCTTGTTTATACGTCACAATTTTCTCCACCACACTGGCACAAAGCGGTACATTTCAAACTAGCTTGTTTGCACTTGCATCGTCCCTTGCAACCCTTTTTGCATTTACAACAAATCAGCTCCCTTGATGAAATGCTGGCTTCAGGAAGCATGGACCACAGGGGTTTCCAGTTGTGGGGATCGATCCACACGTTTGTCCCTGGCTTGAGATTTCAGGCTGTTGTCACGGTACTGGTCCCAGACTATATCCACACGACAGGCTCTTTGCAAGTGACCTTGTATGTGTGGCAAGAATACTTTCAGCGCATAATCATCAAAGGTTTTGGCAGCAACTGGTTTCAGAACGTTCGCCAACACTGCCCCGTCAAGGATAGTGACATCAGTATCTGGTTTTGAAGCATCACCTCTGACCTCTGCGCAACTCTCTAGACACACCAATAGATCTGATTTGGTTCCCAGTCGTAACTTCCCAAGCTGAGATAAAGACGGGGGACATGCTTGGTTTTCATGGTGGAAAAATTCTGCAAGATCACCATCTCGTGTTTGAGACGCAATGTAGAGTCTTGAGAATAAAGAGCAGTCACTCTTTAGCGAAGTTACTTGCAAACTTGTCTTGGATTTCTCTCTTGGAGACGATCGACTAAACAATGGGAGTTTATTCTTCTTTATTGGCTCAGTAAGAGGTACGGTTCGCTCCAGTAGACGGTCTGCTACGAAGCTCTTGTACTGTTGCTTACCTATCTCCTCAGCCTGTTGAACAGTAGAAACAACAGTTGGGTCAGCAATGTCTCTTGTGTCCAGCCGCAGCAAGTCTGTACTCTCTTCTAGGAAGGGGTTTCCCATTTCCTCTATTACTTCAACCAGACGTTTGACATGTTGAGTAAAGATTACCTGTGAACTATATGTTTGCTCATGGTGGCGTGTGTCTTGATTAATCCTTATTTTCCTTCCCTCCATGGATGCTTCAAACTCGGTAGTCATTCTAACCAGTTCCGGCCCAGCCACCATCCATCTTCTAAGAGCATTTGGATTTTGAGTGAGTCCAACAGCACCACCGTCACTCTTCACAGCAGCATTATTTTGCTCATGAGCCTGGTCAATGGCCGCCATTTGTAAAATGGCCGCCACGGCTACCATAGGACGTTTTCGCGGTGGGTCCATATCTGGAATTATTCATTCGACTATTATTATCTATGACTGTGCCAAATTTCATGCTTGCACGTATAAACCCACAATTGTTACACCTATCTGCCTGACTATATTGCCGCTTCCTCTGGAGATGGTCCGTCAACTCGACAATGCTGTTTGTCATTTAGTGGTGGCTTTACGAAATTCCGGCATGAAACAGCGTGCTATTGCTTGGCAGTATGGCATCACTCAAGGTCAGGTGTCAAATATCCTGAAAGGAAATGCTCAGAGGGGTGTCCCTACTCCAATACCGAGGCCAGGACGTCCCCGCAGAACCACAAGGAGGGATGATCGCCAGCTGCACCGGTTAGTCCACAATGGTCGTACCAAGTCAGCTAATCGGCTTAGGGCTGAGTGGCAGCAACTGACAAATGTGCCTGTATCCAGAAGGCTAGTCAACCAACGACTGGTTCAAGCAGGCTATTGTGCCAGGCGTCCCCTGAGAAAGCCACGTCTGACCAGACAACACCACCAGCGCCGATTGGAGTGGGCCAGAGTGCACCGTCAATGGCAGCCAGGACACTGGAATCACGTGATCTTCAGTGACGAGTCTAGATTTCTGGTCTATCATCAAGATGGCCGCGTCCAAGTGCGCAGACAAGTGCATGAAGCCTACAACGAAGATTGTATAGTGCCAAGCGTCCAAGCTGGAGGTGGTGGGGTGACCGTTTGGGCTGCTTTTCATGCAGGTGGCAAAACTTCCCTGGTTGTTCTAAATGGAAACCTGAACCAGAACCAGGAAACCAGTCTTTTCCGATCTCTGTGACCATGCACTGGGGTTAGAGTTGTTCTTGAACATGTTCAAGGAAGCAATCTTGCCACGTCCAGCTGATGTGCTGACGCTGTCACATCCAGTGAACGCATGCATTCCTATTAATGCTTTGCAGAGAGACGATCCCAGCACAGACGCGATTTTTTTTTTAATGTCCATGTAATGTGACTTTGCCTGGGATCCATATTTCAGATACAGTGTTGCACTGATGTCTTCCGTGAAGGCCAGTAGGAGCAGAAACACATCAGTGTCATCAGCTATGAGTAAAATAGACTGGAAGCCTTGAACTGCTTCATGTGCCACATGTAAAATGAGTCACGTATCTGCCTCTTCTTGTGAAGACCAGAACTCTGGGACCAGAACACTTCCTTCATTTGTGATTTTGAAGCAGTTCACTTCAGAAGTTGTATAGAGAACCTTTCCTCTTAGTTGTTCTGTGTATTTTGGGTGCTTCCACTCTTGTGCAAGACATTAAATGAGACTGGTTTTGTTTGGAGCTGCTGAGAGAAATTTCTTCCACTGGACTACTGTCTGCTTTGCTGTGATGTTCTTCAACTGTATAGATCCAGTGTTTGATTGTCTGGTTTCTCTTCCCACTTCTTTGATGGAATTCGCTCTGTACGTGTCAAAGACAATATCAATATGAGAAGATTGAGAAGCTCCGTTGGCAGCCTAACAACCCTAACAAGAGTATGCGAGAGGTGATGTCACCAAATGTCTTGTACTCACTTTTGTCTTGCGCACAAGTGCCATTCTATCAATTAGACACGCCGACTTTGATTGTATGAATTCCATGGGTGAGATGTTTTTCCTGAGTTCCTTGGCGAGAGCTGATTTGTTGGTTTTCCTTGGTATGCCATCTGCAGTGTCTAGGGACCATGGAAGTGGACCCAAGGGATGCTTCAGAACTTCTCGCATGTCAAGCTGTCTTGTTTGTGCCTTCACTAGCATATTGCCAAACAATTTGCTCGTTGATCATACAATGATTTCCTTTCTACTGCCAGACTTCAATCCTGTTGTTTTGTTTACATCAGTGAAGGTTTTAAGTTTCAGCTTTGGAAGCCAGTCATAAAAATTCACTCGAGGAGGATCACTTCCGAGACGGACTTCCTTAAAGGCATTGTATGCTGTCAGACCATGTGCCTTTGTTGTTAAAAGATCTGTGGTAACAGGCTCTGGGGCTACAGTGTAGCATTGCTTATGTTGATGAGGTCTTGCGATTCTGTGAAGGGATTTGCGAGATCACTGGTGGTGTCCACTAGTGATGAAACAGCTCGTTCATTCTTTGAAATACGTGATTGTTGCAACTCAGCATGTTGTAGATCAGTGTGATTCATGGAAAGAATGTCTCTTAAAAGCCTGACATAGCTTCGATACTCTGCAGTGAGATTGTTTGGTCAACAGGTATCCTGCCAAAGGTGTTTTGGGATTGGTCTGTACAGAAAACATTCCTTCCATAAACCGCTCATACACAGCTGGATGCCTCTGGCAACAGATACATTTCTGCATAATAAGCTGTCAGGTAACAAACGTAGTTTGTTTTATCATAGGCGAACACCAAGGAATACATTCACGAATGCATGCCATGTGCAACTGCCAGTTTCCTTCCCTCGATGCATGGATCAAGCCAAGTAAAACACTCACCATGTCGACATAGCTCATCCAGTATTCAGACAATGGGCTGATGTTGTGTCTCAATTCATTAAGATAGCTCAATAAGTGATGCAGCAGTGTATTTACCTGCTCATTTTCCAGGGTTTCTTCAAAAGTTTTCTGTGTGATGTCATTATGCAGATCACGTACCACTTCTAGTCCTGCTTCCAAGGATGCCATGAGATTGGGGCAATTATCCTGCATCCACAAAATGAAATGTTTCCAAGCCAGCCAAAGTCGTGCTTCATAAATGTCCTTGTGGGTTCTGACTGCTCTGTTATAATGACGACCTTCCATTACACTGGAAACCGAGCCATCAGCAAAACGCCTGCTTCCATAACAATGTTTTTAAGACCACCGTCTTGGAATATTTTACCAATGACTGAGAGCAAGCTTAGAGTGGTGTGGAATGTGCCCATTCTCAATTTTTTTTTTTTTTTGTATACAGAATCGAGGCTCGTGAAAGAGCTAACATTTATCACACAAACAAATCAAATAGACAAACAAAGTCTATAAAAAGGGGAGCGGTAGACAAGATGGGGAGAGAGGGGGAAGTACACAAACACAACATTTGAGGGCAGGGATATCGGGAGATGTGTGGGAGGGAGAGGGCTTGGGGGGAGGAAGCGTGGGAAGGGGGGGGGGGGGTGGGAGAAGTATAAACACAAGGACACCAAGGACTTCCAGGAAAGAAGTTGGTATTTCAAAAAAGTGGATTTGGTGTGAAATTAGTGGGGGTAGAAAATATCAAGGTTTTGGATGGGGGTAGATAAGAGATGGTGTTGAACAGCTGTTTTAAAGACCTGGAGGGAGGAGTGGGATTGAAGAGAGTGAGGGAGTTTGTTCCAGAGGCGGGAGAAAAGAGAAATGAAGGAGTGAAGGTGAGCAGAGAGTCTTGATTTTGGCAGTTTAACCATAAGAGGGTTGCAGGCAGACCGTGTGCGACCTGCAGGAATATTTGGGGGGACAGAGCCCAGAGAGAGCTGGGGGAGCAAGGCCGGAGAGGAGTTGGTAAAAGACGGAAAGACCACCAACCTGCCTGCGGTGAGTAAGTGAAAGGCCCTCGGAGATAGCTTCATCATGGGAGATTCCAATGATTCTGAACGCGTTGGTTTCAACAGCGTGAAGACGAGCTAGGTGTGAGGCAGGGGCACCAGCCCAGAGGGGAGAGCAGTATTCCATTGAGCTGCGGATGAAAGCCTTGTATGTGGTGAGGAGCTCAGGTGCCTTGGGGAACTCCAGCCTGAACAGGAAGAGGAGATAAGAGAAACCCATTCAGGGCCACATGTAGACTACAACTAGAGAGGAAGTCTGCCAGGCATGCGTGGAGATTTCCATGGATACCAAAGGAGGAGAGTTTGGTGAGCAGAGCGGGGTGCCAGACCGTATCGAAGGCACGTGATATGTCAAGGGAGACAGCTCTAATTTCCTGTTTGGCATTGAGGACATTCATCCATTGTTGAGACAGGAGAAGCAGCATGTCCAGAGTAGCGTGACCTGGTCTGAAACCAAATTGATGATCAGATATCAAGCCAATAGGAGAAGAGGAAAGATTTCATATCCAAAGCAATGATAGATTCCATGACTTTGCTGATAATTGGGAGAATCCTGATTGGTCTGTAGTTGCTAGGATCTGTTTTTGCACCTTTTTTGTGGAAAGCGGTGATGTTGTCCGATTTTCAAACAGATGGCAGATGATCTTGAGCAAAAGAGAGGGTGAAGAGAACAGAGAGAGGAAGTGAAAGAGCAGAAGCACAGGATTTTAGGACCCGTGGGCTGAGGCCGTCAGGTCCAGTTGCTGAATCAGAGTCGAGGGTTGACAGAAACTTTTCGACCTTGTCAGGAGGAAAGGACACAGAGTGCAGGAGCAGCTGGGTACGACTGGGTACGGTGGGTACAGAGAGGGATGTGTTTGGGACACAAGATTTAGAGGCAAACACAGAGTTGAGGCATTCAGCTTTTTCACGTGCCAAGTCAGCTGTGTAGATGTTTGAGGTAAGGGAGGGGATGGAGGGGGAACAAACACCAGACACAGATTTGACCAGACACCACCAGGATTTGGAAGAGGGAGACAGATAAGAGACTTCGGTCTTGAGAATGGAGAGATATTGTTTCCTGGCTCTCCTGAGGGTGGACACACACTTGTTTCGGGCTTTGTGAAAGGAAATGAGATTTCCTTCCATTGGATTTGCTTTCCAGGAGACGAAGGCAAGTTTTTTCTGGGCAACAGCCTCACCACAAGAATCCGTGTACCATGGATGGGAGGAAGGGTGTGACAACTGAAGACAAGATGGGATAAATCTGTGCATGAGAGAGAGAGCAATTTACTTTGGAAGAATTCCCAGGATGAGTTGATGTCAGAGGCGGTAGACATGGGAGACCAGTCCAGATGATTGATGGCTGCTTGAAGACCATGCCAGTAGGCCTGAGTTGCTGAGGAGGCTCTCTGAGAATGGTCAGTGAGATGTCCACTTTAACAAGCACATGATCAGATGAGCCGATTGGAGCAGAAGAAGAGCAGCAGACATCTGCAGGGAAGTTAGTCATAACCAAGTCCAGAAGAGAAGATGCTCCGTTGACTGAGATCCGGGTCGGGAAATTGACAGATTGTGTCAGTCCCAGTGAGTCGCAGAAGTCCTTTGCTGAGGAGCCATGGCTGGTGAGAGAGGTACCCACACCCAGCCAACTGGCATGGTGACAATTGAAATCACCACATATGAGGAAGAGGGAGTTGGGATGAGTAGATTGAAGTTGGTCCATATTATCAGACAGCGAGATGTAGATGGAGTCATCACTGTTTGGTGGACGGTACAACACACATATAAACAAAAGGTGGGAGCGAAGGGGAAGCCGTAGCCAGAGGTATTCCTGTGGGTGAGGTGGAGAGAGGGCAGGTCAGGGCAAGTGAGTAAGAGAGTTTTTGATAAAGATAGCAACCCCACCTCCAGGACGAGGCTCAGGTCTATCATACCGGAGGAGTGAGTAACCCGGGAGAGATACTAAGGAATCGGAGACATCATGACGGAGGAAAGTTTCTGTTAAGCAGATCACGTCTGGTTTGTCATGAGCAACCTGTATGGAGAGATCAGTCAAGTTTGAGCAAAGGCCACAGATGTTTGAGGTCCATACCGTTGATGAAGAGGAAGGGGGAGCATCGGATACAGAACAGGGGGGGAGGGGTAGGGTAATATGTGGAAGAGGAGGAAGAGGTAGGGAGAGCTGTTGAAGGTGTGTCAGAGATTTCAGAGTAGCCTGGAGAAAGGGAAGGATGGGGTGGACAAAAGGTTTGATGGTGATTGGGTGAGGCACAGTGAGGTGTTATTTGAGGAGGGGGAAGAGCGAGGCAGAAGGTTGGGGGAGATGGAGGTGAGAGTTGGAAGAGGGAAGAAGCGGGGAGGACGATTCGAGGAGGAGTGGTGAGAGGGGGGAAATGGAGAAAAAATGAGGGTGGGGAGATTTGAAGGGGGGGGGAGGGGGGAGTTTATGAGGTGAGGGGTTAGGGGGGAGTGTAGGAGGGAAGGGACAAGGGGGGGGTTGAAATGGATGGGAGATGGGGGAGATATGGGGGTGAGGGGGGAGTCTAGGAGGGGAGGGGTGAGGAGGAGTCAAGGAGGTGAGTGGTGTGGGAGGAGTTTAGGCGGGAAGGGGCAAGGGGGGCGATTTGAAAGGGATGGGTGATGGGCAAGATTTGGAGGGGATGGGCAAGGGGGAAGATTTGAAAGGGATGGGTGATGGGGAAGATTTGGAGGGGAGGGGCAAGGGGGAAGATTTGAAAGAGATGGGTGATGGGGAAGATTTGGAGGGGAGGGGCAGGGGGTGAGATTTGGAAGGGAGGGGTGATGGGGGGGTTTTGGAGGGGAGGGGTGAGATTGGATTTTAGAAAGTGTACGATTAATGGGAAACAAACATTTATTGCAAAATGAGTTTCTTGGGACCTTCGAGGCAAAAATACGTTTGAGGATGCTGGAGGGGGTGGGGGGGGGTGGAGTGCAGGTGAGTTTAGGGAATGTATGAAAGAGGCACTGTAAGAGATGGAATTTTTTTTTGGAATGAATAGTTTTGGTGAGCAAGTCGAAAGCACCGTTTTAAAGAAGAAGAATATCACATTATCACATCAATATCACATTCAATATCACATTGTCGTATTTCTCATCATGTTTCCAAGTGATCTCAGTAGGCTTTGCATGCAATGCTTGATCAAATGCAAGAACGATCTCATCAAGGCTGAGCTGGTTAGTGATACTGACTGACTGGTTGAGTATTTCATACACAGCAGACATGTTTGTGGCTGGTACACTGATTGTTGGAAGATATCCTATATTGTCCTGTCAGACCTGCATGTCCCCCCTGGTTAAAATGTTGAATCCAGTCCAACCCATGACTGCTTTATCATCGCTATTGACCTGTTTTGCATGAAAACAAATAAGATTCCTATTCAAAGATGTCTGTGTGACTTATGTATAATCAGCATCAATCGTTTTCAAGCTGAGTTCCAATTCTTTCACCAGAAATATAGGTGGGTAATGAAACATCTTTGACACTGACGCTCCGCTTCTTTGACTTCTCAATCTCAGGCAGAGGTTTTTTCAGTGGAAAGGGTCCAAAAACCTTGGGCTGAACTGCTATGCCATTGACCCGATGTGATGTCCCTTCCCCAGTCAGTCTCTTCTGGTCTGTCAATGTTGTCCCATGCCAAAGTGGTAAAAACACCAGGCTGAATGTTTTCAGGCAAACAAACAGTTTCATTAGTGGCAGCAATTTTCTTGAGGCAAAGAGCGGTCTCATTTTCTTCAATGACTGTGTATGACACACCATGTCCAAGTCGATTTAACATCTGTATAACTTCTGTATTTCCTGTCAAGGCCAACACTGCACATGGAATTAAAATATGCTTGGGTGGAACTTGAGACCCACAACTGACAACGTACACCAGATCTTGTGAATAAGAATCCATCAGCATTTTTATCCGTTTAGATCGATTCGTTGGATTCATTTCTCCACTCAATAAAGCAAACAGGAACCCATGCACTTCTTTTGGCACTTTGGAGGTCGATTCATCCATGGCAGAGGGGAGGAATGGCCACTGCCTGGTCTTGCCTTGAGATTTTATCACTGATCTGAGATGCAAGGCTGCTTTTTGCAGTGTATGGCTGACTTCTGTAGACATACTATGTAAATTTTCAATTTCTGTTTTCAGCCTCACATTCTCCTCTGCAAGGTCATACTTGCTGAGGTTCTCAGGAAAGACTAGCAATTTTCCTTTGCTGTCAGGAAATATGTGAAGAGTGTTGCCAAATTCAGCCTGTAGTTTTCAACGTGTGTGCTTTTTGGTAGAGTCTTTAGTTGCAGACACCTCATGAGCATGCATATATGTTACTAGAAGACGAGTCAGCTCAGTGAGTGGGGCAATCCGTGGAGGCATGAAACAAGTCTTGTCTTGTAGCGGTTACCGGTAGCATGACACAATTACCCTGCACCGGCCGATGACGCAACCGGCGAGCGGTCACGTGTCCGGACTCGCCCGGGCGTGTTGAGACTTGCCTTTACCGGGCGAACGCTTGCCTTGCATACCACGCCCCGTTGAGAGGCGTGGCTTATCTATTTGCATACCACGCCCCGCCTGAGAGGCGTGGCTTTTGTGCGTTGAGTTTCTGATATATATTGCCGCCCGTTCGATGGGCTGATTCAGTGCTTTGGAGTTCGTTTGAGTGAGCTGGGAATAAATATCTCAGAGAAACCTAACTCCTGGCGTCGTCCATTTTGTCCGATTTAATCGTGCGAGCACAGCTCCCACAATTGGTGACCCCATTCTACGAACACGGCGATGGAGTCAGCTGTAGCTTTGAAGCTCTCGGGCTTTTGGGAATCTCACGCGGCCGTTTGGTTTGCTCAAGCGGCTTCTCAATTTGCCCTGCGGAAAATTATGGAGGACACGACGTGCTACCACCACGTGGTCTCCGCGCTCAACGCCTCCTCCGCTTCCCGGGTTCTGAGCTTCCTACAGCATCCGCCGGATGCCGACAAATATGGCGCGCTCAAAGACCTACTACTTGGTGCGTTTGGACTCACGGAGACCGAACGCGCATGATAACTACACGACCTCCCGGAGCTGGGCGAGGCCCGTGCGTCCAAAAGCATGGACCACATGCTTGCTCTTCTCGGTGACCACAGCCCGGACTTCCTCTTCCGCGAGCTGTTCCTCCAGCGGCTACCCGGCAGGTACAGTTAGCTTTGGTTAATTCGCCCATCACGGACCCTCGCACCCTGGCCAAGGAGGCCGATAAATTTTGCTCGGCCAGGCGACACGTCGGAGCGGCCGCCTGGGACCCTGGGCCAACCGAGGCAACGCCCGCGCCAC
This sequence comes from Myxine glutinosa, assembly GCF_964187855.1. Classification (NCBI taxonomy): domain Eukaryota; kingdom Metazoa; phylum Chordata; class Myxini; order Myxiniformes; family Myxinidae; genus Myxine; species Myxine glutinosa. The sequence goes on from NC_136261.1 coordinate 385,817,788, forward strand.
GACCGGCGCCTCCACCGGCCGAGTCAGCGCCACTGGCGGCAGCGGCCGCCGTGACGCCCCGTCGAACGAACCCGCCGTGACGCCCCGTCGACCGAACCCGCCGCGACCGCCGGAGCCTCCACCAGAGCGGACCATGTGCTATTACCACGCCAGGTTTGGGCAGAAGGCCAGAACGTGCCGCCCACCGTGCACTTTCGGCGGGTCGGGAAACGACCAGGCCAGCGCTCGCTGCCTGCCATGAGCGTCGGCCATTCAGGCAGCCTTCTGTTTATCATGGACACGGAGTCCGGCGGCGTTTTTTGTGTGACACCGGCGCTCAGCTGAGCGTGATACCCGCCTCGGTGGAGGACAAACAGGCCGCACTTTGCGGCCCCGCTTTGGTTGCCGCAAACGGTTCCTCCATCTGCACCTTCGGTTCACGCAGCGTCGCATTCTGCTTTGGGGGCCAGTGCTTCAGGTGGGACTACATCACGGCGAACGTGCCCATGGCCTTGCTGGGTGCAGATTTTCTTTGCACGCATGGGCTTTTGGTTGACATCAAACGGCGTCGGCTCATCAACGAGGAGACCTTCAGCTCACTCGCTTGCTCATTGAGCGGCTATGCTCCGACCAAGCTAGCCTGCGCGCTCCCGGCCGTTGACGATTTCACCCGCCTACTCGCCGAGTTTCCCTCCCTCACGCAGCCGACGTTTTCGGCCGTCGCCGTCAAGCACGGCGTCGAACACCACATCCCGACCACAGGTCCACCGGTCTACACCAGGGCTCGCCGCCTCGATGCGGCCAAACTCGCCATAGCGAAGGCGGAATTCAACGTGCTGGAGCGATTGGGAATTGTGCGGCGCTCGAATAATACGTGCGCCTCGCCCCTGCACATCGTGCCCAAACCGGGTGGCGGATGGCGACCATGCGGCGATTACCGCCACCTCAACGATGCCACCACCCCCAACCGGTACCCGATACCACACATACAGGACTTTTCCGCCCGTGTGGCGGGGCGGGTGATCTTCTCCATGATCGACCTCATTCGGGGCTACCACCTGGTACCTGTCTGGCCAGCTGACGTTCCGAAGACGGCTGTAATTACACCTTTTGGCCTCTTCGAGTTCCTCCGAATGCCGTTCGGCCTTAAGAACGCGGCCCAGGCCTTCCAGCGGCTGATGGACAGTGTGCTGCACGATCTCACCTTTCTGTTCGTCTACCTGGATGACATTCTCATCGCCAGCACTTCCCGGGCGGAGCACCTCGTCCACCTGCGCACGCTTTTTGAGTGCCTCGGCCAGCACGGCCTCATCATCAACCCGGCAAAATGTCAGTTTGGCGTAACGGCCGTCGACTTCCTGGGGCACCGCATCACGAAGCGCGGGGCTGTCCCGCTGCCTACCAAGGTGGAGGCAGTCACAAGTTTCCCGCGCCCTCGCTCCATCAAGGCCCGACAGGAATTTTTGGGGATGGTAAATTTCTACCACCGGTTCGTGCCTCGCGCTGCCCAACTCATGCGCCCCCTGTACGAAGCCCTCCGGGGCAAGCCGGCCAAGCACGTTGTCGCCTGGACCACAGAGATGGACGCGGCATTCACGGGCGCGAAGCTGGCCCTCGCCAACGCAACCATGCTGGCGCACCCGGCGCTCGACGCACCCATCGCCCTCACCAAGGACGCTTCCGTCTACGCGGTGGGCGCCGTGCATGAACAGTGGGTGAACGGAGCTTGGCAACCGCTGGCCTTCTTCAGCCGGCAGCTTCGCACTAACGAGCGCAAGTATAGCGCTTTCGACCGTGAGCTCCTTGGCCTTTACCTGGCTGTTCGCCACTTCCGCCATCTTTTGGAGGGCCGCCCGTTCACAGCGTTTGTGGACCACAAACCCCTGGTCTTCATCATGGCCAAGGTTATGGAGCCGTTGTCGACCTGCCAGCAGCGCCACCTCTCTGCCATGTCCGAATTTACGACGGACATCCGGCATGTCGCAGGCAAGGACAACGCTGTGGCTGATTGCCTCTCACAGTCTGGCGCGAACGCCGTCCACCTGGGTGTGGACTTTGCCCGCATGGCGGCCGACCAGACCGCCGACCCCACGGTGCAAGCCCTCCGGACAGTGGACACAGGCCGGCGGTTGGCCGACGTCCCCTTCGAGGACACAGGCACAGTTCTCCTGTGCGACGTCTCCCTGGGCCAACCTCGCCCCATCGTGCCCACCGGATGGCGGCGGCACATTTTTGACACCCTCCACGGCCTTTCCCACCCAGGCCGGAAAGCATCACAGAAGCTCGTGGCAGCGAAATTCGTCTGGCACGGGCTCCGTAAAGACGTCCTCGACTGGGCCAATGCCTGTGTCGCCTGCCAGCGCGCGAAGGTCCACCGGCACACCCAGGCCCCGTTGGCACCATTCGACGTGCCCGCGCGGCGCTTCAACAACGTCAATGTGGACCTGGTGGGACCCCTTCCCTCCTCGCGGGGCTTCACCCACCTCCTCACAATGGTGGACAGGACCACCAGGTGGCCAGAGGCCATCCCGCTGGCATCAACAACATCCGCCAACGTGGCGCAGGCCTTCATTGGCACCTGCATTGCCGGTTTTGGCGCCTCCTCGGACATCCCCTCCGATAGAGGCCCGCAATTCACCTCCGAGCTTTGGGGCTCGGTCGCCCAGGCCTTGGGGGTCAAGCTTCACCGCACCACGGCCTACCACCCCCAAGCCAACGGCTTGTGCGAGCGGTTACACCGCTCGATGAAGGCCGCTCTCAGGGCCAGCCTTCAGGACGACGGTTGGGCCGACAGGCTCCCGTGGGTCCTATTGGGCCTCCGATCGGCCCCTAAAGAGGACCTCCAGGCTTCCACCGCCGAGCTGGTCTATGGCCAGCCACTGCACGTGCCGGGCGAATTCATCCCTGAAGCCACCGGCCTCTGGTCCACGGCTCGCCAACGCTCGGTCCTCCAGGAGGCCGCCAGAAGATTTGCCCCCGTACCCACATCCCACCATGGCTGCCCCCAACCCCACGTCCCCCCAGCACTTTGCACTGCGGAGTACGTTTTTATCCGGCACGACACACACCGGGGACCGCTCTGGCCGCCGTACGATGGACCTTTCCGGGTCGTGAAGAGGGACGACAAGTCGTTCACCATCGACATCGGCGGCAAGGCAGACCGCATCTCCATGGACCGCCTCAAGCCGGCCCATTTGGACCTCGACCAACCTCCACGGTTGGCCCTTCCTCCATGTCGGCGCAGTCCCCCGTCAACCAGGCCCCCCGCCCGACCATCCACCGCCCCGCCACCTACCACCCCCACACGAATCGTCAAGGGTCGTTTCGGCCAGGTCATCAAGACCCCCCTCAAACTGACTCTCCCGGTGCATGTTAATTATGGGGGGCGCGTGTAGCGGATACCGGTAGCATGACACAATTACCCTTTCCGCCGATGACGCAACCGGCGAGCAGTCACGTGTCCGGACTCGCCCGGGCGTGTTGAGACTTGCCTTTACTGGGCGAACGCTTGCCTTTCATACCACGCCCCGTTGAGAGGCGTGGCTTATCTATTTGCATACCATGCCCCGCCTGGGAGGCGTGGCTTTTGTGTGTTGAGTTTCTGATATATATTGCCGCCCGTTCGATGGGCTGATTCAGTGCTTTGGAGTTCGTTTGAGTGAGCTGGGAATAAATAGCTCAGAGAAACCTAATTCCTGGCGTCGTCCATTTTGTCCGATTTTATCATGCGAGCACAGCTCCCACAGTCTTATGTATTGGAAGAGTTGGTCATATGATGTAGCTTCAGCTAGCTTGTATCGAGCATCGGTATCACTTTCCGCTGTGTCTTCTTTGAGCTGGGTTCTGAAGGTCTTTGGTATTGGTGGAGAGCCTGTACCACGATTTCTGGTACCAAGCCTCAGCAACAACTAGTTCTCTTGTTGCCACAGCAAGAATACGTGTGTCCTGTCTCTGCATAGCGATGTTGCGTATCATAGCATCAGCGTGAAGCTCTACACACCGTCAGTGGTTCTCTTTTTCATGTTCCTTTAATGTACTTTGAAGTTTTCCCAGGTGGACTGAATATGCAAACTTTATCCATCACAGTTGAGCTTGAAGATGATGTTGACTGATGCAAACATATTCACTTTTTCTCAACTTTATCTTTTTTTTGTTGCTTCAAGTTTATATAAGTCCCGTTCCATAGTGAAGAGCTTCCGACATTTCAGATGATAATGCACTTGTGGTAACTACCCCGCTTGTGCAATTTCTGCAATTTCCAGCAAAGGATGATGCTGTCGTGACCTAGAAGCTCTTAGGAGAGAGTTCCAGGATTCCAGATCCCTCGGTGAGGTGAGACCAGTATGTGGATCCTCACCAGTCATGTGAATAATGCAAATCGTTTCCATGCTGTCCATTTTGAACTGACCTGAAATAAATAAAATGGCAGTAGAAATAATCACAGCAATTTCTGAAGTGTCAAAAAACAATAAAGAAGTCTGGAATCTTGCAAGGGAAATATATACTGGTGAGAAATGTATATTTTATTTTCTATATTTTAGAAATAAATAATAGCATTTGGATGTACCAGCAGGGATGTACCAGCTTTCATTTGGTACCTTATTTTTATGTATATTATGTTCAGTCATCACATATATGACCAGAATCTGTGGCGTGTAAATGACTTACAAGGACATTTGTACTGGACATCGAACTGATAGCGGTTCCTCTGAACAACTAATTTTGAAATGAAAGCTACTCATTTGAAACTGCTACCTAGCATAAATGGCATCCTGACACACAGAGCTATAAAATTATACCAATGAACCTTGACCACCCAGTTGGTACCGATGGTCCCTTCTACCTGACGGACCACAGAGAGACAGGTCAGTTATTGAATTGGGGTGGTGTTTGGTTGTGGAATTGGTGTTGAAACTCAGATGTAAGTTGTGGTTAAAGTGGTAAGGGTGTGGGCGATGATTCACCCACCCTCCATGTACATGTAGTGTATTTGTAAACTGCTGCGAAGTTGAATCTATATAATAATAGCGTAAGGACTCGACTTTGTTACCCCTTTTACGCCACACCCAGTGACCCGATGCCCACGGCACGAATGGATTTACGATCTACGAACCGCGCTCTTTGTTTATCATGTACAGCCATACTCGAAAAATCTGAATTAGCCGACGTTGGGGCCCAAAAGCATCCGATTAACTGCCGATACGACGCCATCTTATTGGCGTCTGCTGGATGAAGGCGAAGCAAGACGTCCGCTGAGTGGACAATCCTGAGCATGCATTTGTGCCGGTGTCGTCGATCGCGGTGTACGCTAACCTCATCAGGTGGGTTTACCATAATTTCTTCCAACCGTGCTCTTTGTTTATCACGTACAGCCATACTCGAAAAATCTGAATTAATCGAATTTGGGGCCCAAAAGCATCCGAATAACTGCCGATACGACGCCATCCTCCCTTCCGTGGATGTTCCACGGGTTTCGGCTAGTAATATACAGACTTTGCATTTAATATGGAATATTTTTTTTGTGGGGGTGAACTTACTTTTCAAGATGACTTAGAACCCAAAGTTCATTGGAATTATGTTGAAATTATTCTACATTTTGTTAATGTGACGTTTAAAAGAAACAAAAACCACATTTGACATTTCGAAGCAAATAAATTGATCCTCGAAAGTGATGTAAACTGATATCGAACTCAATTCACGGACAGTACTGTGTTAAACTTCTGTACGGTTTCCAGAAGTATCTCTTTATTTTGCACATTAGCCAACATTTTTTTTAACAAAAACAAAAGCGAAATTATGACTGGGATTACGGACAGTAAAATTACAGTTCAGTACTTCATGTAACCCCCACGAGCATTCAGGAGAGCATGTACACGTTGAGGCATGCTGTTCACGAGATTTGCCAAGGTTTGGACAGGAATCGCTTGCCATGCAGTGACAATAGTCTGCTGCAATTCACGCACAGAGGTCGGCTGCTGGTCCAAGTTGTCGATTTGATGCGTTAATTCTGCCCACAAGTTCTCTATCGGATTCATATCCGGGGACATGGCAGGCCACTCCATATGCTGTACACCACGTTCAGCAAGAAAGTGTTGGATCATGCGAGCACGATGAGGCCGTGCATTGTCATCTTGGAAGACAAAGTTTCCTCGAAAGGCTGCACAAGCAAATGGAAGCAATGTTTCTTCCAGAATGACCCTGTAATTGAACTGGTTCAGGTTTCCATTCAGAACAACCAGGTCAGTTTTGCCCCCTGTATGAAAAGCAGCCCAAATGGTCACCCCACCACCTCCAGCTTGGACTCTTGGCACTATACAATCTTCGTTGTGGGCTTCATGCACCTGTCTGCGCACTCGGACGCGGCCATCTTGATGATAGACCAGAAATCTAGACTCGTCACTGAAGGTCACGTGATTCCAGTGTCCTGGCTGCCATTGACGGTGCTCTCTGGCCCACTGCAATCAGCGCTGGCTGTGTTGTCTGGTCAGGCGTGGCTTTCTCAGGGGACGCCTGGCACAATAGCCTGCTTGAACCAGTTGTTGGTTGACTAGCCTTCTGAATACAGGCACATTTGTCAGTTGATGCCACTCAGCCCTACGCCGATTAGCTGACTTGGTATGGCCATTGCAGACTAACCGGTGCAGCTGGCGATCATCTCTCCTTGTGGTTCTGCGTGGACGTCCTGGCCTCTGTATTGGAGTCGGGACACCCCTCTGAGCATTTCGTTTCAGGGTCTTTGACACCTGACCTTGAGTGATGCCATACTGCCGAGCAAGAGCACGCTGTTTCATGCCAGAATTTCGTAAAGCCACCACTCCATGACAAACAGCATTGTCAAGTTGACGGACCATCTCCAGAGGAAGCGGCAATAACTTTTGTAGATGTTCAGCAGTTGTTTTCCACTAATACAGAACGCAACAACCCTTGTATACCCGATTGTGAAGCCAATCGTCAAATGTACCTGTCCTTACATTTTGTCATGCCACCTGTGATATAATCCTGTTAATGACTTCTTGCTGTGAAAGACATTCAGTGACATGGTTCTTTCAACAAAGACATCACCGAAGGGTAAAAAAAACTCACCAGATTGATATACTGAGTTCAGAAAGTAAACCCAAGTCAAGAAAAAATATATATTCCATATTAAATGCCAAGTCTGTATATTGTCAGTGATATACTCGTGTATAGCACCTATAAATGTAGAACTTCTACATTAATTAATCCAAATTAATTAAGACGATCTTGTTGGATAAGTCTCCCTGCAGTTAATTTCAATTATGTTGTATTGTCTTTTAGGGAATCATAGAAATATGAATGTTGTATAAAATACTCTGAAAAGGCACATATGGAAAATGTATCCTTGAGCTGGGCAAATGAATAATGCTGTACTGGGAACTGTGGAGCTGGAAACTGTGCTCAGCGAATTCTTTTCCAATGTATGCATCTTCATTTATAAGTGAAATCAGATGTACATTCATCAAACTTTGACTACAATGCAAGAGGGACATTGCAGTGAAAATCATTGCCAAATATTATAAAGAAATAATGTTGCTCAGGGAGATCTCAAGGGAACTTTTTTCTACAATACATCTGTTACATCTCAAAGCTTACCTACGAGTTCTCATGGCTTGCAAGAGCAGAACCAGATGTGGGACCCGTATGCCTGGAAAAACCCACTTGCTCTCCTCAGAGAACTTCAAAGGACTTTGCCCTTATAAAGAGAGAGATTTGGAAGAGAAAGGGAGAAGATTCTGCTTGCCTTGCTGCTGTGTAATACTGTGAAAATTCTGTCCTGTAACCAAGTGAACTATTTCATGCAAGTGAATGAACTCTGTGACACTTTGTATGTAATCTGTGCTTAAACAAGTCCAGCTTTCTTCTCCCCAAAATAATAAATTTCCATCCAACCGTTCGAGCTTTTGTGAACATTGCTTGGAGAAGCACAGCTCTACTCTTCTTCCTCCTCTACACCCCATCTCACCATTTAATCTTGCTCCGTCAGTGGCGTTCCTGGGTGGGCAAGATCACAAACTGACCCTGCTCCGTCACACCCACGGGGTTAAGCCTGATGAAGGAACCTCCCGCGATGAAGCCAACTCCGAGGGCCTTTCACTCACTCACCGCAGGCAGGTTGGTGGTCTTTCTGTCTTCTACCGACTCCTCTCCGGCCTAGCTCCCCCAGCTCTGTCTGTGCTCTGTCCCCCAAATATTCCTACAGGTTGCACAAGATCTGCCAGTAACCCTATTCTGGTGAAACTGCCAAAATCAAGACTCTCTGCTCATGTTCACTCTCATTCCTCTTTTTCCCCACCTCTGGAACAAACACCCTCACTCTCTTCAATCCCACTCCTCCCTCCAGGTCTTCAAAACAGCTGTTCACCACCATCTCTTATCTTCCCCCATCCAAAACCTTGATCTTTTCTCCCCCTGTTAATTTACCCCAGATACACTTTTCTGAAATTCCGACTTCTTTCCTGGAAGTCGTAGCAGTCCATGTGTTTTATATCCCCTCCCCACTCCCATCCCCTTCCCATGCCTCCTCCCCCCAAGCCCTCTCCCTCCCACAGATCTCCCGATGTCCCTGTTCTCTGCTGTTGTACTTGTGTGCTTCCCTCTCTCTCCCCATCTTGTCTCCTGCTCCCTTTGTTGTATGTTTTATGACTGCAAACTGCGACCATGGTGCTGTCGCGGGCTTGTTGAGGGTTTTGCACGAGCGCGTGAAGGCAGCCCGGCAGGAGGTTTGATCGATGTGAGGGAATGTGTTCGACAAAGGAGGTTTCATTTGTCCTTTACGGAGGAACATTTGAGTCATGATTGATATTTAAACTAGTGCTGTACTTTTGGATACTGGTAGTGGTACCTCGCGGAGGTGCATTGTAAAGCATGCCGTTCTTTGAACGAAGGTAAATATAATTTATAACGAAGGTAAATATAATTTATAACGAAGGTAAAAATGATTGGTAAATATAATTTGTGCTGAGTTGAGCCCCCCCTCCCTCCCCCCCCCCCCCAACAGGAGGGACTCTTTGTTCCACTGTAACAAGCATGTATAGATCGTGTATGGGTTATTTGTAATTACCTTCGCCAGAGAAGAGGGTACTGCATTTGAGTCCGTTTGTTACTTGGCAAAAAGGGGAAAAACTTTTTTTGCAAGTATGTTGCTTACTTCGGTTTGTGTTTGTTTGTTTGTGTGTTTCTCTGGCCGCTCACTTATACTTGCCTGCAGGTCACAATTTTAAACCGATCTTCACGAAACTTCACCAAATGGTCGAGTTTCTCGTACGACAAAATCCTATATATTATTGGGGTCAAAAGGTCAACATAGGCCAACGGTCAACCACTTTTTTCAAATATCTAAAATCCTCAATTTTCATCCGATCGACTTGAAATTTGAATAAGATTTACATATCGGCTAAATGAATTCAACCACCAACTATTTTTAGATCAACTTCGGCCAAAAGGTCAACGTAGGACAAAGGTCAACCACTTATTTGGAATTTCTAAAATCATCAATTTACATCCAATTGACATGAAATTTTAAGACGATTTACACATCAGCAAACTGAATTCAACCACCAACTATTTTGAGATCAGCATCGGCCAAAAGGTCAACATAGGCCAAATTTCAACCACTTTTTTGAAATTTCTAAAATCCTCAATTTTCATCCGATTGACTTGAAATTTGAAAAGCATTTACATATCGGCTAACTGAATTCAACCACCAACTATTTTTGAGATCAGCATAGGCCAAAAGGTCAACATAGGCCAATGGTCCACAACCATTTCAAATTTCTAAAATCCTGAATTTTCATCCGATTGACTTGAAATTTGAATAGGATATACACATCGGCTGACTAAATTCAACCATCCACTATTTTTGAGGTCGAAAGGCCAAAAGGTCAACATAGGCCAAAGGTCAACCACTTTTTCAAATTTCTAAAACACTAAATTTTCATCCGATTGACTTGAAATTTGAACAGGATTTACATATCGGCTAACTGAATTCAACCACCAACTATTTTTGAGATCAACTTAGGCCAAAAGGTCAACATAGCCACTTTTTTCCAATTTCTAAAATCCTCAATTTTTATCCGATTGACTTGAAATTTGAAGAGGATTTAGATATCAGCTAACTGAATTCAACCACCAACTATTTTTGAGGTCAAAAGGATGCTCTCCTGAGGGCCATTCTGTTTTGTTCTCTTTTGCCAAGTGTCGCTCTGTGAGTGATTTTTCATTTGTCTGTCTGTCTCTTTCTGTCTGTCTGTTTGTTTGTTACTTGGCAAAAAAAATAAAAAATTTCCAAGTATGTTGATCACCGGTTTTTGTGTGTGCTTGTTTGTCTGTCCGCTCACTTAAACAATCCACTTCTTTTCAAATTTCTAAAATCCCCAATTTTAATCCGATTGACATAAAATTTGAATAGGATATACATATCGGCAAACTGAATTCAACTACCAACTATTTTTTGAGATCAGCTTAGGCCAAAAGGTCAACATAGTCCAAAGGTCAACCACTTATTTGAAATTTTTAAAATCCTCAATTTTCATCCAATTGACATGAAATTTGAAGAGGATTTAGATATCAGCTAACTGAATTCAAGCACAAACTATTTTTTTTTTAGATCATTGCAGGTCAAAGGTCACCCACTTATTTGAAATTTCTAAAATCCTCAATTTTAATCCGATTGACTTCAAATTTGAAAAGGATTTACTGTTTCCCCCCACTCTCTGGAGTTGGTGTTTCCCTCCCTCTCTCTGCGGTTGGTGTTTCCCCCCTTTCTCTGTGGTTGGTGTTTCCCCCCTCTCTCTGTGGTTGGTGTTTTCCTCCCCCTCCCCTCCCCACTCTCTGCGGTTGGTGTTTCCCCCCACTCTCTGCAGTTGATGTTTCCTTCCACTCTCTGTGGCTGGTGTTTCCTTCCACTATATGTGGTTGATGTTCCTCCCCTCTCTGTGGTTGGTGTTTCCCCCACTCTCTGTGGTTGGTGTTTTCCCCCTCTCTGTGGTTGGTGTTTCCCCCCTCTCTGTGGTTGGTGTTTCCCCCTACTCTCTGTGGTTGGTGTTTCCCCCCACTCTCTGTGGTTGGTGTTTCCCCCACTCTCCGTGGTTGGTGTTCACCCCACTCTCTGTGGTTGGTGTCCCCCCTCTCTTTGTGGTTGGTGTCCCCCACCCCCCCCCCTCTGTCTGTGGTTGGTGTTTCATTTCACTCTCTGTGGTTGGTGTCCCCCCCTCCCCTCTCTCTGCGGGTGGTGTTTCCTTCCACTCTCTGCGGTTGGTGTTTCCCCCCTCTCTCTGCGGTTGTTGTTTCCCCATACTCTCTGCGGTTGGTGTTCCCCCCTCTCTGTGGTTGGTGTTTCTCCCACTCTCTGTGGTTGGTGTTTCCCCAATCTCTGTGGTTGGTGTTTCCCCAATCTCTGTGGTTAGTGTTTCCCCAATCTCTGTGGTTAGTGTTTCCTCCATTCTCTGTGGTTGGTGTTTCCCCCACTCTGCGGTTGGTGTTTCCTTCCACTCTCTGCGGTTGGTGTTTTCTCCCCCTCTCTCTGTGGTTGGTTCCCCCCACCCCCTCTCTCTTTGCGATTGGTGTCCCCCCTCTCTCTTTGTGATTGGTCCCCCCCCCCCTCTCTCTGTGGTTGATGTTTCCCCCCACTCTCTGTGGTTGGTGTTTCCTTTCACTCTCTGTGGTTGGTGTTTCCTTCCACTCTGTATTTGGTGTCCCCCACTCTCTGCGGTTCTTGTTTCCCCCTACTCTCTGCGGTTGGTGTCCCCCCTCCCCCCCTCTCTGTGGTTGGTGTTTCTCCCACTCTCTGTGGTTGGTGTTTCCCCCACTCTCTGTGGTTGGTGTTTCCCCCACTCTCTGTGGTTGGTGTTTCCCCCACTCTCTGTGGTTGGTGTTTCCCCCACTCTGCGGTTGGTGTTTCCTTCCACTCTCTGTGAGTAGGGAATAAATGTTGATCCTAGGACACCTTCATTTCTCCATTCACTTACATGTTAATTTCCCATCTCCCCTCACTTTTCTTCATTTCCCCTGAACACCTCTATTTCTCCCACCCTGATCTTTATGAACCTTTTACTCTTAATATCATTGATCTCTAGTAAACCACTCCCCTATTCCCTTATGAGCCTTCTAACATTTACCCTTATGAGCCTATGATCCTTCTATCCTTATGAACCTTTTACTCTTAATATCAATGATCCCGAGTAGACCACTCAAACATCGATCCTGCAAATATTTGTTTATGCGTAGGAAATAATTTAATTATCTTATCACTACCATCACCATCTAATACATTAACAAAAAAGATGTTTGTGTTTGGTTCTTTATCAAGATATTTTAACTGAGCTAAGATAAAATGGTAAACCGCCCTCAATGCTCTTGTCTGAGCGCCTCCAGTGCCACACACCATTTTAAAATTAAAGTATATATTTTCCTGACAACCATCAAAGTTTTCCGTCCACTCAAAAATATTTCCATCTTTTTTACCCAACTCACCGGTATTTAAATTAATTCTCTTATTTGTTTTGTGAACTTTTTAACCAGTTGCCTTTTCAATTATACCTATTTGGTATTTTTCACATTCGTTATGTTTACCATTGATATACCAAGGTTGATTACACCTCCACTCTTTAGTCTGGTTGATACTTGGTTCTATCATTTATATATTCATAAAAAAGGCGACGGTAGCCCCTTAAAATCCCGAACCCCATTATCTTATCACTTATATCTTATCACTTATATAACCATAAGGGAGACTATCAATTCCATTTTCTAAAATAAACCTCTTATCATCAAAAGCCCCCAATGCTTTCTTATTCACGTCTTCTGAATATAATTGACGTTTATAACTTCTTATTCCATTAATCTTTCTAAACTCTTCTTTCTTTGTTGTTAAACATGTTTAATAATCATTAAAATTTATGGTCGCCTTTACCACTGACTCTTTTATACCCTTAAGCCTCTTCCCCTCTATCACAACATCCTTTAACTTCTTATCAGTCTTTTCAATGTATTTATAAGCATAAGCCTTGGACCTCAATCCCACAAATTCACTCATAACATGTCCTCCTAATTCATCCTTAAACTTTCCAATCACCTTTTTATTTTTAGAAGAGAACAACTCACTCTCTTCACTATAATTACAGGTGTCATAGATATTAATGTCCTTTTTCATGTCTGAATAAACATCACCAGTATTAATTTTCAAAATAAAACGATCTGTATCCATATAAAGTAGATTAACATCATTTTGATATTTCTTCCTCAAGTTATTGTAAAAGTAATCACACATCAAAGACTTTGATAAATCAAGTATTGAGGTACCAATGTAAATAGGTTTGTTCATCTTAACGCTTTCTCTCATCAAATGTATCACACAAAAGTTTTCCGTAAAAACTTCTACTCTCGAGAAACTTGGTCTGTTGATCAATTTTGATGCTTGTTTCCATGATGTTGATAGACGAATGTTTTGCCTCTTTCTAACATTCTCCATCGTTTTTCCAAATACAGAGTTAATCATCAACTTATAAAAGTCTTTCTCAAAGTCATTTGTAGCATCTGTTCTCATTTTGGTGTTGTAGTTAATGTACTTTTTTAACCAATGACTCTGATTGAACTTGAGAATCCTATGTATCTTTTCAACACGGAGACCCTTTGAAAGACATTGTCTCAAATTTCTTTGATGGAGCACATAATTTTTCTTGTTGTATAGTGTTGTTAGAAGCTTCTCTGATGCTTTACCCTTTACATTAAATGATTGTTGATAATCACTTAACCACTCCTTCTTTGGACTTTCCTTTTCACAAGCAAATGGGAGATCTTTGTGTAGGTTCTGGAGTTCCTCTGGATATTTCAAATCAACTTCAAAATAATAACCAACTTTTTCTTCATCTAATTCAGCTTGTGTAGATATACATAGATTCTCAAAGACTTTGTTGAAATTCTTTTCTTTAACCCATTTCAAACCACCATAAGGAAGTGCTTGAGACATTGCCCACCCATACAAGCTATTCGCATCATAATACATCAAGTAGGAGCTCTCTACCGATGGATCATAATTTGGAATGTACTTGTTATTTGCTTTAGCATATCTCTTTGAACAGATTTGTGAAATTCCTCCTCTCTTTGCCTTCTCAATCATCAAGAGCATATCAACATCTGATCCAACTCTTGCTTCGTCATCTTTAACATAGCACTCCAAGCCAATCCAGGAGCAGTGTAATAGTGAGCAGGATCCAATCCATATCCAGTGCGACAAACAGATCGAAAGGTCTCAAATACATCAGCCAATAAAAGCACATCCGTTTTGAGATACAAATCATGATACTCACCAAGATTCTTGATGTTGTATTTTTTCCAAACATTTTGAGCATGTAAATAATTTTTGTCAGATATATGTTTATTGTTTCAGATATATGTCAAGGCCTTTGCGCGTCGCGAACGATTTGAAATCGAAGTTAAGTGATTGTTCCCATTTGTATTTTCGTTAAAACTGTATTTATTTATGGTGTTGTACGTATATTGTGTCCCGACGAAGATTTTTCGGTGCAAATCTTTCATACCTGTATTGAAAATCGTGTTAATTCGTGTCGTGTCTTGAGGCCTTGTACAGTGTGCACTGTACAACCTTGAGGCTTTGTTTTTCTCTCAGCGGTCCGTCGTTTGTGATCCAATAACTTTCGTTCTCTGTATACCCAGTCTTTTCACCCATAGCCTACTTCCTTGTGTAAATCTCAACTCAAAAAAAAGAATAAAAAAAAAGAACAACATTTCCTTCTCTGTTCTCATTCGTTTATTCATTCTTATTCGTTCGTTCGTTCTTCGACCACGTGTTGCTCCCCCATTTCCCCAGATAGTTTTCACTCATTAACCTTCAATGTTTACACTTTCCCCTCAAGTTATGTATTCCGTCATATTTTATAACACCTTTTTCTTCTTCTTCTTTAAAAGGCTGCTTTCGACTTGCTCACCAAATCAATTCATCCCAAAAAAAATATCCATCTCCTATAGTGCCTTTTTTCTACATTCCCTAAACTCTCCTGCACTCCATCCTCCATCCTTAAACGTATTTTTAACTCGAAGGTCACAAGAAACTCATTTTGCAATAAATGTTCGTTTCCCATAAATCGTACACTTTCAAAAATCCAATCTCACCCCTCCCCTCCAAATCTTCCCCATAACCCCTCCCCTCCAAATCTTCCCCATCACCCATCCCTTTCAAATCTCCCCCCTTGCCCCCTCCCTCCTAAACTACCCCCTGACCCCTCCCCGCCAAGACGCCCCCTCGCCCCTCCCTTCCTAGACTCCTGCCTCACCCCTCCCCTCCAAATCTCCCCCATATCCCATCCCTTTCAAATCCCTCCCCTTGTCCCTTCCCTCCCAAACTCCCCCCTCACCCCTCCCCTTCAAATCTCCCCACCCTCATTGCTTCTCAATTTCCCCCCTCTCACTCCCCCTCCTCAAAGCGTCCTCCCCGCTTCTTCCCCCTTCAAACTCTCACCTCCATCTCCCCCAACCTTCTGCCTCGCTCTTCCCCCTCCTCAAATAACACCTCATTGTGGCTCACCCAATCACCATCAAACCTTTTGGCCGCCCCATCCTTCCCTTTCTCCGAGCTATTCTGAAATCTCTGACACACCTTCAACAGCTCTCCCTACCTCTTCCACCTCTTCCACATCTTACCCTACCCC
Source organism: Myxine glutinosa (assembly GCF_964187855.1). Lineage (NCBI taxonomy): Eukaryota > Metazoa > Chordata > Myxini > Myxiniformes > Myxinidae > Myxine > Myxine glutinosa. The sequence goes on from NC_136261.1 coordinate 385,833,450, forward strand.
TCCTCCCCCCTGTTCTGTATCTGATGCTCCCCCTTCCTCTTCATTAACGGTATGGACCTCAAACATCCGGGGCCTTCGTTCAAACTTAACTGATCTCTCCATACAGGTTGCTTCTGTCAAACCAGACGTGATCTGCTTAACAGAAACTTTCCTCCTTTATGATGTCTCTGATTCCATAGTATCTCTCCCGGGCTACTCCCTCCTCCGGTATGATAGACCTGAGCCTCGTCCTGGAGGCGGGGTTGCTATCTTTATCAAAAACTCTCTTCCTCACTCGCCCTGCACTGCACTCTCTCCACCTCACCCCCAGGAATACCTCTGGCTACGGCTTCCCCATTCGCTCCCACCTCTTGTTCATATGTGTGTTGTACCGTCCACCAAACAGTGATGACTCCATCTACATCTCGCTGTCTGATGATATGGACCAACTTCTATCTACTCATCCCAACTCTCTCTTCCTCATATGTGGTGATTTCAACTGTCATCATGCCAGTTGGCTGGGTGTGGGTACCTCTCTCACCAGCCATGGCTCCTCAGCAAAGGACTTCTGCGACTCACTGGGACTGACACAATCTGTCAATTTCCCGACCCGGATCTCAGTCAACGGAACATCTTCTCTTCTGGACTTGGTTATGACTAACTTCCCTGAAAATGTCTGCTGCTCTTCTTCTGCTCCGATCGGATCATCTGATCATGTCCTTGTTAAAGTGGACATATCTCTGACCATCCTCAGGGAGCCTGCTCAGCGTCGACGAGTCTGGCATTTCACTCAGGCCAACTGGCACGGTCTTCAAGCAGCCATCAATCATCTGGACTGGTCTCCCATCTCTACCACCTCTGACATCAACTCATCCTGGGAATTCTTCCAAAGTAAATTGCTCTCTCTCATGCACAGATTTATCCCATCTCGTCTTCAGTTGTCATACCCTTCCTCCCGTCCATGGTACAGAGAATCTTGTGGTGAGGCTGTTGCCCAGAAACAACTTGCCTTCGTCTCCTGGAAAGCAAATCCAACGGAAGGAAATCTCATTTCCTTTCACAAAGCCTGAAACAAGTGTGTGTCCACCCTCAGGAGAGCCAGGAAACAATATCTCTCCGTTCTCAAGACCGAACTCTCTTATCTGTCTCCCTCTTCCAAATCCTGGTGGCGTCTGGTCAAATCCGTTTCTGGTGTTTGTTCCCCCTCCATCCCCTCCCTTACCTCAAACGGCTACACAGCTGACTCCGCATGTGAAAAAGCTGAATGCCTCAACTCTGTGTTTGCCTCTAAATATTGTGTCCCAAACCCATCCCTCTCTGTACCCACCATACCCAGTCGTACCCTGCTGCTCCTGGACTCCGTGTCCTTTCCTCCTGACAAGGTGGAAAAGTTTCTGTCAACCCTCGACTCTGATTCTGCAACTGGACCCGACGGCATCAGCCCACGGGTCCTAAAATCCTGCTCTGCTGCTCTATCTCACCCTCTCTCTGTTCTCTTCACCCTCTCTTTTGCTCAAGGTCAACTGCCATCTGCCTGGAAATCAGCCAACATCACCGCTTTGCACAAAAAAGGTGCAAAAACAGATCCTAGCAACTACAGACCAATCAGCCTTCTCCCAATTATCAGCAAAGTCATGGAATCCATCATTGCTTCGGATATGAAATCTTTCCTCTTCTCCAATGGCTTGATCTCTGATCATCAATTTGGTTTCAGACCAGGTCACTCTACTCTGGACATGCTGCTTCTGCTGTCTCAACAATGGATGGAGGTCCTCAATGCCAAACAGGAAATTATAGCTGTCTCCCTTGACATATCACGTGCCTTCGACACGGTCTGGCACCCCGCTCTGCTCACCAAACTCTCCTCCTTTGGTATCCATGGAAATCTCCACGCATGGCTGGCGGACTTCCTCTCTAGTCGTCGTCAACGTGTGGCCCTGAATGGGTTTCTCTCATCTCCTCTTCCTGTTCAGGCTGGAGTTCCCCAAGGCAGTGTTCTGGGCCCCGTGCTTTTTCTGGTCTTCATCAATGATCTCTCTGACTCTCTGGAAAATCCTCTCTATCTCTTTGCTGATGACTCCACTCTCTGCCGCTCCATTCCTCTTCCCTCAGATCGGCAGTCTGCTGCCTCCTCACTCTCTGAAGACCTGGACAAAATCACAGACTGGTCAAACAAGTGGAACATGTCTTTCAATCCTGACAAATCTCACACTCTTACTATGTCTCTCCGAAAAGATCGACTGGACAACCCTCCCATCTACTTTCTCAACAATCCTCTCCAAGAAGTTCTGTCGCTCAAGATTTTGGGTCTCACTATCTGCCATGATCTTTCTTGGGAAAACCACATTTCCAAGCTGGCCTCCAAAGCCAGTCGCCGACTGGGCATCCTCCGTCGTGCGAAGTCCTTCCTCGGCACACCTGAGCTCCTCACCACATACAAGGCTTTCATCCGCAGCTCAATGGAATACTGTTCTCCCCTATGGGCCGGTGCTCCTGCCTCACACCTAGCTCGGCTTCACGCTGTTGAAACCAAAGCTTTCAGAATTATTGGAATCTCCCGCGATGAAGCTATCTCTGAGGGCCTTTCACTCACTCACCGCAGGCAGGTAGGTGGTCTTTCTGTCTTCTACCGACTCCTCTCCGGCCTTGCACCCCCAGCTCTCTCTGTACTAGAGTAGCTCATGGTGGTTGAGTATGCACTTTATTGTACAGACCTAAACTCTTCAGGAATCCACTAATTGAAGGTCCAGGAACAATATTTGGTTGGTAACACATTTGCCACTGACGGCGAAATAGCTGAAATGGCCACACCCCTTTTTGGGCCACGCCCCCGTTTTTGCCGTGACTGTATCTACAGAACCGTTGGACCTAGGAGGTTGAACGACCACTCAAAATTTGCGCAATGGCCACATTATGGGGGGTCAGTAATACATTTTCATATCCAAAAGTCAATGGTTTTTAAGATAATTGCCAAAAACCGATTTCAACATGTTATGAACTACAATATTATTCGTAATTGTTCCTGTTCCTGTTCCTATTGTTCAATTACTTGATTCCTGAAGAGTCTAGACTAGACTAGAGTCTAGACTAGAGTCAAGACTAGAGTCTAGACTAGAGTCTAGACTAGAATTTAGTCTAGAGTCTAGACTAGAGTCTAGACATGGCTAGAAATTCCGGTCATGGGTGTTTTGTCGTTGAGCCTGCATGCAGGCAGCGGTATCCCATACCTTCGGGTTTGGCCGGACAAACTATAGCAGATGGGGTACGCTGTTCCTTGAAGATTGCCTGGACCTACAAAGGAAGTTCCCGGGTATCTACAGATGCTTTACAGATGGTGGATGGGTGATGTACCACACTACCCGACAAGGCAGTGCAGTAGGATTTGACATGGCACTCGAGAAGTGTTACAATAAACCTGCCAAGGTTGCTGGAGGTATCATTGGGATGACCAGACAGAAAGAAGCAGTAGCCTTATGGAATCTCCTAAAGCATGAGAAAGATCTTCATGTGGCACAGCTGCTGGAATGGTGCAACTTGGGAGACAAAGATGACAGTGAGCTGAGCCTACACCATGAGTTCAATCCAAGTTCTACGAAGATTGGCCATGTTCGTGCAAAGGCCCTTCTGGATTACATAAAATCCATCAACAATCCGTTCGACGCTGGAATCAGACTTCAGAACATCTCTACTGGAGCTGACATTCCCCAGGAGGTTGTCGACGGATTACTTGAATGCCTGGAAATTGGTGAGAAGAGTTATGAAGAGTTTGTTGAGACCAGATTTCAGGATAAGGAGAAGCACCTACATGATACAATCCCTACCAACCGCAAGACTGTTTTCGTGAAACGTACTTCTACTCCGTTCACAGCGAAGAAATCGATGGCGAAAAAGGATGCAGCGGAAACGGTTAGGTACATTGACTATGCTAGAGAAAGAGGGTACAGCATGCTAGAACTCCTGAAGTATGAATTGACCAGCACATCCCAGTTCCTCACCACTGAATGTAAAGATGGCATCAAATTGAAGAAGCCCGATAAAGCCTCCTTAGCCAGGGAACTTGTCAGTCGCCTTCCACAGGAGACGAGGAATGTAAAGAGTGACGCTCAGATGACAATAGTGGACTTCATGGCACTTGTGCGTAAACTACCGATGAAAAAGATGGGCCTTCACACATTCGGGGAATTGGCTGAGAGTCTTTCCAACAGGATTCTTGCTACAGGCTCCGTGTCCACAAGAATAGACATTATTTTTGATGTTTATCAAAAATCATCAATCAAGCAAATGGAACGGGCACAGCGAAGTTCCTCAGAACAAATCACAATCACCATTCGGTCTGACAATCAGAAACTCCCTGTCGATCTTGATATGTTCTGGAGCTCAATGTTGAACAAAGTTCGGTTGCAGGAGTATGTCTTCAAGTGGATGCTGCAGAATGTCGAGTCGGACAAGGAAATATTCTTTGGAGGAGTATATGGGGGTGAATGCAGGAAACTGTTAGCTGGCACTGAAACACAGATCGCAGAGCTCTCAAGCAACCAAGAAGAAGCCGACGACAGAATCATGTTCCATATTAATGATGGTGTTGTGAAACACGGGGTTCAATCAGTCTTGGTCGACTCGCCTGACACAGATGTCTTTGTCAACCTCATCTTCCACTTCAACACAACCTGGCAACTACAAAAGCTGTACGTGAAGCTTGGTAACCGGAAAACAAAGAAAACTGTACCAGTCCACATGTTGGTTGATCAACTGGACAACGGTTTGGTGTCGTGTCTCCCAGCCATTCATGCTCTCAGCGGTTGCGACAGTACCAGCAAGGTGGGTCCAAAGCTGTCTGGCCTGAAAGCATCCATCGATCTATCCCTACTGGAAGGGTTTGGTGTAGAAGAACTGTCACCACAGATAACAAGCAATGCTGAAAAGTTCCTTGTGTCTGGATTAAAGAAGACCGACTGTTCCACTTTCGATGAATATCGATGGGAGCAGTACCACAACTCCAAGAAAGAACTGGACTTCAACCAGCTTGTGTGCTGTTCATCAACGCTACGAGAACACATAAAGCGAGCATTTCTTCAGTGTAAGATGTGGTTGCAAGCCCCAACTCCTGCCGTCACCAAACCAGATCCACTCCAGTATGGGTATGAAGCAACGGACGTTGGCATAACACCAGTGATACTGCCAGTATCGTGCAGGCCCGATGACCTGCCTCCTCCATGCAAATGCCCAAGAGCATGTATGAGTACCAAAACGTGCACTTGCAGAGACAGGAACATTAAATGTGTCACGTTTTGTGGCTGTAGTAAAGGCGAAAAGTGTAGAAATCCAAATAAGTAAATTCCAAAATAGGATGATGCAAAAGGTATAAGTGTCATATAATGTTGTGGCCTTGGTGGTATCATACAATTGTAGTTCGTAACATGTTGAAATCGGTTTTTGGCAATTATCTTAAAAACCATTGACTTTTGGATATGAAAATGTATTACTGACCCCCCATAATGTGGCCATTGCGCAAATTTTGAGTGGTCGGGCAACCTCCTAGGTCCAACGGTTCTGTAGATACAGTCACGGCAAAAAAGGGGGCGTGGCCCAAAAAGGGGTATGGCCATTTCAGCTATTTCGCCGTCAGTGGCAAATGTGTTACCAACCAAATATTGTTCCTGGACCTTCAATTAGTGGCTTCCTGAAGAGTTTAGGTCTGTACAATAAAGTGCATACTCAACCACCATGAGCTACTAGAGTACTGTGCTCTGTCCCCCAAATATTCCTACAGGTCGCACAAGATCTGCCAGCAACCCTCTGATGGTTAAACTGCCGAAATCTCGGCTCCCTGCTCACCTTCACTCTTTCATTCCTCTTTTCTCCCGCCTCTGGAAGAAACTCCCTCACTCCCTTCAATCCCACTCCTCCCTCCAGGTCTTTAAAACAGCTGTTCACCACCATCTCTTATCTTCCCCCATCCAAAACCTTGATCTTTTCTACCCCCGCTAATTCACCCCAGATCCACCTTGTTTGAAATTCCAACTTCTTTCCTGGAAGTCCTGGCAGTGTCCATATGTTTTATACCTCTCCCACCGCCCCCTTCCCATGCCCCCCCCACAAAGCCCTCGCCCTCTCTCAGATCTCTCGATGTCTCCATGTCTCTCGGTCCCTGCTCTCAAATGTTGTGTTTGTGTCCTTCCCCCTCTCTCCCCATCTTGTCTACCGCTCCCGATGTTATATGTTTTATGTGTCGGTTTGTCTTTCTGTGTGATTAATGTTCGCTCTTTCACGAGCCTCGATCTTGTATACAAAAAAAACAACAACAACAAAAAAAAATTGTTTAATTTGTTGTAGAAATTTTCTTTTGAAGGAAGTTGTGTTTCATTAAATCTCTCAAATGAATCCATATAATCATAGGGGTAAATTCCCTCTTGTGTTAGTAAATCTTTATCAGAAAAATATTCGGAAAGACATGAAAACTCTTTAAGATTTTTAACCAATTTTTTCAATGGACTTGCCATGAATTTAAATGTGTCAAGAAATCTAATATTAGTTATATCATAAGTATTTTAATTTTTTTTAATGTCAAATCCTGTTTTTATAAAGATTGTTTTTGTGAATGAAATGTATTTCTGATCTGTGTTTGGAATTGCTGAGATAATTCCAGGGGTCTTTGAAAGTTGATTTATAAATAGATGAGTGTCATAATTAGCATTGTTATGAAGAAAGACAGGAATGAAAGAGGGGAGTTTATAATTAATATTACAACTTTGATGAGCCAGACCTCTATATTTACCAGTGAGATGGCAATGATCTCTAACCTTTAGACCTTCACCAATTTTCTCCTCACAAATATGACAGACATTGTTTTTTCTAAACTCCCTTTTCTCTTCACTCGTCAAGGACATTGGTTTATTGGTTTCTCTCATTATCTTGGTTAATCGAACACAGTCTTTTTCTAGTCGTTTCACAAACTCCTCTGGGGTATTTGAGCCTCTATACACCTTTAACTTGTTATATTCATCACCAACGGATGATTTGATATAATAACAAAAACCACAATGAGTATGTTTTTGATATTTCATTGTGTATGATTTTTCAGTTCCATCTTTTTTCTTTGGATTTGGTTGACACGTGTCAATTTTTTCTAGAATACTTTCAAAATCAGCATATATAACAAATGGATGTTTTATTGTTTTCTTTTCATCTTTGAATGTGATCTTTGAGCCTTCTTTCGGCATATTGATAATACCGTTGATTTATGTTCACCACAATACTCTGAGTGTTTATCCAATCTTTCTTGTGAATGGAAAAAGTTAAGACAATGCAAACAAACAAATATTTTATTTGTCCTTTTACATACTTGTGGTCTTATTAACTTCGCAATATCTTTGATGCATGTGTAATGTGAATTTTCCTCTGAATTAAAATATAGAAGATTAATATGAGTTTGTTTACAATTGTCAGAAAGCTTTAAAACCTGAATGTTGTTTGTTTCTGTTAGACCATAAACATTAACTGATAAATTATTCAACTTTTCAAATTTAGAAATATCATTTAAAGTCATCGGAAACTTTAGATCTTTCGTATTTTGATGTATTCTCATATTTTTTATAATGAGATACTCTTTCATCATGAAAATGTGGAGGATGTAAGTGTGCTAGAATAGACCAGAGAAAACATTTCTTGTCTTTATTTTTGATATTGATAACTGCTTTTCTATTTTTGATAACACTGGGTAAATCAATGTAAGAAGAAGCTTTTAGAGGATCTGATTTAAGAATATGAATGTCAATAAATAGTATCTCATCTATATTCCAACCACTTCCAGTAATGGTATGCTCAAGTTCTTGTTCTTGCTGGATCAGTTGATCACAAGCAGGTCCAAATTGATCATAGGATGAAATAAAGTGTGTTTTAGTTCTCACGTAAGCATCATCAGTGGAATAATCACCAGTGAATGGATTATCTTTTGAGATAAACATTTTAACACCCAAGTAAAACTTGATTGTATTCAATTCTAGAAGAGTCTTTTCAACGACGGCTTTCATTGATGGCTCAATAATCTCTACAGCTTCAAGTATTGACTTTGGACAAGGAGGATTAACGTTAAAGATTAGAATCCTGATATGTCTTTTGAAAGCACCATCAGTATTTTTAATCGTAAACAATTTTGACAAGTGTTTGTTTGTTTTAAGATGGGCTTTGAAACTCTTCTTTAGGATATCTCTGATCTTTAGAAACAGGATATCTTCAGATCTCGCGAGATTTTGGAGACGGTGGCAGGGGTTTTCGACGGTCCACCCGGTCTCCACGTTTTTCAAAGTTAAGGCTGTTCACAATTGTATTTTGTCGAAACTGTATTTATCGTTCGGTGTGTGAACTTATAGTTTCCCCCTTGGAAGTTTCTCGGTGTTTATCTTTCATAAATTAATCGTTTGTTTGCCGCATCGCGAGCAAGGCCTTGCAGCCTCAGGCTTCCCTCGTTGAAGGTTGTTCCTTCCTTTGCTGTTTTGCTAGCTTTTTTGATTTCCCCTTCTCCACCAAGCTTCACCAAACATCTACTATTTGTCTAACGTTGTAACCCCCACCCCCCCCCCCCCAAAAACAAACAAAAAAACAAACAAAAAAAACTTTTATTTCCCTTTCTCCTCGTGTGCTTTTGCCTCTGCCCACGTGCGCTGTCTCGCCCCGCCCCCATTTTCCCCTTGCCTTCCACCTTTTGCCCTGTTCAAGTGACTCCTGGTCGTCGCTCTAGGCTTCCTCTCCCCATTGGTATTTTTGTGAATATAAGATTGTTCTTCACAGTTCTGTTTAAATATGTTTCAACTATCCCCTTCAGTGTTTTATTGAGTGGTTTATTACAACACGCTGTTTTTCTCCTTATTTAAAAGGCTCCTTTCAATTTCCTCTTCAACTCATTCCATTTCAAAAAAATATTCAATCTCTTATGATTCCAAATCACTCCGTGCTCTAAATTCTCATTCATTCCATCCCTCCTCCATCGTTCTTAAACGAATCACTAACTTGAAAATCACAACAAACCCAATTTGTTATATATGTTCATCTTTCATTAATCATCCACTTTCTAAACTCCCCCCTTGCCCCTCCCCTTCAAATCTCCCCCACCAACCATCCCTCCCAAATTCTCCCTCCTCCAACCTCCTTCTCAAAGCTGCCTCCTCCCCACTTCGTCTCCCTTCTATGTCATACCTCCACCTCCCCCAACCTTCTACTTTCCTCTGCCCCCCCCCCCCCTCAAACAAACTCTCACTGTGCCTCATTCCATCACCATCAAACCTTTTGTCCTCCTCATCCTTCCCTTTCTTGTAACTCTTCTGTAATCTCTGACACACTATCAACTGCTCTTCCTACATCCCCCTCTCACCCTTCATCTGACCCTACCCCTCCCCTCCCCTGTCCTGCACCCGATGCTCCCACTCTCTCCTCACTAATGGTATGGAACTCAAACATCTGGGGCCTTCGCTCAAACCTGATTGATCTCTCCATTCAGGTTGCTTCTGAAAATCCAGACTTGATCTGCTTAACAGAAACTTTCCTCCTTCAAGATGTCTCTGATTCCTTAATATCTCTTCCTGGTTACTCCCTCCTCCGGTACGATAGACCTGATCCTCGTCCTGGTAGTGGGGTGGCTATCTTTATCAAAAACTCTCTTCCTCACTCTCCCTGCACTGCCCTCTCTCCACCCCACCCACAGGAGTACCTCTGGCTACAGCTTCCTCTCCGCTCCCACCTTTTGTTCATATGTGTTCTGTACCATCCTCCAAACAGTGATGACTCCATTTACATTTCTCTGTCGGACAACATGGACCAACTTCTATCAACTCATCCAAACTCTCTCTTCCTCATATGTGGCGAATTCAACTGTCATCATGCCAGCTGGCTGGGTGTGGGTTCATCTCTCACCAGCCATGGCACCTCAGCAAAGGACTTCTGCGACTCATTGGGACTGACACAATCTGTCAATTTCCCGACCCGGATCTCAGTCAATGGAGTATCTTCTCTTCTGGACTTGGTTATGACTAACTTCCCTGCAAATGTCTGCTGCTCTTCTTCTGCTCCAATCGGTTCTTCTGATCATGTGCTTGTTAAAGTGGACATCTCACTGGCCATTCTCAGAGAGCCTCCTCAGCGCCGACGAGTCTGGCATTTCACTCAGGCCGACTGGCACGGTCTGCAAGCAGCCATCAATCAACTGGACTGGTCTCCCATCTCTAATGCCTCTGACATCAATTCTTCCTGGGAATTCTTCCTAAGCAAACTGCTCTCTCCCATGCACAGATTTATCCCATCTCGTCTTCAGTTGTCTTACCCTTCCTCCCGTCCATGGTACACTGAATCTTGTGGTGAGGCAGTTGCCCTGAAACAACTTGCCTTTGCATCTTGGAAGGCAAATCCAACTGAAGGCAATCTCAGTTCCTTCCACCAAGCTTGAAACAAGTGTGTTTCTACCCTCAGGAGTGCCAGAAAGCACTATCTCTCCACACTCAAGCTTGAACTCTCAAACCTGTCTCCTTCCTCCAAATCCTGGTGGCGTCTGGTCAAATCCGTTTCTGGTGTTTGTTCCCCCTCCATCCCCTCCCTTACCTCAAATGGCTACACAGTTGACACCGCACGTGACAAAGCCGAATGCCTCAACTCTGTGTTTGCCTCAAAATCTTGTGTCCCAAACCCATCTCTCTCTGTTCCCACCTTTCCCAGTCAAACCCAACTGCTCCTGGAGTCTGTGTCCTTCTCTCCTGACAAGGTGGAGAAGTTTTTATCAAACCTCGACTCTGATTCTGCAACTGGACCAGATGGCATCAGCCCTCGCGTCCTAAAATCCTGCTCTGCCACTCTATCTCACCCTCTCTCTGTTCTTTTCACCCTCTCTTTTGCTCAAGGTCATCTGCCAGCATCTTGGAAATCAGCAAACATTACCGCTTTACACAAAAAAGGTGCAAAAACCGATCCTTGCAATTACAGACCAATCAGCCTGCTCCCAATTATCAGCAAAGTCATGGAATCCATCATTGCTTCGGATATCAAATCCTTCCTCTTCTCCAATGGCTTGATCTCTGATCATCAATTTGGATTCAGACCAGGTCATTCTACTCTGGACATGTTGCTTCTGCTGTCTCAACAATGGATGGAGGTCCTCAATGCCAAACAGGAAATCAGAGCTGTCTCACTTGACATATCACATGCCTTCGATACGGTCTGGCACACAGCTCTGCTCACCAAACTCACCTCCTATGGTATTCAGGGAAATCTCCACTCATGGCTTGCGGATTTCCTCTCTGGTCGTAGGCAACGTGTGGCCCTGAATGGATTTCTCTCATCTTCCCCTCCTGTTCTGGCTGGAGTTCACCAAGGTAGTGTTCTGGGCCCTGTGCTATTTCTGGTCTTCATCAATGATCTCTCTGACTCTCTGGAAAATCCTCTCTATCTCTTTGCTGATGACTCCACTATCTGCCGCTCCATTCCTCATCCCTCAGATCGGCAGTCTGCAGCCTCCTCACTCTCTGCAGACCTGGACAAAATCACAGACTGGTCAAACAAGTGGAACATGTCTTTCAATCCTGACAAATCTCACACTCTTACAATGTCTCTCCGAAAGGACCGACTGGACAACCCTCCCATCTACTTTCTCAACAATCCTCTCCAAGAAGTTCTGTCGCTCAAGCTTTTGGGTCTCACTATCTGCCATGATCTTTCTTGGGAAAACCACATTTCCAAGCTGGCCTCCAAAGCGAGTCGCCGACTGGGCATCCTCCGTCGTGCGAAGTCCTTCCTTGCCACACCTGAGCTCCTCACCACATACAAGGCTTTCATCCGCAGCTCAATGGAATAATGTTCCCCCCTCTGGGCTGGTGCTCCTGCCTCACACCTTGCTCGGCTTCACGCTGTTGAGGCCAAAGCTTTCAGAATCATTGGAATCTCCTGCGATGTCAACTCCGAGGGCCTTTCACTCACTCACCGCAGGCAGGTTGGTGGTCTTTCTGTCTTCTACCGACTCCTCTCCGGCCTTGCTCCCCCAGCTCTCTCTGTGCTCTGTCCCCCAATATTCCTTCAGGTCGCACAAGATCTGCCTGCAACCCTCTTATGGTTAAACTGCCAAAGTCTAGGCTCTCTGCTCACCTTCACTCTTTCATTCCCCTTTTCTCCCGCCTCTGGAACAAACTCCCCCACTCCCTTCCATCCCACTCTTCCCTCCAGGTCTTTAAAACAGCTGTTCACCACCATCTCTTATCTTCCCCCATCGAAAACCTTGATCTTTTCTACCCCCGGTTATTCACCCCAGAGTCCTTGCAGTGTTCATATGTTTTATTCCTCTCCCACCTCCCCCCCAAGTCCTCCCGATGTCCCTGCTCTCAAATGTTGTGTTTGTGTCCTTCCGCCTCTCTCTCCATCTTGTCTGCCGCTCCCCTTGTTTTCTGTGTTTTGTGTGTCGGTTTGTCTTTTTGTGTGATTAATGTTAGCTCTTTCACGAGCCTCGATCTTGTATCCAAAAAAAAAAAAAAAAACTATTACAGAGACTACAATGTTTTTAGCCGCGTCGCAGACGCTGGTCATAGAGTGCCCTCTGCTGTTGTTGTTGTTCTTCTTCTTGTTCTTCTTCTTCTTGTTCTTGCAGAGAAGACAAAACCTCAAAGCTCCACCCATTCTGGGAGAGCCTTCATATAAACAAATATCCACCATTCTATTAACTCGCATAGCTTTGAGGCCTGTTTTGTAGGCCCGTGGTGTCTTCCTCTCTCACACAGTTTTATTTCAAATCAAATTCGATATATCATTTCATTTTTCACAGTCGCTAACATAGTTTTAGACTCGGTTGAAAAAAAACGGGAAGAAAAACCGATGAAAGTTGCCCTTTATAGAACGAAATGAATTCTCAAAGGCCTGTAACTTCAAGTCCATTGAGATATATTTTTTTTAAATCGCGGCATGGTCAGTCATACACCGCCCTAAATAAGAGACGGGAAAATGCCGAGATATATATATTTTGTTTAAATCGTGGCATGGTCAGTCATACACCGCCTGAAATAACAGACGGGAAAATGCAGAGATATATTAAAAATTCGTCCATTTGATGACAATCGTCACAATGAAATATTTAATTTATACGTCGTCACAATAATGTGGAGAGAGGAGCATAGCTTCGTTCACGTGTCGCCACACACGGGAAATTGCCGAGATATATTTTTTTTAAATCGCGGCATGGTCAGTCATACACCGCCTGAAATAACAGATGGGAAAATGCCGAGATATATTAAAAATTCGTCGCCACACACGGGAAATTGCCGAGATATATTTTCACTTTGCACAAAAAATAACATCAAGTAATCGAATCAATAGGAATGTCCTGTGCCTATAACATCGATGTTATAGGCACAGCTGCATCTAGGCATTGTGTAACATCGACGCGGCTTTTGTTTTAATTAAAACTTTTTGTACTTGTTTGTTCTTAGGAAGTGGTGATAATTGATTTAGAATGTTGTAAGTGTGTTTAACTGTGAGTACGTGTTTTCTATAATGTTTTACTTCCTTTTCGCAAGTATCACAACAGACCATATTTATAGGGTAAGAAAACAGAGTGTTTTATATATATCACTGTGCTTAAACTAAAACACCTTTTCGAGCTTTTTCGGCTCGTTTTATATATATAACTTTACTTAAAACAAAACGCCTTTTTGGCTTGTTTTATTTATATAACTTTACTTAAACTAAAACACCTTTACATCTCCCAATGCATATCAGAACCAGGGTCATATTCAGAATCAATCTCACAATCAGAGACATCTGAGTCATCAATAAAGCTACTATCATACGAGCACACTGAATCACTATCACACAATGAAATAGTAAAATCTTCACTATTGTATTGACTCATATTTAATTAGCAGAAAAAACCTTTCCATCTATACCAATATACTTTCTTTCATTAACGGATTCAATCTCTACATTTTTAATATCAAAAGTTATCTTTAAATAATCTCTAACTATCATAGAACGAAATGACATTTCACCAGAAATATTAACATCATTCATTTTACTTAAATCTACACCCTTTGGATTATTAAAGTAAATACAAATTTCTCCAAGAGTATTGTTGATGGTCTTATCATTCTTTTTCAAAGTATCGCGGTCGATCACTTTTTCAAGCTTTGAATACATTGCCAGTAGAGGAGAAACTTTTGTTAGATTTACTTTAATGGATGTCTTTCCAGGTATAGTTAGAGCTCTTCTTTTAAATGAAATAGAGGGTCTCATGTTATTTTCCATAACTGGTTTTACCCAAAAATTTCCATATTTATCTTTGTTCAATTTAACATCTTTGACATATTTTTCTATATCTTTCACCGAAGTAGAGATTGATTGAAATTTGTCTTTTGTGCTTTGAAACATTGTATTTATTAACTAATAAACTTGCGTTTAGTTTAAGTAAAAATTTACTATATAAATATGATAGAAGGAGATTTAGAATTTCCAGACTCTCCATATGATAATTTAGAAATCTGTCGCCGTTGTGATAGAATGGGGCTTAATAATGAGAGTTTATATGAACAATGTATTTTCTGTGATTTAATTTGAATTAATGATAATAAAAAATATTAAAAAATATATCACTCTTTTAAATTAGAACCAAAAATGAATTACTTTACAAGATTAATAAGAGAGATGAATGTGAAGTATTGTGATGATAATACACCATTTCTTTCAAGGGAAGAGACTATTTGTATTGGGGAAATGTATAAGGGTTTAATGATATTTATTATTCAAAATAATTTTAATGGAAATGTTAACACAAGATACGATATAAATAAAATAATGAATTGTTTTGAAATTAAACCCGAACTCAGGATAAAATATAGTTTCTAAAATAACTCAAAAAAAGTTAGATGACTTGTTTTCCAAATATATAAATGAATGATTTTTTACCCGTTTGGGAAAATAAGATCAAATTAAATAACCATAAAAACATTCCAAATTCATTGAGATGTCTAATAGTTGGCTCAAGCGGGTGTGGAAAAACCTGTTTGCTTTTAAAGATGCTCCTTAGTCCTAATTTTTTAGATTATGATAATTTAATTATTTTTACGAAGTCAAGTTTTCAACCCGAGTATCAACTACTCTCACAGGGGTTTAATGCGGGTCTTAAAAAGGAAGACATTATTGGTTTATTTAAACTTCAAAACAAACTAAATGATTATAATATTGAAGATATAATACAATTATTTTGTGATACACCGAAATCAAAATCGAAACCAAAACCCATAACTTGTATTCTCAGTGATAATACGGATGATATACCTTCACCTCAAGATTTAGATAAATCAAAAAAGAACCTCGTTATCTTTGATGATTGTGTTAATGAGAGAAACCAAACAGTAATGGATAGCTACTATACAAGAGGGAGACATTCTTCTTGTAATTGTATTTATCTTAGTCAGTCATATTTTCAACTCCCTCGACGCTCAATAAGAAACAATGCCAATACTTTTATTTTATTGAAGTTAAATTCAATAGATGTAAATAATTTTTAGAGAGATAATTGCTCTACGTTATGTAGTAAAAAAGAATTTGAAAATTATGTGAAACACACGATTGGAAAATATAAATATATTGTTGTGAAACAAGATGATACGAACTGATATTTTACACACATAAATGACAACTATTATTATTAATCTTGTGGGTAAATCTGCTTCAGGAAAGAACTTTCATAAATCTAAACTCTTGAATAGTAAAAATGAAAAGATTGTAATTTTTTTTTAAAACACCCTATGATTCGTTTTGTAGGTACTACAACCAGAGCAATGTGACCAGGAGAAGTAGAAGGAAAATATTATTACTACATTTCAATGGAGAAACATATGCGATTGAGGAACGAAGGTCAAATATTTGAGGAGGTCTCTCTTGGTTCTACAAAATATTCACATTGTAAGAGTGAGTTAAATAAAGTAAAATCTAACGGTCTAGGGATTTTAGAAACTAATCCTGAAGGAATGAGACAAATTATTAAACATTTGTGTGGTGATGGATTTAAGATTTTATCATTCGGTTTTGATATCGATGAGGAGACTCAACGCAAACGTATGAAAAGCAGAGATACAAGTATTAGTGAAGAAGAAATAACAACTCGTATTAATACCAATAAAGAATTTGATGAAATATTTAAAGAAAAGGATTTATTTCAACACATTTACTATAATGATGAAGAAAAGGGAAATTTTCCCATTGACCTTTACAATTCATTAAATTATATTTTTCAATAAATAAATACAGAAAATGAATACCGAAGAAAGAGCAAGAAAGTTTAAAGAACATCAAGAGTTGGTTTCAAAAGTTGTAAAGCAACAGGAAGAGATAAAGAAGAAACGGAGACAGAAACTAACTGGTGAAGAAGCCTTTGAAAGAAAACAAGAGAAATTTTTTTAACCACTTTTAAAAACTCAACAAACGATTTCACCTACAGTTCCCACGTTAGAATTTACTCCAAAAAAACTTCAAATGCTCAAAGATTTTAGTCAAATGACAGAGCAAGAACTTGGAGAATTAGAATATGATGATGAAGGATTATTTCGGAAACTTGAGGGGGTCATGAGGAGTAAATCTCCTAATTATGTTGAGTGGAAATTCTCCATGAGGGGAAACTTGAGGGAGTAAATCAACCCCCTAATTATGTTGTGGAAGCTCTTCAAAACAATGAATATTCGGCGAATTCAAAAACCAGAGCAGGTCTCATTCCAACAGAAGAACCAGCACAGTTCTATCTTGTGAAAGAAAAGGTATTGATATTGAATGATAAATTTGTGGTCTTAAGTTCTGCTCGACCAAATGTTGAATTAACTCCAATATTAATGTTTCTTCCAACAAACTCCGGATTCAGCGGTTCAAAATATTTTGAGGAACCACTTGATATGGAAAGAGAGGAAGATAGGGTATTGTGTAGCGGCTGCCGCTGGGGTTACACAATCGCCTTGCACCTATCAAGGACGCGGAGCGATCACCAGGCCGGGCTCGTCCAGGACGCCCGGGCAGGCCCGCGCTCGACTTGCCAGGCCTCGGTCGGGACGCCCGGGCAGGCTCGCCCTCAACTTGCCAGGCCGCAGCCGGGACGCGGGGCCACGCCCCCTGGCGCCAGGCCTGGGCAAACCCCCTGGCGGAATAGATATATATTGCTGACCGTAAAACGTTTTTCCCAGAGTGCCTGAGTGTTTGATTCGAATAAAGCAGCTCAGATGAATTCAAGCTTTTTGTCGCGTCCATTCTTTCGATCGACGTGGGAGCCACAGCTCCTTCATTGGTGACCTACCGACATGGACACGGCAGTGACGCTTAAACTGCCTACCTTCTGGGAGGCTCACGCGGCTGTTTGGTTCGCTCAGGCGGACTCTCAGTTCGCCCTGCGAGGCATCACCGCGGACGACACCCGCTTCCACCATGTTGTGGCGGCGCTTGGTTCCGCCACCGCGGCCCGCGCCTTGAGCCTCCTCGAGCACCCGCCGGCTGCTGACAAATACGGCGCGATTAAGAAGCTTCTCCTCGATGCTTTCGCCCTCCCAGCGGCGGAACGCGCACGGCGCCTGCTCGATTTGCCTGAGCTCGGCGACACGCGCCCTTCCGAGCGAATGGACTACATGCTTTCGCTGCTCGGCGAGCACTCTCCGGCATTCCTGTTCCGGGAGCTGTTCCTCCGTCTGCTGCCTAACCCGGTACGCCTCGCCCTGGCAAGCACGACGATCACAGATCCCCGGGCCCTTGCCAGAGAAGCCGACAAAATCTCCGCCGCGGGACAGCGCATCGCAGCGGCGACATGGGACCCGCCGCCGCCTGATGCACCATCCATGGCGCCCGAGCACCCGGCGCGTTCGACGGCCGAACTGCCGACGCAATTGGCGGCCGCTATACCGAGCCGACCACGTCCAGCACGACGTCCGAAGCCTCCACCCGACCAAGCGTGGTGTTCCTATCATGCCAGGTTCGGACAGAAGGCCCGGACATGCCGACCCCCGTGCACCTTCGGCGGGTCGGGAAACGGCCAGGCCGGCGTTCATTACCTGCCATGAGCGCCGGCCACAGTCACACGGGCAACTTACTGTTCATCACGGACAAAGCGTCCGGACGGCGCTTCCTGTGCGACACCGGCGCCCAACTGAGCGTCATGCCCGCCTCTGACCAGGACAGGCAATCCGCGGTTTGCGGCCCCTCCTTGGTTGCGGCCAACGGATCGACTATCCGCACCTTCGGCCCGCGCAACGTCACCCTCTGCTTCGGCGGCCAACGCTTTGCTTGGACGTTTGTAACCGCCAACGTGCCCATGGCTCTGCTAGGCGCCGACTTCCTCTGCGCACACGGACTGCTGGTGGACGTCCAACGGCGTCGTTTAATCAACGCTGAAACCTTCAGCTCCCTGGTATGCACATTAAGCAGCTCCGCGCCGACCGAGCTGGCATGCGCCGTCCCGGCGGCGAACGAGTTTGCTCGCCTGCTCGCGGAGTTCCCGGCCCTCACGCGGCCGACGTTTTCGGCCGTCGCAGTACGGCATGGGATCGAGCACCACATACCAACCACGGGCCCGCCGGTCTACGCCAGGGCCCGCCGCCTCGACCCAGCCAAGCTTGCCGTTGCGAAGGCCGAATTCGACGCGTTGGAGCACCTCGGCATCGTGCGGCGCTCCGATAGCGCGTGGGCCTCGCCACTGCACATCGTGCCAAAGCCGGGGGGTGGATGGCGCCCGTGTGGCGACTACCGCCGTCTTAATGACGCTACAACACCCGACAGGTACCCGATCCCGCATATCCAAGACTTCTCCGCCCGTCTGGCGGGACGGGTCATTTTTTCGAAAATTGATCTCATACGGGGATATCACCAGGTACCTGTCAGGGCGGCCGACGTCCCTAAAACGGCAGTCATCACGCCGTTCGGCTTATTCGAGTTCTTGCGGATGCCGTTTGGTCTCAAGAACGCGGCTCAGGCGTTCCAGCGCTTGATGGACGGCGTGCTGCGTGACCTGCCGTTCCTTTTCGTTTACCTGGACGACATCCTCGTCGCCAGCACGTCCCGGGCCGAGCACCTCCTCCACCTCCGAACACTGTTCGGGCGCCTCAGCGAGCACGGCCTCATCGTCAACCCGGCCAAATGCCACTTCGGCACGACGGCCGTTGATTTTTTGGGCCACCACATCACCAAGAACGGGGCTGTGCCGCTGCCAACCAAGGTCGAGGCCATCACCACTTTCCCGCGTCCCCGCACCATAAAGGCCCTGCAGGAATTCCTGGGAATGGTGAATTTTTATCACCGCTTCGTGCCCCGCGCTGCTCAACTCATGCGGCCCCTCTACGAAGCCCTCCGGGGCAAGCCGGCCAAGCACGACATCGCCTGGTCCGCAGCAATGGATGCGGCCTTCCAAAGCTCAAAGCGGGCCCTCGCCGACGCAACACTGCTCGCTCACCCGGTGCTCAACGCTCCCATCGCCCTCACCACGGATGCCTCCGACTACGCGGTGGGCGCCGTACATGAGCAATGGGTGAACGGGGTTTGGCAGCCACTCGCTTTTTTCAGCCGGCAGCTCCGGCCGAACGAGCTCAAATACAGCACGTTTGACCGGGAGCTCCTCGGTCTACACCTGGCCGTCCGCCATTTCCGCCACCTCCTGGAGGGCCGACCTTTCACGGCGTTCGTCGACCACAAGCCGTTGGTTTACGCCATGGCCAAGGTCACGGAGCCATGGTCGGCCCGCCAACAGCGCCACCTCTCCGCCGTGTCGGAGTTTACCACGGACATCCGGCACGTCGCCGGCAAAAACAACGCCGTGGCCGACTGTCTTTCCCGGGCCAGCGCGAACGCGGTCCACCTGGGCGTGGATTTTGCGCTTATGGCGGCGGACCAAACCACCGACACCACGGTGCAAGCCCTCCGGGCGGCGGACACGGGCCTCCGCCTGGCCGACATCCCCTGCGCGGACACTGTCCTGCTCTGCGACGTCTCCCAAGGCCGGCCTCGCCCCATCGTGCCCGTCACCTGGCAACGCCGCATCTTCGCCTCCCTCCACGGCCTTTCCCACCCGGGCCGGAAAGCTTCCCAGAAGCTGGTGTCGGCGCGTTTCGTCTGGCACGGCCTTCGTCGGGACGTCCGCGATTGGACCAGCGCCTGCACCGCCTGCCAACGGGCCAAGGTCCACCGACACACCCAGGCCCCGCTGGCACCTTTCACCGTGCCCGAACGACGTTTCGACCACGTCAACGTGGATCTGGTGGGCCCCCTTCCCCCATCACGAGGGTTCACACACCTGCTCACCATGGTGGACAGGACCACCAGGTGGCCGGAGGCCGTTCCCCTCGTCTCCACCACCACCGCCGACGTGGCGCAGGCCTTCATCGCCACCTGGGTCGCCCGCTTCGGCGCACCGGCGGACATCTCGTCAGACCGCGGACCACAGTTCACCTCCGAGCTGTGGGGCGTGGTCGCCCGCAACCTGGGGGTCAAGCTCCACCGTACTACGGCCTACCACCCCCAAGCAAACGGGTTGTGCGAGCGATTCCACCGCTCCATGAAGGCCGCGCTCATGGCCGGCCTTCAAGACGGCGGTTGGGCCGACCGGCTGCCGTGGGTCCTTTTGGGCCTTCGCACGGCCCCCAAGGAGGACCTCCAGGCATCCACCGCCGAGCTGGTCTATGGCCAGGTGCTACGCGTCCCGGGCGAATTCGTGCCCGATGCTACCAGCCCCTGGTCCGCAGCTCGCCAGCGCTCGGACCTCCAGGAGGCCGCCCGACGGTTTGCCCCCGTGCCGACATCCCACCACGGTGACCCCCAGTCCTACGTCCCCCCAGCACTCCGCACCGCGGAGTATGTTTTTGTGCGTCACGACGCACATCGGCGGCCACTCCAGCCGCCGTACGACGGGCCCTTCCGGGTGCTGCGACGGGACGACAAGTCGTTCGTCATCGACATCGGCGGCAGGTCGGACCGGATTGCAGTGGACCGCCTCAAGCCGGCGCACGTGGACGTCGACCACCCACCACGGGTGGCCCTCCCGCCGCGGCGAGGCCGCCCCCCGTCCACGGTGCCCCCCACTCGACCGCCCACCACCTCACCGGACCCCCTCCCACGACCCGCCAGGGGTCGCTTCGGCCGGGTCATCAGGACCCCCCTCAAGTTGACCCTGCCGGTGCAAGTCGATTCTGGGGGGACGTGTGTAGCGGCTGCCGCTGGGGTTACACAATCGCCTTGCACCTATCAAGGACGCGGAGCGATCACCAGGCCGGGCTCGTCCAGGACGCCCGGGCAGGCCCGCGCTCGACTTGCCAGGCCTCGGTCGGGACGCCCGGGCAGGCTCGCCCTCAACTTGCCAGGCCGCAGCCGGGACGCGGGGCCACGCCCCCTGGCGCCAGGCCTGGGCAAACCCCCTGGCGGAATAGATATATATTGCTGACCGTAAAACGTTTTTCCCAGAGTGCCTGAGTGTTTGATTCGAATAAAGCAGCTCAGATGAATTCAAGCTTTTTGTCGCGTCCATTCTTTCGATCGACGTGGGAGCCACAGCTCCTTCAATATATTGATTTACTAAACTCACTTGATTATGGAGTTTATGTTGCTGGTAAAAGTAAGAAGAATGAGAAGGAGAAACATATTATTGATGCTTTAAGTAAGCTTGGTTCAGGTGTTAGTTTTCTTCCAAATGACCCATCACAATTAGTTAATAGGCTGTTATTGCTGTTAGGTAGTATGAAGGCTGGAAACAACAATTGTTTTAATGAAACCTCAGCCATTTTAGATCAGTTGATGAATATGAAAATAATTAATAAATGTCAATACAAAGATATTTTATTAGATATTAAATAAGATGAGAAGCACAATTCTTAGTTTTAATTTCACAACGAATGATTACACAGCTTCATTCCCTTACCCACTACAACTTGACCCCACAAAAGAATATGAGGCTTCTTTGTTGTCAATGGAGACTTACAATACCCTTTTTAATATCACAGAGAAAAACAACAAGTTTAGTTATAATCCAGGAAGTGGATATAAAACTATAACTGTTTCACCCGGAGCTTACGAGATTTCTCAAATATCTTCAGAAGTCTCTCGCCTTATGAAATAGTGGGGGGGCCAATGTTTTCCCGTTGAATTCAAATGTTAATTTGTGGACACTGGTTGGGTTGTCTTTAGGGATGATAGAAGTTGTAGAAAAAATATGTCTCCATTTTTTTCAAGTTCTTTATAGCGGCCATTTTGGATTATCAAAATGGCGTTTGTTGAAAACCGAAATTGTCATTATCTTGGCTTCTAAATGACCTAGAGTGTTAATTTTGGTGTCCAAATGTACATATTTGCGGATACTTAATCCAATAAACACACATTTATACACCTACATATGATCAAAAGGGTTCTTATGGCAGCCATCTTGGATTTTCACGCACTTATGCCAACACATCCTTCTGTACTTCAGCTGGCATCACCACCTTGGTGATGATAGTCGTCAGGTCTTCACCCTCATGCGTCATGGGATTCATGGACTCTCTGATCACATTCTTCAGTCGACGAATGCTGTCTTCCTGCCGAGCCCAGACTGTGGTTGATAGGTCGTGGTGCTCCTTGCGTGTAGCTGATTGTGAGCCAGCCATCTGACGGGCTTCTTCAGCAAGCCTACTCAGCTCTGGTGCTGTCAGAAAGAACCTTTCACGGGCACTGGCATTCTGGGTAATGCCCACAATACCCCCTGTCACCTTCATGATCCTGTTGATGTGCTCCAGTGCATGGTCCACACCTACAGCACAGAAGGGGATTTCATTCTTATGGACACTGAAGTTCCCATCCATGAACTCTTGGTAGATCCCTGGATCTGTCATCTTCAGGGCCTTCATCTCTGCAAGGTACCGGGGAGTCAGCCTGGCATATTTCTGTTTGTCATGTGCAAAGAAGTATATGCACATCTCATCCAGTGAAGACAGGTGAAGCTCAAATTGTCCATCACGGGTGGCACGGATGAATGTGTATATCAGCATTATCATCCGCATGTAGCGTCACACAAACTTGAACAGTGGACTCTTGGCTTCTTTCCTCTCATCAAACTTTGCCATGGCCTCCAGGACTTCGTTTGACTCGAGGACAGCTAGCATGTTGTTCTGCGCGCTTGTCATCTCCTCTCGGTTGTGTAGATGACAGCTCTGGGCAACCTGTTGTGCTGACTGGGTACATGGGCCCCTCAGATGGGGATGCTCTTGGAAGAATTCGTCCACATAGAGGTCGAAGAGGGCTTGGACAGTGGTGATGTGGGCCTCCAAAGCCCTCTTCATGTGCTTGGCTTCCAGTATTTGTCTGGTCGTTGTTGGGCCATAGATATCAGCCTCAGACCAAGCCTCGTCAAGACCACTGTCCTCTATGGCATTCCCAGCAGCCCTCAGTGCAGCCATCACAGTGTGCATCTCCCCTAGTCGCAGTACCCACTTGCCTTTGCAGTCATCTCTGGTCATCTCCAGCTGTTTGGCTCGCTCATACAGGGCCATGTCTAAGGTGATCACTGTCTTCCTATCGGGACCCATGACCATGCAGTTGATTTGCTGTGTCTGTTTCAAGACTGTTATCAGTGTTTGCCATTCATGGGCTGGTGCTGCTACCAATGGCAGGGCGTTGACCTCTGTCAGAGGCTTCGAAGAGGAGAGCAGTGAGTTGTAGGCTGTCCAAGTTGGGATATCGTGATGCTTGATCCTACTGCCAGGTGGTTGTTTTGGATCGTGGACGAGTGACCCAACAGGGTCAGCATGCTGGGGTTCTGCAGCTTGCAGCTGGTCATCTGGTGGGATGATGTCGTCTTGTACGTCCTCAGCTTCAGCTGTTCGCATGATTGTGCGTGAAAGTAGCCACACTGTGTCCGTCGCAGAGTACGGCTTGGTGACATCTGGGTTTGACCGTGTCTTCAAGCTATACGTGGTACCTGTGGCAGATTGTTTGTTTGGTGCTTGGCAAGGAACAAAGTCTGGAGCAGTCAGAACCTTGAGTGAGCGGTGTCTGGCCTTTCGGTCATGTAGTGTCAGTGTTCTATGTTCATCTGTGGAGGGTGCATGTTCCCGTCGTTGGTAGAGTGCCCAGGCTGTAGCATGGAGTGTCCGCTTCCCATCAGGTGTGTCTTCATTGAAGTCACTGTTGTCCACTGCAAAGAAGACAAACGTCCCTATGCGCATGGTTCTTGGAAAGTATACACCCTGTTCTGTCGTAGACTCTATGACTGAGTTGGCCAGCTGTGTCTCCAACCGCAAGATCCGACTATAATCAACAGACAGACCGAACCCATGCAGGAAATCCAGAAGCTTCTTGTTTCTGGTGGACTGATGGACTACAATGGCAACGGCAAGCTGCTGTGGCCATTCTAAGCGATGGCGGAATGGTGCATCTGGCTCTTTGGGCTTGTACGTGACTTGGCGTTTTGACTTGTAGCCGTACATGATGTTCTGACTGATGGTTATAACATCTCGATGAATAGTGGCTGAGCGCATAGTCTCTGGCTCAATGCTCGTGGCTGGTCCTTCCAGTAGCCAGCGGAGGAAAGCATAGAGTACTTTGGGTACATGCTTTTCAGCATCATCAGTGTTCATTTCTCCTTCAAATTGCCATGGGTGCTTGTTCTGACAAGCAATGGCACTGCGGAGAACAGAGGCACTCTCAAACAGTTGTTCGATGTTTTTTTCATTTGTCTTCGTCATTGCATCTTCGACAGCTGCATCACGCACGGCAGTGGAGAATACACAGTCTGACTCGTTTCGACGTTTTGGTTTCATGAAGTGAACGTCATCAATGTGAGAGTTGATTTTCTCCTTCATGCCTTGGGTAGTAGGTGATGGGACATTGTGCACACCATTATTGTCAAGAATCCTGGAGTAAACCGACTTCAGGTCAGACATGTTGAGAATTTCACCAGCTTGGAGTAGAGAGCGAACAAGGCTGACAAACTCAATGTCTGCGGCTATTTTGATAACATTAGTTTCTTGCAGTATGTGTTCTTTGTCATCACTTGATGTCCCACTCTTGGGAGCACGTTGGACATTCTGCACCCAGCATGGGAGATGATACTTGACGTCGATCGCATGAGCATCATGTGCACTGATGGCAGCACTCAGCTGAACTTTCCACTTGTGGTTGCTGCCTTCTTCAACAGCTTTCTTCAGCTGTTTACCTGCGTTGAACGTGCATACAACATGTACACTTTCCTTAGTGACCTCTTGACAGAAGAAACAAAGGTCTCTGTTGAATGGAGTTGATGATGAACGTGTGAAGCGAAGAGTCTCGTCTTGCGTAGAACCTGAGGTACTTGCAGCGGCAGGTGCAGAAGAAGGACGTCCACACCTCTTATGAAGATGCTGGGTGTCGCCATGTTCGCAGGCTTTCTGGTGGCGAACTCTAGCACGCTCCAGGTGAGCAGTGTTGCATGTAGATCCATAACATGCCCGGTGCCACTTTGCTTTATTGTTCCTCAAGTCAGTGGCAGTGAAACAGCTTAATCGTTCGCTGATCTGTTTGAAGTCGGCATCACCATATCGTGCCCTCTCCTGGATGAACTGGAGAAACTTTGCATATGAGCCCAGTGCTGGCTCAGTCACTAGTGCACCTTGGGGATCCTGGCACTGAATGCAAAGTGTGAAATCAGTTTCTTTCTTGGTTTTCTTGCTTTTTGGCTCCATCATAGCTCAGGGTCACGAATCTGGAACATACAAATAACAAATAACAATTAAGATAGATGTGCATTAAGTTAGATTTTGGACACTGGTTCGGCTGTGCCATAAAAACCTATTTTTATCCCTTGTAGGTTATTAAAGAAGGTTTCATTCAATTCTCTATCCCCAAAAATGTACAACTGGACACCAGAATCGAAACTCTAGGTCATTTAGAAGCCAAGATAATGGAATTTTACGTTTTCGACATCCGCCATTTTGAAAATCCAAAATGGCCGCCATAAAGAACTTGAAACAATTGGAGACATATTTTTTCTAGAACTTATATCATCCCTAAAGACAGCCCAACCAGTGTCCAAAAATTAACAAGCAATTTCACCGGGCATTTCAATCTGCTACATTGGCCCCCCCACTAAAAGAGGAAGGTGATGAACCAAAAAATATTGTAATATATATTCAAAAACACACTTCAAAATCAACTATTAAACTTATAAATAATTATAAAGTTGATTTCACGATTGAAAATTCGTTCAGAGAGCTATTGGGGTTCTCTTCAAAAAAGATTGAAACTAATGGGACGGTTTACAGTGATAATGTCATTCAAATATCCTCCGGTATAAATTCGGTATTAATTCATTGTGATTTGATTGATGGTGCTTATAACGATGGAATAAGAACAAATACAATATTTTCATTCAGCGCATACTCAACCCCGATTGGTTATAAATTCAATATGGAACCAAAAAATCTTGTTTATTTACCTGTGTCAGGAAAAACCTTTTCAGAGTAAATTTTAGGATAACTGATCAAGATAATCGTATGATCTCCTTTAATGAAGAAATTATATCCATCAGAATTCACCTACGTGAAGTTTTTCAATAAATAAATAATGGTTATTGTGAGAAAACACGAGTTGGGAAAATATAAAATAATTACAGGGGATGGGATGTTCCTTTCACCATACTATAAGGGTGAAGGTATGTTTCTTGGTAGAGGATACTATAAACCAAAGAGACAACGGGGTGTGGGGCATCAATTTAGAAATAAAGGAGATGGGATAATTGATACTCTAATGGGTATTGGTTCAACCATTCTTAAACATAAAGACCTAATTGGTTCAACTGCTTCTGCCATGGGTTCAGTTGCGGGTGCTATAAAGAGTATAAAAGATGCTCAAAAGGAGTCTCATAAATTACAAGCAATCAAAGAAATAAAAAAAGGTAAAACTCAACTATCTTCACAAGAATGACAAAAAATCATTAAAATACTTGGGTCAGGGTTTCAACGATTTTAATACTATATAAATACAAGTATGGAAGCGATTGATAGTATCTATGATTTGGATGATACGATTATCATTTCAAACTCCACTAAAAAGGAAGACTATTTTAAGGTAAATGCTATAACAGGCACAGACTGGAATTCAAACGGAACAAAAAGTTTTGAAATAAATAATCAACAAACCTACTTGAATGTACCTGATAGTTTCTTGCTGTGTAAATTTAAATTCACTAAGGCTGCGAATAATACTAATGCTACACTCGTAAATGATTTCTTCTGGAAAATGTTTGATAGTGTCCGCCTGTATATTGGAACACAAGAGGTTGAAGCGGTTGATTATGTCTCTGCTACATCTGAAATGATGAAATTTACACTATATTCATTTAGTGATAGAATGGGTAAGGGAGCTGTTGAAGGTTTTATTCCTGATATGTCAACGGGTACAAACGCAGACCCTGGTTATCGTCAAAGGAAGGCAATGTATAATGATGATACAAAAGCAGAGAATAGTTTTACCGTAGCAGTACCTCTGAAAGATATATTTGGATTTTGTGATTAGGATAAAGTTTTGTATGGTCTTAAAATTAGATTTCCACTTCAAAGGAATGATAATGTAAATAGGTTGCTTTTTGGGGCCAAAAATGCTTTTGGAGACAATAATAAATTTGTTATTAATGATTTGTGTTGGTATATCAGTGAATATACTCCTAATCTTAAAATGGAAGAGATGTTAAATAGAAGACTTAACTCAAAGAAACTACGAAATGTATCATACCTTAAAAGAAGATGTCAACACGTTAAACTGGAGCACACTACCTACACTTGGAATTTGGGTGTTCTTCAAGGAAAGCCACGATACCTATGGCTCATTTTTTTAAAAACCAGATGGAGAGGACGGTACTGATAAGAATAATGCGCTGAGTGATAATGCTAAGGTGAAACAACCTCGGGTTTCTCTTGATGGCACATTTTATCCGCGAGATAGATTGGAAATTGATTGGGAAAAAAATGATTATGCGGCAGCCTACAAGTCTTACCAAAAGGTGTGTGAAAGCAACGGTAATAATGAGCCTATTTTGGATATGGTTGCGTTTCAAAAACTTTATATGATCTACGCAATTGACCTGAGTTCTCAAAAAGAAACTATGAAGTCTAATAGAGTGGATACTTCTCTATACATTGAAAGAGGGGAGAGTGAAGAGGTTAATACATATTGTTTGATTTTGGAAGAAACAGAATTACAGATTAATACAGATAATGGTGTTATGATTAATATCACATAGATTTTTTCTCATAAATAAATGAGTAGGAAAGAACCGGTATATGTTAATCAAATCAATCTTAATAAATTAACATCTTGTATTCAAAATCAAAAGCCTTGTATTATTAATGTTAATACAATTCAAAGAAAAGGAGCAGTAAGAATTGACGTTTTACTCAAAAGAGAGCAGGTGAAAACACTAAATGATGCTGGTTCACTTAAAATTAAAATGACAAAACCTATGTTAAAGGAATATTCAATACAAGAGGGAGGATTTCTCCCGTTTCTAATTCCTTTATTTGCTGGTTTAAGTGAGGCAGGAACATTGACTGGTTAAAGTAAAATTAAAAAGCAGCGGTAAAAACTGCTAACGAAAGGAAGGCACAACTAAAAGCTCAAAAAGAATTGGAGAGACATAACAAGGAGTTGGAGAAACAAATTAGTGGAAGTGGTGTAATTGTGGATTTTGCTCAAACACTTGAAAGTCTACTTGATAAAGCTAGATTGTTAGTTGGAGATATGCTTTCCTCTATCGCTCAAGCGGGTGTTAAACTAACTAAAAGGGGTAATGGGTTATATCTTTCTCATAAATAAATGGATAAATGGTTTAAACAATTTGGAAGGAATACAACGTCAAATGTAGAACTTGCTAAATATTGTAAAAAACTAAAAATTGATAATGTGGTTATTTGTATGAGAGATGAATTAACAAAGTTGTCCAAGAATACAAAGAATATTATTGTGAATTTAGACACACAGAATGGTTCTCATTGGGTTTGTATTCATAATAGTCAGGATAAATATTATTTTGATAGTTATGGTGTGCCACCACCCGTTGAAGTAATACAATTCTTACAGAATGGTGTTTATCAAACATTTCAAGTTCAAGAAATTAATTCTAAATGTTGTGGCCAATTATGTTTATATGTATTATTTCAACTCAACAATAATGAAAATTTTTATGTCATTTTTTATCTAATATAAATGACATGTCGGAAAAGATGGTTATATCTTTGGAGAATCCTTTCAGGATATTGATTTATCAAATTATTATACAAAGGCACAGGCTGAACGACAAAAATATAGTATAAGTAAAAATATTAATATGAAAAATAATTATAAATCAATCAATTATCCAAACCCTACAGATGCGAATGACTTAATTAGATTCAGTGATTTATCAAAATATATATCTTTAAATAAAACAGCACGTTTTGTTAAACAAGTAAAATTTACAACCACAACATCTGGTTATACAGACCATACACCTTTCCTCATTTAATTTAACTATCTGCTTGCAATTGAATTTTATAAAGAAGGACATATAGTTAATATGCGAATTAATAAATGGGGGTGTGATACGCCTGATTTAGGGTATAATTGGTCTTTTTCAATAAACTTAGAAGACCTACATGATTTTAATCAGTCTCGTAAAGAAGAATATAACCCGCTTGGTGAGGATAAGGATTTATGCGGAAGTACAATTAGTAAACAACAAATATATGATTTTAAGAAAAGAAAAATATATGATAGTTAGCATGGTTAGCATGGTTAGCGATGGTTAGCATGACAAAGAAGGAAGGTAATGAGATAAGGATAGAAAGCCGAGGAATACAAACTGATTTGGTAGTGGGAAGATGGGGTGGTATTACCTGTCATAATATTAATCTCACATATATTTCTGATACATAAATGGCAGGAAGAAGACTACAAGAGAATTATAATTTTTGTATTCAAGGATACCTACAAGAAAAGGGTGCTCGGTATTACATACCTTATGATTTGGGGCATATACATGGGAATTTTGTCATAAAAAACTGGCCTTATACTGATATTGCTAAACCCACAAATAGAGACTTGTTTAAAATATTAAATGAAAATGAACTTCTCAAAGTTATGAAATATAAAACTCTTTTAGAAATCATCAACAAATCTTATTGGTATCCTATTATGAAAAAAATAATTATATATACAAGAATATCTCAAAATCCAGATGAGTATATGGATAATATTATTTGGGGCTCAAACTCAAGGGTAGCAAGGGAAGGAGTTGAAGAAGAGAAGAAGGAAAGAGAGAAGGAGGAGAAGGAGGAAAGGGAGAAAAGGAGAAGGAGGAGAGGGAGAACAAGGAGAAGGAGGAGAGGGAGAATAAGGAGAAGGAGGAGAGGGAGGAAAGGGAGAAAAGGAGGAGGAGAGGGAGAAAAAGGAAAAGGAGGAGAGGGAGAAAAAGGAGGAGGAGAGGGAGGAAAGGGAGAAAAGAGAGGAGGAGAGGGAGCAAAGAGAGAGGGAGGAAAAATATAAAAAGATGGAAATCAGTGAGATTAATAAAAGATTTAAGGTATTACAGCAAATAAATCAAACTCAACGCACTGAGGAGGAAAATAAAGAAATGAAAAGTCTAATGGAAATATTATTTTCAAGAATAACGACGTCAATGTCTTCACTTTCAGGGAGGAGATTTAAACGAGAAAGTGGGGATAAAGAAGAAGAAGAAGGAAAAGATTATGTGGTTGATGATGTTGGTGTTATTGACTTTAGTTAGTTTTATTTGTAAATAAATGGAGGAGAGAGTGAAGGCATTCCTTAGGATTCTTTATGTTTTAAAAATAAAGATTGAAATGTATATGTTAAAAACCAAAAAGGTTTTGATACTCTGTCGTAATTTTTCTGATAAATAAATATGAGTTATTGTCTCAAATGTAAAAAGAAAACTAAATCTAAAAATATCTCATGTTAAAGCTAAAAATAATAGAGTTTATCAAAAAGGAATATGTCAAGTGTGTGGCTCTAAAAAGTGCCAATTCATCTCTCCTAAAAGTGGAGGAGACATACAAAAGTTTCTGTCGGGAAGTAAATTTACAACAACTGGAATTCCAGGGGAATTACACCTTCCAGGGTATTCTTTCTGTGGTCCAGCAACAAACTTGGATAAAAGATTAGATGAGGCTGACAATCCTAAACCTTGGTCTAAACCTATAAATAGGGTTGATGAAGTGTGTATGAAGCATGATATTGCTTATGGGAATACCACTACATTGGATGAAAAACATGAAGCAGACAGAGAAATGTTGTATAATTTGTCTTTGATACGAAATCCTATGTTGAGAGAGAAAGTTGATAGGTTTATTGTGAAAAAAATGATAAGTGCTAAATTGAAACTTGGTCTTGGGTATTCCGTAAAAAACTATTAAACTCCAATGATGTCATCAAGACTGAGGAGCTTTTGGCTAATGAATTACATAAACCTATAATCACAAAGTTTAAAAGAAGGAAAGTTTATTCTAAATACACCGACCACATATGGTCCGCTGATTTAATCGAACTAAATAATGATAAGGGATACAGGTATGCTTTAACCATTATTGATTTGAGGAGTAGATTTGCCTGGGTTGTTCCTTTGAAAAACAA
Organism: Myxine glutinosa; assembly: GCF_964187855.1. Lineage (NCBI taxonomy): Eukaryota > Metazoa > Chordata > Myxini > Myxiniformes > Myxinidae > Myxine > Myxine glutinosa. Next base: position 385,865,034 of record NC_136261.1, read on the forward strand.
AAGGGGTAATACTCTTATGTTAGCTTTCAGTGGAATATTTAGTAAAAGTAAAAGAAAACCAAAGAAGTTATGGACTGACGAGGGAACAGAGTTCTATAACAAAATATTTATGAAATTTCTTAAGGGGGAGGGTATTAAATTATACAGCACCTTTAATGAAGGAAAGGCAGTTGTTATTGAGCGTTTTAATCGCACTTTGAAAGAGAAACGACATAAAAAATTCACACAACTCGGTTCTCAACAATGGGTATATTTAATTCAGAATATTGTAGATAATTACAATAACAGAGTTCATTCATCAACAAAATCAAAACCATCGGAAACATTTACAAAATTAGAATATGAAAAGGAGATTAATTTGAGAAAGCCCAAGTTCAAAGTTGGTGATATTGTAAGAATATACAGATGGAAAAGCCATTTTGAGAAATTATACAAAGAGATGAACTAATGAATTATTTAAAATTGTTGATGTACTGGATACAGTCCCTTGGACTTACAAATTATATGATATGAATGGGGAAGAAATCTTGGTTTCATTTTACTGACAAGAATTACAAAAAACACAAGTAAGCAGATAATACCCTTGAAAATAATAAATAAATAAATAAAATGTAATGGGGATACATTCTTGAGATCTGTGAACCCAAACACAGAATCCCTCAACTTTTCAGTTGGGGCTTACTTTTGTGTGTGTGTACAATGGGGATACGTTCTTGAGATCTGTGAACCCCAAACACAGAATCCCTTAACTTTTCAGTTGGGGCTTAACTTTTGTGTGTACAATGGGGATACGTTCTTGAGATCTGTGAACCCCAAACACAGAATCCCTCAACTTTTCAGTTGGGGCTTAACTTTTGTGTGTGTGTATGTGTGAGTGAGTCATAATAATATACAAACCCTAACCCAACCCAATCCCTAACCCAACCGCATCCCGAACCCAACCCCATCCCTAACCCAACCCCAACCCAACCCCAACCCCATCCCTAACCCAAACCCATCCCTAACCCAAACCCAAACCCATCCCTAACCCAACCCCATCCCTAACCCAACCCCATCCCTAACCCAACCCCATCCCTAACCCAACCCCATCCCATCCCTATCCCAACCCCATCCCTAACCCAACCCCATCCCTAACCCAACCCTAACCCAACCCCATCCCCATCCCTAACCCAACCCATCCCTAACACTCACATTCAAAATCCCAACCCTAACCCAACCCCATCCCTAACCCAACCCCAACCCTAACCCTCACATTCAAAATCCCACCCTAACCCAACCCCATCCCTAACCCAACCCCATCCCTAACCCTCACATTCAAAATCCCACCCTAACCCTAACATAAATTTTTTTCTTGCTTTTCAAAAATACGTATTTCCTTTTTTTTTTTTCCCTCTTCTCCCAATTCTGTCTTTCAAGGCTTTCAAGTTTGAAGAAGTAGAAATGGGAAGAAATAATTTTCCAGCATTTTCTTCCTCACACTTTCTTGATATTGCTTAAATCAAGCGTCATTAAACAAAGAACATTGTTCATTGCTTTAGAATCCAAAGAGTCTCCAGGATGGACCCCACAGGTAGAGTCTCCAAAATAAAACCAACTTTCCAAGTTCCCAAGGTATAACCACATTCCTGTTGAGCCTCCAAGATAGGTATCACATTCCGAGTTATCAAAACAAAACCCCCATTCCGAGTCTCCAAAAAATAACCATCTTTCCACGTCTCCAAGGTAGAACCACAATTTTCAGAAATATTGGGGGTTTCCGTGATAAGTCTCACATAGTATAACTGCAGACCATCAGGGAAAACATCCCTTTCCCAATTTTTTAGGGTTTCTATGATGTGTCTCACATAGTATAACTGCGGACCATCAGGGAGAACTCTCCTTTCCCAATTTTCAGAAATTTGTGGGTCTCCAATGTATGACTTGTATTCTGGCTCATCAAGGTAGAACCTGTTCAGTGGGTTTTGTTTTGATAACTCACAATAAGTATCATCATGGTAAAACTCTTTTTCAGGATTTTGTGGATCTCCAAGGTACAACTCTTTGGCTGGGTCATCAAGGTAGAACTCGTTCTGTGGGTCCTGGTTGTTCAAAAGATCTTCAAACAAAAAAATAACTTTATCCCAAGTTGTGTTAAAAGTAGAATTTTCATTTCGTATCTCAGATACAATTTCCTGTGGGAAAAAATAACAATGTATTAATTTAATACAATATTTTTATTTGTATAAATCAAGCTCTATGAATATTAAAATAAACTTTGTTAACTCTTACACGAGTCTCAACTAAAAAAAAAAAAAAATTTAAGTTATTAAATAATTAAATCAATCAATCAATAAATAAACAAGAAGATGTCATGCGTAGCACGATACTTGCAAAATCCCCCCCCCCCCAAAGTTTTCCATTGATACAGCAAATTGTCCATTTCATGAAGATTAAAATTTACAATCTTGATCAAAGCTCGGGTCAACAGGATGAAAATTGACGATTTTTCAGATGAAAAACGATGATTTTGGAAGGTTGACCTTGATGACCTTTGACCTTTTTACCTCAAAACCAGTTAGTTTCCCTATTTAGTGACTCAATGTGCAAATGCTGTTCAATTTTCAAGTCAATCGGATGAAAATTGAGGATTTTTGAAACTTGGGCTAAGTTGACCTTTTGGCCTATGGTGACCTCAAAAATAGATGGTGGTTGAATTCAGTGACCATGTATATAAATCCTCTTAGAAGTTCAAGTCAATCAAATGAAAATTGAGGATTTTAGAAATTTGGCATATGTTGACCTTTTGGCCTATGTTCACCTAAAATATATATATTTGTGGTTTAATTCAGTGACCAGATATGCAAATCCTCTTCAAATTTCAAGTCAATTGGATGAAAATTGAGGATTTTAGAAATTTGGCCAATGTTGACCTCAATAATACTTGGTGGTTGAGTTCAGTGACCAGATATGCAAGTCCTCTTCAAATTTCAAGTCAATTAGATGTAAATTGAGGATTTTAGAAATTTGGCCTATGTTGGCCATTTGGCCTATGTTGACCTCAAAAATACTTGGTGGTTGAATTCAGTGACCAGATATGCAAGTGGTCTTCAAATTTCAAGTCACTCGGATGAAAATTGAGGATTAGGAAATTTGGCCTATGTTGACCTTTTGGCCTATGTTGACCTTTTGGCCTGTGTTTACCTAAAATATAATATGTGGTTGAATTCAGTGACCAGATATGCAAGTCCTTTTAAAATTTCAAGTCAATTGGATGAGAATTGAGGATTTTAGAAATTTGGTCTATGTTGACCTTTTGGCCTATGTTGACCTCAAGAATACTTGGTGGTTGAATTCAGTGACCAGATATTCCAGTCCTCTTCAAATTTCAAGTCAATTGGATGAAAATTGAGGATTTTAGAAATTTGGCCTATGTTGACCATTTGGCCTATGTTGAGCTCAAAAATACTTGGTGGTTGAATTCAGTGACCAGATATGCAAGTGGTCTTCACATTTCAAGTCAATCGGATGAAAATTGAGGATTTTAAAAGTTTAGCAAATTTGGTGACCTTTGGCCTATGTTGACCTTTTGACCTATTGACCCCCAAAACAATAGGCTTCTTGCTTTTGACGAACTCTACAACTTGGTGAAGTTTCGTGAAGATCGGTTGAAAATTGTGACCTGTAGGCCGGTGACAAACAAACAAGCAAACAAACAAACAGACAGACAGACAGAATCACAAACACAACCGACCTATATACTTGAAAAATCTTCGATTTTGCAAGTAATAAATAAACAAATTTACCTTCCATTGATAAGAGGTTCGAGTCCAGTTCATCAATCTGAAGGTTGAGTTCTACACAGGTAGTAGGACTCCAAGGAATAGCAAAGTTATCCCATTCCATTTCGGCATAGTAGTCCATTCTCAAGTGAAGCAGAAAGCGTGTTTGAAAAAGCCTGTGTGGTCAGTGCCTTTGAGAAGAAGGACTGGGTGTGTCATTTCCTGTGGAAATTCCCTGGGCATGTCTTAACTGGAAATGATGTGATGGAAATTCCCTGAAAATGATGTAGTCTTAACTGAAAATGATACAATGGCAGAGTTTATAAAGTGGGTGGGGCTTAGCAAAAAGTGGGCGGGGCTTAACAAAAAGGGGGGGGTTAACAAAAAGTGGGTGGGGCCTAGTAAAAAGTAGGCGTGGCTAACAAAAAGTGGGCGGAGCTTAACAAAAAGTGGGCAGAGCCACCCAAAAAGTGTGTGGCACAGGAGGCGCTCAGACAAGAACATTGAGGGAGGTTTACCATTTGATCTTAGCTCAGTTAAAATATCTTGATAAAGAACGAAACTCAAACATCTTTTTTGTTAATGTATTAGATGGTGATGGTAGTGGTAAGATAATTAAATTATTTCCTACGCATAAACAAATATTTGTAGGATCGTTGTTTGAGTGGTCTACTCGGGATCATTGATATTAAGAGTAAAAGGTTCATAAGGATAGAAGGATCATAGGTTCATAAGGGTAAATGTTAGGAGGCTCATAAGGGAATAGGGGAGTGGTTTACTAGAGATCAATGATATTAAGAGTAAAAGGTTCGTAAAGATCAGGGTGGGAGAAATAGAGGTGTTAAGGGGAAATGAAGAAAAGTGAGGGGAGATGGGAAATTAACATGTAAGTGAATGGAGAAATGAAGGTGTCCTCGGATCAACATTTATATCCTACTTCTGTGGTTGGTGTTTTCTTCTCCTCTCTCTGTGCGGTTGGTTTCCCCCCCCCCCCCCCCCCACTCTCTGTTGTTGGTGTCCCCCCCCCTCTCTCTTTGTGATTGGTGCCCCCCTGCTCTCTCTGTGGTTGGTGTTTCCCCCCACTCTCTGTGGTTGGTGTTTCCTTTCACTCTCTGTGGTTGGTGTTTCCTTTCACTCTCTGGGGTTGGTGTCCCTCCACCCCCTCTCTCTGTGGTTGGTGTTTCCCCCACTCTCTGCGGTTGGTGTTTCCCCCTACTCTCTGTGGTTGGTGTTTCCCCCCACTCTGTGGTTGGTGTTTCCCCCACTCTCCGTGTTTGGTGTTCGCCCCACTCTCCGTGGTTGGTGTTCGCCCCACTCTCCGTGGTTGGTGTTCACCCCACTCTGTGGTTGGTGTCCCCCCTCTCTTTGTGGTTGGTGTCCCCCCCCCCCCTCTGTCTGTGGTTGGTGTCCCCCCCCCCCCTCTGTCTGTTGTTGGTGTTTCCTTTCACTCTCTGTGGTTGGTGTTTCCTTCCACTCTCTGTGGTTGGTGTCCCCCCCTCCCCTCTCTCTGCGGTTGGTGTTTCCTTTCACTCTCTGTGGTTGTTGTTCCCCCCTCTCTCTGCGTTTGTTGTTTCCCCCCACTCTCTGCGGTTGGTGTTCCCCCCTCTTTCTGCAGTTGGAGGCGAGGGGCAAGGGGTGAGTTTAGGAGGGGAAGGGCAAGGGGGGACTTCAGGAGTGGAGGGGCAAGGGGGGAGTTTAGGAGTGCAGGTGCAAGGGGGGGGGGGGGTTTGGAGGGGAGGGGCAAGAGGGGAGTTTAGAAAGTGGATGATTAATGAAAGACGGACATTGATAACAAATTGGGTTTGTTGTGATTTTCTTAGAGGGGTCTCTTGCATGCACCGCTTGTTTCAAATCCCCCCACAACATCTCGATGGGATTTAGATCCGGGCTTTGACTTGGCCATTCCAGAACCCTCCATTTCTTTCTTTTCAGCCATTCCTTGGTGGATTTACTGGTATGTTTAGAGTCATTGTCATGTTGCAAGGTCCACCTTCGGTTGAGCTTCAACTTTCCGAAAGGTGGCCTCACATTATCCTCAAGCACCCTCTGGTACAATGAAGAATTCATAGTGGATTCTATGATGGTGAGCTGCCCAAGCCCTGATGCAGCAAAGCTGCCCCAAACCATAATATTCCCACCACCATGCTTTACAGTTGGTATCAGGTTATTGTGGTCAAATGCTGTCTTTGGTTTTTGCCAAACATGTCTTCTGGTACTGTGGCCAAATAGCTCTACCTTTTACTCATTTGTCCAGAGCACATTGTTCCAGAAGTGCTGGTCTATGCCTCAGTGTTCATTGGCAAACTTTAGTCTTGCCCTGATGTTCTTTCTGGACAGCAAAGGTTAACTCCTGGCACACCTCCCATGTAGATAAAATTAGTGCAGCCTCATTCTAATGGTAGACTCGTGCACTTTGACATCAACAGTGGCAAGAGCTACCTGTAGGTCCCGTGATGACATTCTGGGGTTATTAGAGACTTCTTTCAGCATCTTGCGGTCTGCTCTTGGGCTGAACTTGCTGGGGCGGCCTGGACTGAACAAGTTGGCAGTTGTTTGGAATCTTCTCCACTTGTATTGTAGATGATCTTCCGGACAGTCGAATGATTGATTTCAAATTGTTTGGAGATCTTTTTGAATCCCTTCCCAGACTCGTAGGCATCGATAACCTTCTTTCTGAAGGCCTCAGAGAGCTCTTTTGATCTAGGCATGGTGATGCCACACACTTCAACAACAAAGAGCAAACCAAACTAAATGTCTGAGGTTTAAATCAGACAGGTTCCTCCAAGATCCTCTCTAACGATGTTCTAATCATTTGCACCTGGGCTGGTGCACCTGATTCTAATTTTAGGCATTTGAAGTAGTGATAAATGTAGGGGTGTACTTACTTTTTCCACATGTGAAATTTGCATTTATGTTTATTTAAATTATACAATGGATGACAAAATGTAAATGTTTCATGATATTTGTTATATTATATCACCTTTATCTATCAATATTGTTGAAATGAAGATCAAATAGCTGTATGTTGAAATATGTTGAAAAAGTCAAAACTTTACATGGGGTGTACTTACTTTTTCACGTGACTGTATATGCAGTACATCTCTCCCACTCCTCTTCCCTTCCCCCTTCTTCTCCCCCTGTCCTCTTCCCTCCTCCTCCCTTCATCCTCTTACCCTCCCCTCCCCCTTCTCGCAGCAAGAGAGGTGACCACTTATTTGTCCATCAGTGAAGCGCTCTTCTCACATAAAAATAAAGTCCATCGACCTCGTTTTGGAGTTCCATCATGTTGGTTCGAGCTTTGAATTTCAAACTCAACGAGAAACTTCTCATTCAAACTCGGAAAACATGACAGAGAAACGATCTGCTTCTGATCATTCCTCTTCAAACTGGAAAAGCATTACAGAGAAACTTAGCCATGATCATTCTTCTTCTTCTGGAGAAACGTCATAAACAAAGCATTAGTCCTTCTTCTTATTCGTATTCTTCAAAGCATGACGGAGAAACTCAGCTCTCATGAGATTGCCAAACAACATAAAAAGACAACAAATGTTATCATTCCCTGTGTTTGTGGTAACATACACCACCCAGATCTTCTTCAAACTCACGAGAAACATTTTTTTTAACTCGCAAAATATTACAGAGAAACAATCTGTCTTCTGATAATTCTTCTTCAAACTCGACACCCCCATGTGCCTGTGTTGGGTTCCATGGCGACGTGCAGTGCCTCACCTGCTAAAAATGTCTTATTTCACCCCTTTTTGTGCGGTCTGCTTTCATTATAATAATATAGTTTTAATTATTATACCAATAAAAAATATACATGAAAAACAACCAACGTTGAGTGCTAACGCCACCAGGTTTCCATGGTGATACAGAGGCTCGCTTCCTCATGGGGACATCCCAGGAATTAGAAGAAACGAGAGCAATGCGACTGTCGCCAATATGCCTCCACATAGTCCCACAATGGGTAGATGCCCTCGTTCACTGTCCTAAAAATAAACAAGTTTGATTTCAATCCCTTCAGCTGTTTACAAGTATAACATTTTCACCAGCTATGACAGGTTTCACATTGATCGGTGAAGTGGTTTCAGAGAAGGGATTTTTTTTAAATATCAGCTTTCAAGCTAATATGGCTGCCGCACCACATGACATATGACCTTAAAAATGTACACTTTGCATATGTATGGGTTGGGGATCACGTTTGTGATGTTTCGTGTTGATCGGATAAGGTTAGTTTTTCTATCCATGATGACTGCCAAACCACATGACCGACAATGTCATCATTTTCAAACTCCATGCAACAGTGGTGTTAGATGATATTTGTAAAAATTTGCATCAATCGGGTAGGCGGTTTCAGATATATAATTATTTAATATTTTCCTTCAATCTAATATGGCTGTCAAATCATGTGACCTGTGATGTCATACATTTAATATTTCAATACAAATGTGTCATTGATCATGTGCATGCAATTTCCGATTTTTCAGATAAGGAATTCGATTATAACATTTTTGGCTGGTAAACCACTTCACCTGTGATGTCATCATTATCGCGCTTTTGCTCCCCATTGGGAGTACTTGACAATGTGCCAAGTTTCAAATTTTTCCCATTTAACGGTTTCTGAGAAATATATTTTTCAGAAAAAAAAACCCGAACCCTAACCCTTCTCATATTCAGGTATTCAATTATTTGCGTTTCTTCCAAGATGGCTGCCACACCACGTGACCTATGACCTCACAATTATCAAAAATATTCTACATGGGTGTCACTCCTACCCTGAAAGTTTCGTCTCAATCGGACATGTGGTTGCTGAGAAAAACTAGGTTTAGCCCGGATGGACGGACAACCCGATAACATAATGCTTCCTTCGTAACCTAATCGATAACGTTCGGGGGCGGAGACATAAACATAGGGGCAATACACCTGGCACTCACTTGGTAGAATAAACAGTATACTGCACTGACTAAGGGTATTTTAAACTAATTTCAATGTTTGCTAGAATACAGGCAGCAGGTAGAATCATACTAACATGATCATAAGATTTTAAACAAACAAACAATCAAAAATACCTATTTTGGGGGGCAACCCCCCTCCCACCTCGTGTACCTCCTCAGACCCCAATTTTTCCAATGCCTTGAACAAACATTGGTACATCATGGGTGGTGAACATTGTGGTGAAGTTTCATCAAAATCGTGTGTGTAGTTTCAGAGGAAAAAGCAGATTCCTATTTGGGGGGGGGGGGGGGGGGGGTCAAACCTGGAATAACTCTGACCCCGGTAGACCCCCTCAGAACCCGATTTTTTTTTTATGCCGTGAACAAACTTTTGTCACAACACAACAAATATAATTTGTGCCAAATGTGGTCGCAATCCCATCAGCGGTTTTGGAGAAGAAGTTTCAAGTGTTTCCGGACAAACTGACGGACGGGCGGACAACGCGCCATCGCATAAGCTCCCCTGAATTAGAGAGGATTAAAGTAAAGTAACTCCCCCTTCCCCTCCCCCCCCCCCCCCACCCTCTGCCCCTGTGGAGCAGTAGAGCACAGTATAGTAACATGTGGTGAGGATTCGCTCTCTCCCAACCTCCTCTCTCCCTCTTCTCTGTCTCTCCCCCACCATACTTTCTCTCTCTTTCCCTCTTTATATTCCACTCTTCATATTCCACTTTTTCTCTTTTTCCCTTGTTCCAAATCCCCTTCTTGCACCACGCCTCCCTCCCACCTCCCAGAGGGTGCAGTATAGTGATATTTGGTGAGGCTTTGCTCTCCCATCCCTCTCCCCTCTCCCCTCCCCCTTTCCCCTGCCATCTCCCCCTCCCTCTGCCCTCTTCCTCTCCTCCCCAATATCTCCCACATCTCCCCTCCCTGCTTTCCTCCCTCACCCCCCCTCTCTTCATATTGTTGCGGATCCCGGGTTCGTCGACGTACTAAAGGGGGGGGGGGGGGGGGGGAGTTATGCCCAGTTTCCCCACGAACTCCGGTTCCACACAGGCCGTTGACTGCGAACGACTAAACTCATGATTGACGGATTGCTAAGCAATTCCAATCCCCAATTTCCCAGTCACGCGTCGAAGAGTTTACTGGTCAATATTCCCAAATACCTTCAAGACACGTGACCGGAGAAACCGGGGATCGAACGCTCGCTTTCACACACCTTATTGAATGCCGAGCGGTTTTGCACACTGTGTGGAAAGCGGCATTACTTGATGTGATTTATGAACCCGATTCGACCCAAATTCGGTCCCGAATGATGTGAGGTCAATGGAGAAAAGACGTCTCCGAACAGGTTGGAAAGTAACCAAATGTACAGCCTTTTATTCACGCTGTTGAAACCAAAGCGTTCAGAATCATTGGAATCTACCTCGATGAAGCTAACTCCGAGGGCCTTTCACTATCTCACTGTAGGCAGGTTGGTGGTCTTTCTGTCTTCTACCGACTTCTCTCCAGCCTTGCTCCCCCAGCTCTCTCTGGGCTCTGTCCCCTAAATATTCCTGCAGGTCGCACAAGATCTGCCAGCAACCGTCTTATGGTTAACCTGCCAAAATCAAGACTCTCTGCTCACATTCACTCCTCTGTTCTCCCGCCTCTGGAACAAACTCCCCCACTCTCTTCAATCCCTCTCCTCCTTCCAAGTCTTCAAAACAGCTGTTCACCACCATCTCTTATCATCCCCCATCCAAAACTTTGATCTTTTCTACCCCCGATAATTCACTCCAGATCCACTTTTTTGAAATACCAACTTCTTTCCTGGAAGTCCTTGCAGTGTCCATGTGTTTTATACTTCTCCTACCCCCTCCTCCCCTCAAGCCCTCTCCCTCCCACAGATCTCCCGATGTCCCTACTCTCAAATGTTGTTTGTGTGCTTCCCCTTCTCTCCCCATCTTGTCTACCGCTCCCCTTATTATACGTTTTATGTCTGTTTGATTTTTTGTGTGATAAATGTTAGCTCTTTCACAAGCCTCGATCTTGTATGTGACGTGATCGATGTTAATATACTGTGTATAACATCATGGTTACCTGCTCTGCCAACATGAGTCCATGTCATTGTATTGTTGGGCTTCCTTTGCTCGTAGTGGAGAACATCATGGTGTTTTTTTTTGTGTTCAAGATTGAGGCTCGTTTGAGAGTGAGCACATCGAACACATATTAGCACATCAAACACAAAAAGCATAAACAGACATGTAAAGCTAGATGGTATTCATAAAATACTTATCCTGAGCAGTCAACTTGTTGCAAGCCCACTCTTCTGTTTTGGAACAATTTTTTTCTTCGATCCAATATGGCTGCCAGACCACGTGAGTGATGACTTAATAAATTTATATTCTATAATATAATTGTTGCATAGATCACGCTCAATACATTTCAAACTGATCAGACAAAGCGTTGTCCCTGTCGAATTATGACGACATAATAATGGCACCAATGACGTCATCGTTAACAACACCTATTCCCCATATGGAGTTCTTTTCAATGAGCCATGTTAAAATTTTTCCCATGCAGCGGTTTTGGAGATATAGTGGTGCAACCTTTTTTCAGTTTTTCCAAGACGGTGCCTGTACCACATGACCTATGACGTCATGATGATCATCAAAATATTCCACATGAGGAAGTGATCCTATTGTGAAAATTTCGTGCCCATCAGACCAACAGTTGCTGAGAAAAACAAAAATCACAATGATCGGATACGTGTTGTACTTGTCGAATTATGACGTCATAACGAAGGCACAGATGCCATCATCAAACACATGTTTTTCCCCAAAGAGAGGACTTGACAATGAGCCATGTTTCAATTTTTTCCATGGAGCGGTTTCGAAGATATAGAGGTGCAACTCTTTTCAATTTTTTCCAAGATGGTGTCTGTACCACGTGACCTATCACGTTATAATTATCATTTAAAAATTATACAGAAGGAGCCGCACATATTCTGAAAATTTCGTGTCCATTGGTCCAACAGTTGCAGAGGAATTTTTTTTTTATTCATACTGATCAGATCAAGCGTTGTACTTGTCGAATTAAGACGTAATAACTAAGGCACCGATGACATCACCATCAACATATTATATTATTCCCCATGGTCAGAACTTGACAATGAGCCGTTTCAAATTTTTCCATTGAGCGGTTTGGGAGATAGAGGTGTAACGTTTTTCCAACATGGCGTCCATACCACGTAACATATGACGTCATAATAATCATTGCAATATACCACAAGAGAAGGCGGTCCTATGATGAAAATTTCATGTCAATTGGACGAACGGTTGTCGAGAAAATGAATTTTTAAAATGCAGACACAGCACATGTACGGCACACACACGTACGTAACTGAATATGTAACTGAATGCTTAACTCTGCTTTTTGCTTCGCCAGCGCAGGGTAACAACACAGACGGTGCGTTTGTGCTTTAAAGACCTCTCTTTATTGCGAAACCCTTCACAAATTCAAGTTTCATGAAAAACATCGGCAGGAGGCTTCTTCTGATCAACAATTTTACAACAAGGGTGTTGTCCCCATATCACACATGCCAATGAAACATGGACTACAGCAAATATTGATTAAAAATTGATGATCAAACTGCCATGGAAAGATGCCGTCTGAGCAAAACCAAAAAGGGACAAGCAAAATAAATAAACCAGACAGAAAACAAAATTCCTAAATACGAGTAACCATGAAAAAAAAAAGAGAACAAAAAAAAAGTTATCCCAGAACTCAAAATCTCCACCTCCTTTTACAGGAAAGAATTATTATTCATGAACCAGTTTGTGAAACTTCATTCTCATAGCTTTGTTCCAAGGGATCGTTTTAGAATAATCACTAAACCTCTGACAGCCTCCACCTGTGGCTTGTTTGTCGTGATATTCCTTGGAATGTTTTTTTAAGTACTTGGGAAGGGTTTTCTTGTTCATCCGGATTTCCTGTTGCTCAGACTATCACTGGTACAATTTCAGGTTTCTTCAATTTCTAAATCCTCAACCTCATTTTTCATATCCCGGTATTTCAGATTTCAGTTCTCCTGCATGGATCCTCATATGTGATTTCAAATGGCCGTCATGAGAGAAACCTTTATCACATATCGAGCATATGTAAGGTTTCTCTCCTGTATGGATCCTCATATGTGATCTCAAACCGCCTTTTTGAGAGAAACCTTTATCACATATCGAGCATTTGTGCGGTCGCTCACCGTGTGGATCCTCATATGTGATCTCAAATCGCCTTTTTGAGAGAAACCTTTATCACATATCGAGCATTTGTCAGGTCGCTCTCCTGCATGGATACTCATATGTGATTTCAAATGGCCGCCCTGAGAGAAACCTTTATCACATATCGAGCATATGTAAGGTTTCTCTCCTGTATGGATCCTCATATGTGATCTCAAACCGCCTTTTTGAGAGAAACCTTTATCACATATCGAGCACTTGTGTGGTCGCTCTCCTGTGTGGATCCTCATATGTGATTTCAAATGGCTTTGTTGAGAGAAACCTTTATCACATATCTCGCATTTGTGGGGTCGCTCTCCTGTGTGGATCCTCATATGTGATCTCAAATCGCCTTTTTGAGAGAAACCTTTATCACATATCTCGCATTTGTGGGGTCGCTCTCCTGTATGGATCCTCATATGTGATCTCAAATCGCCTTTTTGAGAGAAACCTTTATCACATATCTCGCATTTGTGGGTTCGCTCTCCTGTGTGAATACTCATATGTGATTTCAAATGGCTTTGTTGAGAGAAACCTTTATCACATATCTCGCATATCTTGCATTTGTGAGGTCGCTCTCCTGTGTGGATACTCATATGTGATTTCAAATGGCTTTGTTGAGAGAAACCTTTATCACATATCGAGCATTTGTGAGGTTGCTCTCCTGTATGGATCCTCATGTGCAAGTTCAAACTGCCGTTTTGAGAGAAACCTTTATCACATATCGAACATTTGTGAGGTTGCTCTCCTGTATGGATCCTCATATGTAATTTCAAATTGCTTTTTGTCAACAAACCTTTATCACATATCGAACATTTGTGATGTCTCTCTCCTGTGTGGATACTCATATGTAATTTCAAATTGCTTTTTGTCAAGAAACCTTTACCACATATCGAGCATTTGTAAGCTCGCTCTCCTGTATGGATCCTCATGTGTAAGTTCAATTTGCTTTTTGTCAAGAAACCTTTATCACATATAGAGCATTTGTAAGGTCGCTCTCCTGTATGGATCCTCATGTGTAAGTTCAAACTGCCTTTTTGAGAGAAACCTTTATCACATATCGAGCATATGTGAGGTTGCTCTCCTGTATGGATCCTCATATGTGATCTCAAACCGCCTTTTTGAGAGAAACCTTTATCACATATCGAGCACTTGTGTGGTCGCGCTCCTGTGTGGATCCTCATATGTGATCTCAAATCGCCTTTTTGAGAGAAACCTTTATCACATATCGAGCATTTGTAAGGTCGCTCTCCTGTATGGATCCTCATGTGTAACTTCAAATTGCTTTTTGTCAAGAAATCTTTATCACATATCGAGCATTTGTGGGGTCGCTCTCCTGTATGGATCCGCATATGTACTTTGAAATTGTGTTGATGAGAGAAACCTTTATCACATATCGAGCATTTGTGAGGTTGCTCTCCTGTATGGATCCTCATATGTAATTTCAAATTGCTTTTTGTCAAGAAATCTTTATCACATATCGAGCATTTGTGGGGTCGCTCTCCTGTATGGATCCGCATATGTACTTTGAAATTGTGTTTACGAGAGAAACCTTTATCACATTTCGAGCATTTGTGGGGTCGCTCTCCTGTATGGATCCGCATATGTAATTTGAAATTGTGTTTACGAGAGAAACCTTTATCACATATCGAGCATTTGTGCGGTCGTTCTCCTGTGTGGATCCGCATATGTAATTTGAAATTGTGTTTACGAGAGAAACCTTTATCACATATCGAGCATTTGTGAGGTTGCTCTCCTGTATGGATCCTCATATGTAATTTCAAATTGCTTTTTGTCAAGAAACCTTTTTCACAGACAGAGCACTTGTGGGGAAGTTTTCCAGTGTGGATCCTCATGTGTATTTTGATGTAACTCGTTGAAGCAAAATCCATTCTGCACACATTACACTTACAACGAATTCGTCTTTCTAAAACCGTTTTGTATTTGTTTAATTTAATATTAATCTTGGTGTTGCGAGGCCCAGACTTGTATTTTATCGGAAGTGAGTCTTCATTACGTGATTGTTTCTTCAAAAAAGGCCTCTTCCTCAATGTCAAGCTGTGACTGTACCTTTTTTGTCCCATATTACTTCTTGATTGTTCTACAGAAACAAAGAACACAACATTAATTTTTTTGTCGAAATCAAAATGCAAAATATTTAACACATTTCAAAAAATATCTTTTCTCAACACAAAAGATTGTATGCTAATTTGTTGCATTTCCACTCACCAGTTGCAAAACAAGAAGCACTTCCGTTTGTCATGTGAATATCTAAACCTTCCTTTGCAGAAGCACATTTTGAATCTTCAGTGAGAGATGAATCGTTGTTGTGTTGTCTGCCTTCCATATTTACAGGATAGCCATCACCTGTGTACAAATTAGCATCAGTCTTTTGCAGGGAAATGAGTGAGAACCATCTTTAGAGTTCATAGAGCATGTTACGTCATGGAATGTGTACTTCAATTTAAATGTAATAATGAAGTTAAAGATTGTTAAAAAGAAAAATTCCGGATATTAAGTGCTGTTGAAGCAGTCTTCTACATCACCCTTACACACCACCCTATTTTACATGTCCAAGTCATGCTAAACTGGAGGTTAGTGGAAGTAACAAGAAGTTGATTTGTGTTGAACAGTGTTCAAGTATTTAATTCAATTTAAATAAAATAAAGATTGTAAGATTGATCAAACTTTTTCTTGGAATTTACTGCCGTTAAAATTTCTCAAAATTTCCTTTCACAAAGCTCGGAACAACTGTGTGTCTCTCCTCAAGAAAGCCAGGAAATAATACCTCTCTACTCTCAACACTGAACTCTCAAACCTGTCTCTCTCCTCCAAGTCCTGTTGGTGTCTGGTCAAATCTGTTTCTGGCGTTTGTTCCTCTCCCATCCCCTCCCTTAACTCAAACGGCCACACACCTGACACTACACGTCAAAAAGCTGAATGCCTTAACTTTGTGTTTCCCTCAAGTGCTTGTGTCAAAAACCTATCACTTGCGCTATCAAACCCTCTCTCTGTTCTCTTCACCCTCTCTTTTGCTCAAAGTAATCTGCCATCAGCTTGGAAATCAGCCAACATTACCGCTTTACACTAAAAATGTGCAAAAACGGATCCCTGAAACTACAGACCAATCAGCCTGCTCCCAATCATCAGCAAGATCATGGAATTCCATTATTGCTTCTGATATTAAATAATTTCTCTTCTCCAATTGCTTGATCTGTGATCATTTTTGATTCAGACCACGCCACTCTAATCTGGACAGGCTGCTTCTGCTGTCTCAAAAATGAATGTAAGTCCTCAGTGCTAAACAGGAAATCAGAGCCATGTCCCTCGACATATGTCGTGCCTTCAATACAGTCGGGCACATTGTGCTGCTCACCGAACTCTCCTCTTGAGGAATCCATGACAATCTCCACGCATGGCGTTTGGACTTCCACTCTGGTCATAGTCAACCTGTGGCCCTGAATGGAATTCTCTCATCTCCCCTTCCTGTCTAGGCTTTAGTTCCTCGAGACAGTGTTCTGGGCCCTGTGCTTTTTCTGGTCTTCATTAATGATCTATCCGACTCTCTGGGAAGTCCTCTCAATCTTTTTCTTTTTGCTGATGCTACCACCCTCTGCCGCTTCATATCTCAACCTTGAGATTGGCAGGCAGCAGCCTCTTCACTCTCTGCAGACCGGATAAAATCACAAACTCGTCAAACAAGTGGAACATGACTTTCAATCGTGACAAATCTCACACACTCACGATGTCTATCTGAAAAGACCATCGAGAAAACCCTCCCATCTACTTCCTCAAAAATGCTCTCGAATAAGTTCTGTCACTCAAACCTTTGGGTCTCACTATCTGCCATGATGTTTCCTGGGAAAACCACATTTCCATGCTGGCCTCCAAAGGCATTCACCGGCTGGGCATACAGCATTGTGCAATGTCCTTTCTTGGTCCGAAATCCGAAATCCTTCCTTTCCTGTCCTTCTTGGTCCCATCTGCAACTGGGCTTCTCACCACATATAAAGCATTCATCCACAGCTTCATGGAGTACTGCTCTCCCCACTGGGCTGATGCTCCTGCCTCACACCCAAATCAACTTCATGCTGTAGAAACCAAAGCTTTTCGAATCATTGGTATCTCCCGCAATGAAGCCCATTCTGATGGCATTTAACTAACTCACTGTAGGCACGTTGGTGGTCTTTCTGTCTTCTATAGACTCCTCTCTGGCTGAGATCCCCCTGCTATGTCTGTGCTCTGTTCCTCAAATAATTATTTGGGATGCGCAAGATCTGCCAGCAACCCTCTTCTGGTGAAACTACCAAAATCATGACTCTCTGCTCACCTTCACTCTTTGTCATTCCTCTTTTCTCCTGCCTCTGGAACAAACTGCCACACTCTCTTCAATCCCATTCCTTCTTCCAGGTCTTCAAAACAACTGTCCACCACCATCTCTTATCTTCCCCCATGCAAAAGCTTGATCTTTTCTTCCCCCATGAAAACACCCCAAATCCACCTCTTTCAATCTCCAACTTCTTTCCTGAAATTCCTCGTAGTGTTAGTTTGCTTTATACCGTGTACCCTACACCCCCCCCCCCCCCACTCCCCCACGACCGGCACTCTCCCTTACAACGTTCTCCAGACGTTGCTGTTCTCCACTATTGTGTTGTGCTTGTATGCTTTCCTCTCACTCACCCCCCCCCCTCCCTCTTGTCTCCCACTCCATTTATTTATTGTATGTTTTATGGGTCAATGCATGTTTTAACATGCAATGTGATCTCTTACATGAGCCTCGACTCTGCATACAAAAAAATAAAAACAAATAAAAGAAAATAGAGTAGAATTGTACTCCGCAGCGCATCCTTTGTACTTGTTCGAAATCAGTGGGTGCTCGTCAGCAATGAAAATCCTATTCAAATTTCAAGCAAATCGGATGAAAATTGAGGATTTTATTAATTAGAAACAGATGTTGACCTTTGGCCTATGTTGACCTTTTGGCCTATGTTGTTTTCATAAATAGTCGGTGGTTGAATTCAATAAGCTGACATGAAAATCCTATTCAAA
Organism: Myxine glutinosa; assembly: GCF_964187855.1. Classification (NCBI taxonomy): domain Eukaryota; kingdom Metazoa; phylum Chordata; class Myxini; order Myxiniformes; family Myxinidae; genus Myxine; species Myxine glutinosa. Next base: position 385,883,031 of record NC_136261.1, read on the forward strand.
TTCCCAGTTAATTCGATTAAAATTGAAGATTTTAGAAATTTGAATAGGTTGTTGACTTTTGCATATGTTGACCTTTAGGCCGATGATGATGTCAAAAATAGTTGGCGGTTGAATTCGGTTCGCTAATATGCAAATCCTATTCAAAATTTCAAATCGGATGAAAATTTAGGATTTTAGAGAATTTGAAAAAAGTGATTAACCTTTGGCCTTTGTTGACCTTTTGACCTCAAAATAAATAGAATTCTGTCGGTCCACCAACGCTACCATTTGGTGAAGTTTCATGAAGATCGGTTTAAAATTGTGACCTGTAGGAAAGTATAAGTGTGTGGACAGAAAAACACACAAATACACAAACCGGAGTGACAGACATACTTGTCAAAAAAAAGAATTTTTGCGAAGAACCAAACAGACAGGGATGAAAACATAGTCTCCATCCACCTTTGGTGGCAGAGGTTTAAAAAAAATAATCACAGAACATAAAGGTTACTTCTTGACATTATATGTTGTATTTAAAAAATACATCACGTACCAGACTTGGGTGTTAATCCATCATCCTCAAATTGGAAACTGCAGAAATCATTGAGCCGGATTCCACAGAAACCAGAAACGTTGTCCCGGTGCATATTTTGGGATCCGAAAATCTTTTCACAGAGACAAAGGATGTTATTCAGTAACTTTCCAAAGCTGATGAAAATACTTCCCAAAAGAGAAGAACCTGCAATCTGGACATTTTGCGGCTTCGAAAAAGAATTCATAAATTTACACAAGTCAGCATACAGCCAAGGATACAATTCTTATATTAATCACAGAAAAGTTATACATGTTATTTTCTTTACTCAGTTTGGAATGATTTGTGTTTTATTATCTTATCCAATTTGATCAAGTATCAGCCTGGTGTTGGCTTAGCGGTTCGGGTGCCGGCCGGCTTGGGGTCCGAGGATCCTGAGTTCGAATCCCGGTCGATCGCCGAATTAACACCAGGGGGGATGCCTCAGCCTGTCATCCTTCCGAGGTCGGCAAATTGATTACCAGCTTGCTGGGATGAATGATCCCGGTGTGTACCCCGGTTTAGAATAGGTACACCGTATCCCTGCGCATCGTAAGAGGCGACTAAGGGTTGGTGTCAGGAAGGGCATCCGGCCATAAAAACTGCCTCAAAAAGGGAACCTTGAGGTCATGGGGCCTGCAAGGCTAACCCCCGCTTTAGCGGGGAAAAATGGCCTCAAAACGATCATTCATTCATTTTCATCCAGCAAAACGGTAAACGTATCCAGCTTGATCACCACATTTAGACTGACAGTATACGTAAGAGACAGCCACACTCACCTTTGAGCTGTGAAGCATGGCCACAAATAAATGATTTGCCAGTACGTTATCTTGATGAGCCAAAGATAAAGGGGGTAAGCTACATCAGCCACTCTAATTCCATGTATTTGTGACAAAAAGACCTGAGCAGCAAATGGATGCTATACCAGTTCGAAGGTGATGTGTTAATTGATGTGATGTAATTGATGTGATGCTAATTGTATTGACCGACGTGGAGATCTGTTTCTGAGGTTTGGGACATGGAATGTAGGGACAATGACAGGGAGATCAGGAGAAGTGGTGGAAGTATTGGTCAGAAGAAGAGTGGACATATGTTGTGTGCAAGAGTCGAGATGGAAGGGAAGTGGTGTGAGAATGGTGAAGGGTGGGCAGGGACAGAAATACAAGTTTGTGTGGCAAGGGTGCCCGGAGGGCGTGAATGGTGTTGGTGTCCTGTTTTCTGAGGAGTTTGTAGACAGTGTGGTGAGTGTGACGAGAGTGAGTGAAAGGTTGATGATGGTGAAAATGATGATTGGAAAGCTCTTGGTGAACATCATCTCAGGGTATGCTCCGCAGGTTGGTCGGAGCGATGAAGAGAAGGACAAGTTCTGGTGTGCGATAGAGAAGCTGATGGAAAACGTGAAAGATGAGGAAGTTGTTGTGGTAGCAGGAGACCTAAATGGACATGTGGGAAGCAGAATGGACGGTTTTGAGGGAGTTCATGGGGGTTACGGATATGGTGTGAGAAATGGAGAAGGTGAAAGGATTTTGGAGTTTGCTGATGGAGCTGATTTGTTGATTTGTAATACTCAGTTCCAGAAAGGGGATAATAAGCTTGTTACATACACATCAGGTGAGTCGACAACAACCGGTTGACTACCTGATGGTGCATAGACGAGATAGGGGGCACCTCCAGGACACAAAGGTGATCCCGGGGGAGGAGGCTGTTTCACAGCACCACGTGGTTGTCTGCGACATAAGGGTGAAAGGTGGGAGGAGAGCTCGGCGGGTGAAGTACCAACTGAGAATTAAGGTGTAGAGGTTGAAAGAGGTGACAGTGAGGGAGGCATTAAAAGAGAGGCTGAGTATGGTTGAGGATGATGTGTTCGAGCTTGAAAGTGGTTGGATGACAATGAAAGATAGTCTGTTGGGAGCCGTTGGTGAGGTATGTGGATGGACAAAAGGACCACCGAGGCACTCGGGAACATAGTGGTGGGATGATGAAGTTGGAAAGAAGATTGACGAGAAGAGGAAGTAGTTCAAGGAGTGGCAGAAGGCGAAAGGTATGGGGGCAGAAAAGGCAGAGCATGAAAGTTACAAGGCAGCCAAGAAGGCTGCAAAGAAAGAGGAAGCAAAGGCACAGGAGGCATGGAGGAAAATGTTCGGAGAACGCTTGGATTTGGAAGAGGGTCAGAGAGCGGTATTCAGGATTGCAAAGCAGATAGCGAAAGAGAGGTGTGATGTGTTGGGGGTGAGTTGCTTGAAGGATGAAGTGGGACAAATCGTTGTGGACCCAGATGGAATTAAATGAAGATGGAAGAGATATATGGAAATACTGTTGAATGCAGAGAATGAATGGGACGGCAACATCGAGAGTAACCCAGTTTTAGGACCGGCAGAGAAGATAACCAAGAAGGAAGTTGAGGAAGCGATAAAAGCAATGAAGAGTAGAAAAGCGGGAGGGCCGACGGGAGTTGTGGGAGATATGTTGAAGGCAGCGGGAAATTGGGGTGTGAAGAGAATGACAGAGATCTGCAATCTGGTGGTGAAAGAAGGCCACATTCCAGTGGATTGGGAACTGAGTACCCTCGTCCCTCTATACAAGGGGAAAGGTGACCCTCTGGACTGTGGCTCGTATCGAGCGATAAAGTTATTGGAGCATGGAATGAAGGTATTGGAAAGGGTGTTGGAGAGGAGGATAAGGAAGAAAGTGAAGATTGACAAAATGCAGTTTGGATTTATGCCAGGAAGAGGAACGACAGACGTGCTTTTTATTGTGAGGCAATCACAGGAGAAGTACATGGAGAAGAGGAAGAAGTTGTTTCTTGGGTTTGTTGATCTGGAGAAAGCATTCGATAGGGTTCCAAGTGAAGTAGTGACATGGGCATTGAGGAAGTTAGGAGTGGAGGAATGGATGAACAGGGTAGTGATGGCAATGTACAAAAGAGCGCGCACAGCTGTAACGACGAAGGACGGGAACAGTGGTGAGTTTGAGGTAAAGGTGGGAGTGCATCAGGGGTCGGTACTAAGTCCACTGCTATTTGTATCTGTGATGGAGGTGCTGGCTCGGAACGTAAAGGAGGGTTTACCGTGGGAGTTGTTGCATGCAGATGATCTGGTGTTGATTGCAGAAAGTATGGATGGACTGAAGGAGAAGATGAACAAGTGGAAGGAATGTATGGAGACAAAAGGTCTGAAGGTGAATATCGGAAAAACGAAGGTGAAGGCAAGTGGTAAAGCATGTGGTGAGGTGGAAAGAACTGGAAAGTGGCCTTGTGTACATTGAATTCCATTCAATGTACAATGTGCGCTGAGTTGGTTCATCAAAAATGTAGTGGTTTGAGAGGGTCATTAACCAGTGTGGCAGCTACATTCAAATGTAAGGTGTGCACAGAGGGAGCTACAGATGGAGGAAATGTTGAGTTGGATCTTGGAGACGGCATGAAGCTGGAAGGTGTGAAAACATTTTGTTACCTCGGAGACATGCTGAATGGAGAAGGTGGATCAGACTCGGCAACGGTTGCTAGAGTGAGATGTGCATGGAAGAAGTTTCGGGAACTGAGTGGCGTGCTGACGAGGAGGGGAGTGTCGTTGAAGCTGAAGGGAAAGGTGCATGCTGCACGTGTGAGAACAGTTGCGATTTATGGGAGCGAGACATGGGTAATGAACGTAGAGCAGCAACGAAGGCTGGAAAGGGTGGAAATGCGAATGTTGGATGTGTGGAGTATCGTTGAGAGAGAGGAAGACAAATGATGAATTGCGAAAGATGATGGGAATAGAGCCTGTGATTAATGCTGTGAAGAGAAACAGGTTGAGATGGTTTGGTCATGTGTTGAGGAAGGATGAAAGTGACTGGTTGAGAAGAGTGATGGAAATGAATGTAGAAGGAAGCAGAGGACGGGGAAGACCGAGAAAGACTTGGCTAAAGATGGTCGAAGAAGAAATGCGGGCAAGGGGGTTAACAAGGGGAGATGCAGAAAATAGGGCAAAATGGAGAAGATTGTCATGGGGACCGCAAGGCTTACCCCCGCTCTTGGAGGGAAAATGGGCTTAAAATGCCTGTTGTTGTTGTTGTTGTTGTTGTTGTTGTATGCAATTGATGTGATGTGCATACTTTAGACAGACATCAGCATTCAGCCGCATTCAGTCAGAGTTGATCCTCTTGTTTAATACACACGCACATATAAAACCTGTTTTTATTTTCCTCTCATTGCAATTGTCCATCACACATGCACCAAGGAGTCTCAGGTTTGCTGGAAGTTAAACTTTTCAGGTTCAACACACTTCATCTTGTCATCTCAGAAACGTACAGTTATATGTAGCTGTCTGTAGTCATGGATTAAATAAAATATTATAATAATAACAACTTTATTTGGTTCCTTATTTTAGACGTTTAAGCCTTAAATATAGAGTGCTGCTTACGTCAGTGGGATACCTGGGTTTGCTTCTGAGAACCTATCAGATAAATCCGAGGTGGGATGGGTGAGAGGCCGACTCACAGAGAACCATTCAAAGTTGCTTTCAGTTTATTCCTGGTCTTTGATTTTGTGCCAGTCACAAGTAAAAACCCTGACTCACACAGGTATGTGGTGGTGAAAGGTTACAGGAACGTGATTGCCCGCTCTGACTGAATGCCCTTCCACTGTAACATTCGTGGTCGTATTTTCTGACGATGCGTTTCACCACCTTTTAGAAACTCCTGAAGTTTCGCCACCATCATCGGTTTTTCTTTTCAGTTGATGGTCCATGTTTGTTAAAATAAAATACAGTAAAAGTAAAACACAGCAGCTTACCTTTTCGTGTGAACACGAGATGCCGGAGACGTTCTCCATGCCGGAAACACCTTCGATCAACCAAATGCAGTCAATGGCGAACCTGCAAATACCGAATCCGCGAATGTCACGGATGTCATTTTCAACAAAATCATTCCAATCACAAATCAATACAACAGCATTAATATACTTTTTTTCGTGAGGTAAATTTTACAAACACTCGTGAGGTAAACTAATCACCTGCCTTCTCAGGTGGGTATGATGTCCACGGACCACGTGGTTGCACCTTCCGGCCCACTGATGGTCGCGACCCACTGGTTGAGAATCTCTGGTTTAAACGACTTTTTAGAGAAGATTCTCCAACTTTAGTTTTGGATGAAGCAGATGGGACCAACAATTTTTTCCGAACCAATTCTACATAGATCCCTCATCCATCCATCAACTTCAACCTTTATAACACCTCCTCATTTGGAGGTCATATTGGATATACAAGTTAATTATAAAGCTTTCTGCCTGGTTTGTCGTTAAAAGGAAGAATGAGGTTTAACCATCGTTGTATGAATTTTAGTGATGACGTCATATAAAACAATAATAATAATAATAATAATTCATTTATTTTGTATAGCGCTTTTCAAGAAGCCCAAAGGCGCTTTGACAGAGTGCAAAACATAATGCATAACAATGCATGAAAACAACAATTGCAAAAAGACAAGAATCAATAGGGAAATATTTAAAGCAAAAGGAGGGAGAAGGAGAAGAGATGTGAATAAAACAAAACGAGTGAAAAACACCTCATTAAATGATCAAATACCTCAACATACATTTAATAAAAACTCGTTTGCTTAAATTCATCAACGAACAGAATTTTTTAAATCTTTATTTAAACGTTTTTCAGATCTTTCTCAGTATAAATAATAAAATGAGAATCTCCGAACAAACCTCTTCAAATGAGGTCAGATCAGATCATGTGAACCTTTGTCTCATGTGCAGCACGAGGTTTGCAAGAATTTAACCCGGAAGTTCTTCGTAGTTGTTGAATACCACCTGCTTACGCACATCGTAAGAAGATTGTTTGTGCCGCAGGCAATTTGAACGTCACCACCACATTACAGTTGGAAAATAAAAGGAAGATTAAGCCTTCTTCTTCTTTAGGTTTACATGGTGTTTCAGAGCCACGAGACTCTATATACGCCACTTGCTTCGGCTAATCACTGAAGCCGATGCCTGATGTTCCTCCACAACCACCACAGCTGAAGATCGGCTGAAGCAAATAATTACGGGAGACTTTATGTTGTTTAACCCGCTAATTTTATAAACTAGCGTGACTCGGCACACGTCGTTTGAGATGGATCGGCATCTTTGACCAATTCGGTGTTTTTGGGGTCTTCAGGGTCTTTTGGATCCTCAGGGCCTTTCAGGGTATTTTGGGTATTTTGGGTATTTTGGGTCTTTGGGGTGTTTTGGGTGTTCGGGGACATCAGGGTCGAAAGGGTCTTTTGGGGTTTTCAGGGTGTTTTGTGTTTTCAGGGTGATTTGGGTATTTGAGGTCTTTTGGGGTCTTCGGGGGCTTTTGGTCTTCAGGGGCTTTTGGGTCTTATGGTTCCTCTGAGTCTTTAATAATATTTTGGGTCTTCAGAGTCTTTTTGATTCTCTGGGCCTTTAAGGGTATTTAGGGTCTTCAGGCTCTTTGGGTTCGTCTGGGTCTTCAGGGTGTTTTGGGTCTTTGGGGTGTTTTGTGTCTTTCGGGTTTTTTGGGGGGTCTAAATGGTGTTTTGAGTCCTCAGGATCTTTTGGGATCTTTGGGATCTTTTGGGGCCATTTGGGTATTCAGGGTCTTTTGGATCCTCAGGGCCTTTAAGGGTATTTTGATTATTTGGGGTGTTTTGGGTCTTCAGGGCTTTTGGGGTTTTTGGGTATTTGGGGTCTTTAAGGGTATTTTGGGTCTTTAAGGGTATTTTGGGTCTTCAGGAGTCTTGGCGCTCTTAAGGGTCTTGGGGGATTTAAAGGGTCGTCAAAGCTCTGAGTGGTCTCAGCATTCTAAATATAATTAGGAGGGTTCATTAAGATGATGTTAATTTTATTTTAATAGGAAGAAGATGTTTTCGTCGTATATAAACATACATAATGACAACCATATACTGTGTTCTGTGTTCTGTACTGTGTTCAAAAAGTATCCGACCTTTATTTTTCGTGCGTAAAAAAAAGAAGCCAGGGAGGCGTTGATTGGTGCACGTATGTAGGCGATCCTAATGCACACGCGTGAATTTTTTCCCACCTGCAGAAGCTGTCATTCGACGGCAGACCACCGATGAGTGAGGACATGTAAGTGAGCGCCGTCGGATTTTCGTTTTTGACAAAATGACGGAAAAACTTGAACAACGCTACTGCATTATTTGGAGTAATGCATTCGCTCGTGTCCGTGTGTGTGTGTGTGTGTGTGTGTGTGTGTGTGTGTGTGTGTTCGTGTGTTGTGAACAAGATATCTGGAAAAGTTCTGAACGGATTTGGATGAAAGTTGGTGGGATGATTGCATTTGGGATAAGGAAGAATTGATTAGTTTTTGGTGAAGCTCAGGAAATTATTCCGGATCCAGGAAGTTTTTTTGGGAAGTTTTTTTTCTGTTTTCCTTTAAAAAACATTTTCTCTGCAATAATTGGACCGATTGAGAGCAAATTTTTACCATAGGAGGGACTCGGTCTGCAGAATATTTTAATGGTAATTATGACGTCACAGGTCACGTGGTTCGGCCGCCATATTGTTTTGAGTGAAAAACACTAAAATCCAATTTTCTCCAAAACGCCTGAACAGATCGAGGCCAAACCTTGCAGGCAGAATCGCATACCCATGACGAACAAAAAAGTCAGCGAGCATGACGTCATGCATCACATGGTTTCAGAGTTATGACGTTTTTAAGCACAAACATTTAAAACCTAGCTCCTCCCTCATTTGTGATCCAATCGAGGGGAAACTTCAAAAATCTGTTCAGCATATCAGTCTACTAAATGTCCTTTTGGAATTTGCGATAGGTCAAGTGGTTTGGTAGATATTGTTAATTAAATGCAAATAATAACAAGCGTTACGCCGAGGTCCCCCCGTCGGTGAAGTGATGTGAGTTGACAAATTGGAAGACGCAAGGTGGCCATCTTGGATTTTGACGTGGCGACCCAATTTCCAATAGCTTTGTCCCTTATACGTAGATACACCCGCACACCAGATTAGAAGTTAGTAGTTCGTTTATTTTTCAAGATATTTCGCTCACAAGGTTCAGACATATATATGGTGGCGGCCATCTTGGATTTTGACGTGGCGACGCAATTTTCTACAGCCTTCTTCCTTATGCCTAGATACACCCACACAACAGATTAGAAGTTAGTAGTTCGTTTCTTTCTCAAGATATTTCGCTCACAATGTTCAGACATATATATGGTGGCGGCCATCTTGGATTTTGACGTGGCGACCCAATTTCCAATAGCGTTCTTCCTTATGCCTAGATACACCGACACACCAGATTAGAAGTTGGTACTGTAATGAAAGTGATTTCCACAACTTTGACCTGATGGTAGGTTTAATGACAATTTGATCTCTGGCACATCCTGTAAAAATACAATCATGCAATATATCAGAATCATGGAATCATGGAGATAGTTCAGTAATTATCAATCAATGCAAATAAGCCTAGATTATCTAAGTATACGCACCATTCGAGTTCTACATGTCATCGAATAAATGTCGCAGGAGTGTCCCGGAGCGATGGCCGTCCGAGTTCTTATAGACGCCTCTCAGCGGATAGAGAGAGCATCACACCTGGGTTCCACTTTAGTCTAGTAGGAAGACTAGGTCCCCCTGCACCCCCCGGAGATATACTTCTAATCAGTGTTTCTAGATTGGAAAAAATGTGTAGAAAATGACTAGCTATGGCCCCAAGCTGTAAAAATGTCCCACATACCATTTTTATGCAAATTACTGCTGCAAATTTTATGCAAAATTATGCAAATTTTATGCAAATTTTTGATGAGGAGTAGAGTTGAGGGGTCTTTGAGGGCTTCATCGAGGTGCTCTCGGTTGCAAGACTGGGTCATTCTGAGAAGCACAGCAGGGTCAGAGATCATGATGTTCTCCTCCTCAGTGAATCTCTCCATCAACAGCCTCTCCATTGCCTCACACACTGTTTTGAGGCAAAAGAGGGACTTTGCGTAGGCCTTTCCACTGAGAACACCTTTGAGAGATCCACTTGTTACTAGTTGTGCCTCAAAGAGAATCTCTGCATATCCAGAACCACGCATCTTGTGTCCAGTGAGCATCCCGATGTAGTTCATGGATGTGTGGAAGGGTCCAATCGTTACTACATGACTAGCAAATTCATTTGGCCAGCGCCAGATGATGGGAAGGGCTTTCATGCAGACACCCAGATCAAATGTATTCAGGACCCATCTCTGACCCACCTCAGCAGTTGCTGCCTCGGAACGCTTCAGTAGCTCACGAACAACTGCGTTGTCTGTGATCGGTTGGTGGATAGGCGTGCAGTAGTCGACTGTTGATTTGCTGGGTGGGGGAGAACCAGTTGCAGAGGTGAAACCCCCTAGCCCAGGCACAGGCTGCAGGCCATTGCCATGCCATGCAGGCACCAGGCACAGACCGATCACAGACAACGCAGTTGTTCGTGAGCTACTGAAGCGTTCCGAGGCAGCAACTGCTGAGGTGGGTCAGAGATGGGTCCTGAATACATTTGATCTGGGTGTCTGCATGAAAGCCCTTCCCATCATCTGGCGCTGGCCAAATGAATTTGCTAGTCATGTAGTAACGATTGGACCCTTCCACACATCCATGAACTACATCGGGATGCTCACTGGACACAAGATGCGTGGTTCTGGATATGCAGAGATTCTCTTTGAGGCACAACTAGTAACAAGTGGATCTCTCAAAGGTGTTCTCAGTGGAAAGGCCTACGCAAAGTCCCTCTTTTGCCTCAAAACAGTGTGTGAGGCAATGGAGAGGCTGTTGATGGAGAGATTCACTGAGGAGGAGAACATCATGATCTCTGACCCTGCTGTGCTTCTCAGAATGACCCAGTCTTGCAACCGAGAGCACCTCGATGAAGCCCTCAAAGACCCCTCAACTCTACTCCTCATCAAAAATTTGCATAAAATTTGCATAATTTTGCATAAAATTTGCAGCAGTAATTTGCATAAAAATGGTATGTGGGACATTTTTTCAGCTTGGGGCCATAGCTAGTCATTTTCTACACATTTTTTCCAATCTAGAAACACTGATTAGAAGTATATCTCCGTGGGGTGCAGGGGGACCTAGGCTTCCTACTAGACTACTTAGATACATTTTCATTGCATTCTCCCTGCCGTTAGAACTACACTTCCGCCAGGCAGGAATTAAGCATGCAGCAGCATTAGTATAGCAGCGATGTCAGTACATATCAGTCGGTCCATCCATAGCGATTGGGGCGACGAATTTCCCTGCCAGCACGGGTCCGGAAACTACCGGGTACCACATCCCCAAGTCCAGTGTCCCCCACATCGGAGTAGCCGTCTGAGTCAGGTGACGAAGGTGGCACCTCAGTGCCAACAGGCAGGGGTGTATTTGGTGGCGCGATGGTCGGCTGATGCTCCATAGGCGGCGCCTCAGGAGAGTCCATAGACTCGTAGATTGGTTCGTCGATGTCCCCGCAAGGGGCCAGGTGGCGTATGGAGACAGTGGACTCGCGTCCATCAGCCATCAACACGCGAGCATGCTCGGGATTAGCTTGGAGTACCTGCACCTATCCACTAGTGGATCATACTTGCTTGTGCGAACCGCACGTTTGAGGTAGGCCGGCCCCGGCTCAGCAAGCCAACTAGGTAAAGATCGGATACTACCCAAGCTCCTTGGGTGATGAAACATCCGTTCCTGAGGAGTCTGGTTTGTGGCCATACATAGTAAAGTCCTGATTGAGTTCAGCGCCGCAGGTAACGACCAAGCCCATTTATCTAAGCCCCGACCGAGGGACCTAAGGCTTAGAGTGACGGCTCTCCAGATAATCCCATTGAAGCGTTCGACCTGCCCATTCGCCTGTGGTCTATACGGGGTGGTATAGCTAGAAGCGACATTATGCTGAAGTAAGAAGCTTCTCACTTCCTGGGACAGGAACACCGCACCTTGATCGGTATGCACGTAGGCCGGATTCCGAAACATAGAAAACAAGTTCTGCAGACACCGTATAACTGTGGCGGCTGTCATATCTGCACTAGTGAAAGCGAAAGGGAATGGTGAGAACTCATCAACGATAGTGAGCAGATAACGAGAGTTACTCGATGCCGGTGATGCCGGAAGCGGCCCTTTGAAGTCCATCGCCAATCTCTCCCACGGCCTAGTAGCTCTGACCAGTGTCCCCATGGGAGGGTTGTAAAAACGTGGTTTGAGTTCAGCACATACAGTACAGTTGCAACAGACCCGGCGAATGTCCTCAACCGAGTATGGCAGATTACCACAATGCACAAAGTGAGCGAAACGCGTCACCCCAGGATGACACAGATTGTCGTGCAAAGCACGCAGACCCTCCAAAGATATGAGGCCCGCACACGTTGCTGGGCCGTGATAAGGCGTCGGCAACCAGGTTATCCCTCCCTGGACGATATTTGATGGTGTAGCAGAAATCGGCGAGTTCGATGCACCAACGAGTGATTTTCTCATTCTTAATCCGTTGAGCATGCAGGGTGTCATACATAAACACAACGATCTGTTGGTCTGTGATAATTTGGAAGCATCGTCCGAGCAAATAGGGACGCCAATGCCGAATCGACTCGACGATCACGTACGCTTCCTTTTCGACAGACAAATGTATCCGCTCAGCGGAGGTGAGAGTTCGCGAAAAGAAAGCCACAGGGCGCCCCCCCACCCCCCCCCCCCCCCTGGGAGAGAGTCGCTGCGATCGCATGATCCGAGGCATCACTTTCCAAAACGAAATTTGTTATCATCAATCGTCGCTACAGCGGCCCCAGCGATGTCGGACTTAAGGCCATGAAAGCAGCCTTGACATCAAGGCTCATGGGGACGTTTCGCAGTCCACAAGTGGCCAGAGTTTCGTGGATAAATTTTGTACCCACTTAGAATAATGGGCGAACAGCCCGAGAGCACGCTTCAGCGAAGCACGATCGCAGGGTGGGGCCATGTCGAGCAAGGGTCGCAGACGCTCCTTATCCGGAGCAACAGAGCCCTGGGTCACGGTGTACCCCAGAAGATCTATCGTGCGCGCGGAGTAACGACATTTAGCCTCATTCATAGTTAAGCGATACCTCTGCGCGACCTTGAGGAAGAGCTTCAGATTTGCATCATGATGTTCCTGGTCATGCCCGCAAACCGTGAGATTGTCCAGATATACAAAGACGTCTGTCAAGGTCTCCTTAGCGATGAGGTCGTCCATAGCCCTCTGAAAACACGAGACCCCGTTTGTGACCCCAAAAGGTAGCCGGGTGAACTGGTATAACCTTTGACCCGATTCAAACGCGGTATAGATATGGTCGGCCTCGGAGATGGGGATTTGATGATATGCACTACGCAGATCAAGAGTGCTATAGACCGAGTACTGGGCCACCTGTCGAACCAGGGAGTCCATCCCCGGTAGGGGGTAGGCGTCCAGCTGTGTAAATTGATTAATCGTCTGCGAATAGTCAATTACCATGCGTTTGTGATGCGCTTCACTTTGTACCAGCAGAACTTGGGCTCGCCATGGCGACCGACTAGGTTCCATGATACCTTCCTTTAATAGCTGGGCCGTTTCTTCCGCAATGAATTGCACATCAGCTCGTGAGTAGCGTTGCGATTTAACCGCTACAGGTGTACAGTCCGTGGTCATATTGGAGAACAGCAGCAGCGGCTCAATTTCCATCCCTGCAAGAGCGCACACAGCAAGCGTATCAGTGCCACCAAATTGCATTTCCAACCGCCCATGTCACTTGAGAAAATCATGTCCTAGCAAAACATCTGCACATAATGCTGGGAAGACCATGAGATGCACATCCGGAAACATTCGTCCCTTTATCACAAGCTTCAATCGACATTCCCCTTTTGTGCTGAGCCTAAGCCCCTGAGAGGCCATAAAGATCCGACGTCTTTTCCCAAGAATCGGCCATCCATGTTTTTGCACCAGTCGAGAATCAACATAACTATCTGTGGAACCTGTATCGATCAATGCATTAGCAAAAATTCCCTCGATCACGAGTGGAATTATAGCTCGATCCAGGCCTGGTGGATCTGCAGTTATCACGTCGTCTTGGCGTGGTGCTCGCACCTCGCGTGTGGATCCAATGCCAGCTAGAGTTTTCCATGCCATAGCAGTAGCTTGTAGTTCGTACGAGCAGCCTCCGGATGGCGCTCGTATCACGCGTGGAGTTTCAAAGCCAGCAGCTTTCCGTGCTGTAGCAGGAGCTTGTAGTTCATACGAGCAGCCTCCGGATGGCGCTCGTGTCACGTGTGGAGTTTCAAAGCCAGCAGCTTTCCATGCTGTAGCAGGAGCTTGTAGTTCATACGAGCAGCCTCCGGATGGCGCTCGTGTCACGCGCGGAGTTTCAAAGCCAACATTAGCCGTTCGGGTGGCCGAATCGGACAGTTGGCAGGGGCTTGGAAGAATGCCGGCCAAGGACAGTCGCACTGCGTTCTGTCGTGTTGGAGCCACTTGTTTAGTCGGCGCGATGAACCTCACCAAGGTCGAGCGCTCAGCTGGGGGCCCACGGGAAGGTGCGATCCTCATCAAAGTCGGGCGAGGCGCCCCGCGCTTCGTTCGGGCGGCTGGCTCGGCGATAAGCACATTCATTGTAGAGCAGGTTCGTTTGACCCGCGTCGCTGTTCAGCAAACCTTTGCAAAATGCCCTATCTTTGTGCACAAATGACATGTCGCGTCTCGAGCCGGACAAACAGACCTGAGATGTTTTTGGTTATCGCAGAAATAGCACGTAGCGTTACGTCCGGGCTTTGGTCCGGCAGCTGCTGCGGCCGTCAAGCCCGGATCAGGGTCTTCCTCGGAAGCGGCCGGGGTCTCCGATTCCGGCAGAGATGCCGTGGCTGCATCCGCGTCCTCGGCGATCGCTCTCTCCGGTCGAGCTTGCCGAGATGTCCACGCAGTGACGTATGGGTGTTCATACGCGTCGGATTGTTCCCCTGCTTCGGTATAGACGTGAGCCAGCCGAAGTGCTTCAGCAAGCGTCAAGACGGCTTCTTCAAGAAGTCTTTGTCTGACTACAGGGGATCTGAGTCCTGAGACAAAAGAATCGCGTACAAGATCATCACAAACTTGTTCATGTGTACGCACCTCCAGTGCACTGTCGGTCAGCAGACGCCGGAGCTCTTGCACGAAATGATCTAAAGTCTCCATGGGCTGTTGTTTCCGTATTGCGAGCAGGTGCCGGGAATAAACAGCGCTTCGTTTCTTGATGTAAATACGCTTCAGCTCTGCTACTGCTGCATCGAATGCCACGCATTGTTCGATCGCGCGGTACACGTTGTGATGCACCTTTGTTTGTAGTACCTCCAATTTCGTTTCATTGGTGACGGCGGCTTCCTGAGCCTTGAATTGATTATCCAAGGTTTTCAGCCAATGTGTCAGCTCCGTGCCCGCGTCCGCTGTTTGCGGGTCGGCTGCGAATTGCGGCACCTGGATCATTCTGTGGCCTGCCATGTCGCTCCCGTTCGCCTCTCGTTCTCGATCAGACGGCGAGACAAAATTGTCATTAATTGTAATGAAAGTGAGGTCCACAACTTTGACCTGATGGTAGGTTTAATGACAATTTGATCTCTGGCACATCCTGTAAAAATACAATCATGCAATATATCAGAATCATGGAATCATGGAGATAGTTCAGTAATTATCAATCAATGCAAGCAAGCCTAGATTATCAAAGTATATGCACCATTCGAGTTCTATATGTCATAGAATAAATGTCGCAGGAGTGTCCCGGAGCGATGGCCATCTGAGTTCTTATAGATGCCTCTCAGTGGATAGAGAGGGCATCACACCTGGGTTCAACTTAGATACATTTTCATTACAGGTACTTCGCTTATTTTTCAAGATATTCAGCTCACAAGGTTCAGACATACATGGCGGCGGCCATCTTGGATTTTGACGTGGCAACCCAATTTTCAATAGCGTTCTTCCTTATGCCTAGATACACCCACACACCAGATTAGAAGTTGATACTTCGCTTATTTTTCAAGATATTCCACTCACAATTTTCAGACATACATGGCGTCAGACATACATGGCGGCGGCCATCTTGGATTTTGACGTGGGTTGCACCCACACACCAAATTCGAATGCGGTCCTTCGCTTATGCACGCACGTACGCACGCACGCACGGACGGAGGGGAAAACCTGAGTCCCCCTTTCGCTCTGCGGTGCGACGGGGGACAAAAACATTTATATCCCTTGAGCTACTTCATTGATCGACGTGAAACTTCATACTGTAGTAGAAGTCATGAAGAGTAACAAGTTTGCAAAATTTGAAGATGATTGGATGTACGGTCTGGAAGCTGGAAGTTGTTATTGCGTGAAGAAGAAGAGTCTTCGCCTGTGGATGATTAATTATTTATCACATGTACAGACTTGCAGGCATTGTTTGACACAATGTCCCGGGCTAATTTGAACCTCAAATAAAATTATAATTCCAGATTTGTCAATGGCTGAGCTATATTAACAAACCAATAAAACAGATATGGCAAAATTCGAACTTTTTTTTAAAGGATCGCATATTCACCCAGGGTTGTGAGAGGCTGAAGAAGAAACCTCGCAAGGGCTTCCCAGACCAAAAAATAATTCTGGCTCTGCGATTTTCAGGTTTATTTATCTATATCTCTATATATAAAGGAGGAGTGTGTGTGTGTGTGTGTGTGTGTGTGTGTGTGTGTGTGTGTGTGTGTGTGTGTGTGTGTGTGTGTGTGTGTGTGTGTGTGTGTGTGTGTGTGTGTGTGTGTGTGTGTGTGTGTGTGTGTAGGGGGGAGGGGTGTGCAACTCTCTGCCTGGATGTCCGCTTATAACTCAAGAACTACACATCGGAGAAAAGTTTTTGACACAGATTCGGAATCAGCATAAAATCCTGGTGGTTAAAGGCTACTCTGTATTTTAATATCAATGGTTTAAAAAACCGCGCCGGCTGCAATTCCATGGTGTAGTTTGTGGCGGTGCTATTGCCCCTTTCCGATCCCGCAGTTGCGCGTACGTACAGTATACTGTACGTACATATTTATATATTTTTAATGTGCTTTTTATTGTATATTTAATTGTTTTTTAAACCTCTTTTATTGTTAATTTATGTACTATTGTATTTATTTTAAATATATTTTTAAGGAAAAACAAACGTTTTCACGTCCGTCGGAGTGACGTAAAGTCGCACATAATGACAAAATGAGCGCCATTTTTTCGCGCCAAGAACGAATAAACGGTTTTTTTTTTTAGTTGAGATTTTATTCGAATTCGAATTCCATTAAATTTCAACTGTTGGAAACAATAATTATTTCAACTGTTGGAAATTGAAATGATTATTGTTTCCAACAGTTGAAATTTAATGGATTTCGAATTCGAATGACGTCATCAGCGTATTTCGGAACGTTCATTTTTCAACTTCATATTCGGAATCAGTACGTCCCAGAGAAACTACAGCACACCTTAAATGTTTAACAAACCTTCAGGTTTTAATATTATGACGTCATCAGCGTATTTCGTAACGTTACTTTTTCAACTTTGACGACAATGACTTCCGACTTCCGGGTTCGGAATGCGGGACCAATGCCATTTGACAGGGAATAAAAAATAAATGCAACATTCAACTGACGACAATGACTTCCGACTTGACTCCCCCCTCCCCCTCCCCTCCACCTCCCCTCCCTCTCCCCCTCCCCCCTCCCCCCTACCCCCTCCCCTTCTCCCCTCCCCCCTCCCCCCTCCACCTTCCCCCTCCCCTTCTCCCCTCCCCCCTCCCCCCTCCCCCTTCTCCCCTCCCCCCTCCCCCCTCCCCCTTCCCCTTCCCCTCCCCCCTCCCCCCCTCCCCCTTCCCCTTCCCCTTCCCCTCCCCCTTCCCCTTCCCCTCCCCTCCCCTCCCCTCCCCCTTCCCCTCCCCTCCCCTCCCCCTTTCCCCCTCCCCTCCCCTCCCCCTTTCCCCCTCCCCTCCCCTCCCCCTTTCCCCCTCCCCTCCCCTCCCCCTTTCTCCCTCCCCCTCCCCCCTCCCCTCCCCCTCCCTTCCTCCCATGCTCCTCCCTTTCCCCCCTACCTCCTCCACTCCCCCCTCCCCTCCCCTCCCCTCCACCCTCCACCCTACCCCCTCTCCTTCTCCCCTCCCCTCCCCCCTCCACCCCCCACCCCCTTGCCCCTCCCCCCTGCCCCAATCCCCCTCACCCCCTCTTCTCTCCTCTCCTCCTCCCCTCCTCCTCCCCCCTCTTCTCCCCTCCCCCCTCTCCCCCTCTTCTCCCCGCCCCACCCTCTCCTCCCCTCCCCCCCATTCCCCTCCCCTCCCCTTCCCCCCCCATTCCTCTCCCCTCCCTTTCCCCCACCCCTCCCTTCCCCCGCCCGGCAATGCCGGGTACTTCCCATGGCCAGCTGTGCGTGGACTGCTCGAGGGTTGGAAAACCAAGCACTCTTTATGTCTTGGCACCAAGTAAGAAAACCAGAAATGTATACCAAGAGGTTTTGAGAAATTGACAATTGACAAAACGTCATGTAGGAAATGTACTGTGATATTGCTCTAAAATATACATGTTCTTTTCATCATATATTTGTCTTATTCTTATTCAACCTGGGCGAAGCCGGGTACCTCAGCTAGTATCTACCTATCTGGGCAGTGTCTGTTGTCACTGAACTACTCCCTGAAACTTTTATTTCTGTGGTTGTGAAGTGTTTTTAATAACGTGGTGGTGGTTTTGAATCACGTGGTGGTGAGGTATTTTGAATTATGTGGTGGTGAGGTGTTTTAAAATCATGTGGCTGTGAGGTGTTTTTAATTTCGTGTTTTGTGGCTGTGAAGTTTTTTATTTCGTGTTTCATGGCTGTGAGGTGTTTTTAATTTCGTGTTTTGTGGCTGTGAGGTGTTTTTAATTTCGTGTTTTGTGGCTGAGGTGTTTTTAATTTCGTGTTTTGTGGCTGTGAGGTGTTTTTTATTTCGTGTTTCGTGGCTGTGAGGTGTTTTTAATTTCGTGTTTCGTGGCTGTGAAGTGTTTTTAATTTCGTGTTTTGTGGCTGTGAGGTGTTTTTAATCTTCTATATCTCTATATATAAAGGAGGAGTGTCTGTGTTTGTGTGTGTGTGTGTGTGTGTGTGTGTGTGTGTGTGTGTGTGTGTGTGTGTGTGTGTGTGTGTGTGTGTGTGTCTGTCTGTCTGGATGTCCGCTTATAACTCAAGACCTACACATCGGAGAAAAGTTTTAGACACAGATTCGGAATCAGCATAAAATCCTGGTGGTTATAAGCTACGTTTTATTTTAATATCAATGGTTTAAAAGAACCGCGCCAGCTGCAATTCCATGGTGTAGTTTGTGGCGGTGCTATTGCCCCTTTCCGATCCCGCGGTTGCACGTATGTAGAGTATACTGTACGTACATATTTATATATTTTCAATGTGCTTTTTATTGTATTTTTAATTGTTTTTTAGCTTCTTTTATTGTTAATTTATGTACTATTGTATTTATTTTAAATCTATTTTTAAGGAAAACAAATGTTTTCAAGTCCGTAGGAGTGACGTAAAGTCGCACAAAATGACAAAATGTGCGCCATTTTTTCGCGCCAAGAACGAATAAACGGTAGTTGAGATTTTATTCGAATTCGAATTCCATTAAATTTCAACTGTTGGAAACAATAATTATTTCAACTGTTGGAAATTGAAATAATTATTGTTTCCAACAGTAGAAATTTAATGGAATTCGAATTCGAATAAAATCTCAACTAAAAAAAAAAACGTCACGTTTTAAAATTATGACGTCATCAGCGTATTTCGGAACGTTAATTTTTCAACTTCATATTCGGAATCAGTACGCCCCAGAGCAACTACAGCATACCTTAAATGTTTAAAAAACCTTCGGGTTTTAAAAATTATGACGTCATCAGCATATTTCGTAACGTTAATTTTTCAACTTTGCCGACAATGACTTCCGACTTCCGGGTTCGGAATGCGGGACCAATGCCATTTGACAGGGAATAAAAAATAAATGCGACATTCAATTGATGACAATGACTTCCGACTTGACTCCCCCCTCCCCCTCCCCCTCCCCTCCCCCTCCCCCCCTCCACCCTAACCCCTCCCCTCCCCCTCCCCCCTCCACCCTAACCCCTCCCCTTCTCCCCTCCCCTCCCCCCTTTCTCACTCCCCCCTCCCCTTCCACTCCCCCCTCCCCCCCTCCCCCTCCACTCCCCCCTCCCCTCGCCCTCCCCCTCCACTCCCCCTCCCTTCCCCCCATGGCCCTCCCTTTCCCCCCCTGCCCCATCCCCTCCCTTTCCCCCCTGCCCCATCCCCTCCCTTTCCCCCCTGCCCCTGTCCCCTCCCTCCTCCCCCTCTCCTCCCTCCCTCCCCCTCCCCTCCTTCCTCCCCCTCCCCTCCGCTCCCCCCTACCCCCTCCCCTTCTCCCCTCCCTTCTCCCCTCCCCTTCTCCCCTCCCCTCCCCTTCTCCCCTCCCCCTCCCCTTCTCCCCTCCCCCTTCCCCCCTCCCCCTCCTCCCCCTTCCCCCTTCAAATCATCACTGAAGATGTGGGGCCTGGCAGATAGCGCCGCGTGCAAGTGCGGTGAGCCTGAGCAGACTGCCGAAAACATAATTACCACCTGCCCCCTATACAAACCACCTTCAGAAGCCGGTCTCTTCGACGTAGGACCAGAGACGAGGGCATGGCTGCACGACACTGAGCTGGCCATCTGATGATACATGAAAGAAGAAGAAGAGGGGGTTAATCCCCTTGTCCTCTTATCTGGCCGACACGACCCTGGAAGTTATAACGTTCCTTGCGATCGGTGGTAAATAGGGTTGTTGGTCGAATTTTAGTCCTATTACCTAATTACTACCACTGACCGTAAAGCAAGGGAATAACTCCACCTGAATCACAGATATTGTTGGAATATTGCCGAGCGGATAGCAATCCGCGACCCGAGCTGTTAACAATGGCTAGACCCGATTCTAAACGGTTCCTAATCGTGCCACGTTTACCCAATGAAGAAAAGACTAGGACGATCGGATTAACGAGAAACCAGGAAGAACAGGGCAATTTATTATAAATGTACAACGAAGAAGAGGAAACGAAAGAATGTACAAGAAAGAAAGAGGAAGGAAAAGTACACAGGGCAGTCTTAAACAGTCTTATCCTATTCCCTTGGACACGGGCCCGATCACTCTCAGATTCGATCTCAGACCCCAGACTCACACGGGGATGCAGATGGTATGGTGGAAGGTCCGGCGATGGTGTCCAGGCTCCAGCCCGGCACCGGTCCAGCAGACGAAACCCGGCAGGCAGCTCTTCACGTCGTGTAACGCGAGCGGACAATTATAATGACGGGGGGAAGGTAAGCTTGGGCTATCGGCGTATGTACTTTGTGTACCGGCGCTTTTGTACTGGTGCTACCGGTCTTACTCGCCCAAGCACCCCCGCCCCGATGTCCTGCACGCTGCAGTTTTCAGTAATGCGTGCCGCACGCTCGCCCAGAAGCCCTCTCGCAAAGCGCAATTCCTTCCAATAGTCAGGTTCACTATGTCAATAAATTATATTTCGTTCAAAATCATGGTAGATTAGCAAACCTATATATTTTTGGAAAGGTTATAGCATAAGGAATCTGAAAATCAATGTTTACATTTGCGGTGTTTACATTTGCGGATTTTCAAAATGGCCGCCATAAAAATACATATTTTGCTCTATTTCTGCCTCTAATTACCCTAAAAACTTTTAAAAATATACTAAACCTATATATTCAGGGACAAGGAATCCAATGAAAGTATCAAATTAGTGCTATGGGGAATGGTAAGACACGAATCAAAAGTTTTGAATTGCAAAATACTGTCTTTATATTCGCGATAAGTTGCATAATCAAATACATGTTATCATTTTGTACAGGCAGTTAATAACATCAAAATGTGTCACAATAATTCAAAATGGGTGTGAGGAATTCAAAATAACATCAAAATGTGTCACAATAATAATGTTAAATAAATATATTAACGGAATTTTTTTGTATCAATGGCTGCTCCCTGGATGCATATTTCTTGAAAAAAGAAAGAACTATTAAAGTCAGAAGTCTGATTATGTCACCAATGGATTCCTTGTACCTGAAAACATAGGCTTAGTATATTTTTAAAAGTTTTAAGGGTAATTAGAGGCAGAAATAGAGCAAAATATGTATTTTTATGGCGGCCATTTTGAAAATCCGCAAATGTAAACACCGCAAATGTAAACATTGATTTTCAGATTTTCCATGTAATATCGTTTCCAAAAATGTATAGGTTTGCTAATCTACCATGATTTTGAACGAAAAAACATAGTGAACCTGACTACAATACCAATAGTTGGCTTCGGTTCTCAGTGCCAAGCGCAAATTGTCCAAGTCCTTCTTCGGTGCGCTCTCCCAACAAATCCTTATGCAATCAGTCCTTTGTAATCGCGTCAGTCCTTCCAAAGGGCTTTGTGCGCTGGCTTTTATAACCAAGCCAGCGAACGCCCTCAAAGCCAAAACCATGCCTTGTCAGGCGACCTCCCCTCAGCCCTGGTTGGCTGGTGTTGGCTTACCGGCCCCGCCTTGATGGAGGTTTGACGTGGCCACACCTCCATTCTTGCACTCCGCCTCCTTTTTCCAGGCTTTACCTCAGGGCTTATGGTGGGGTTGAGCGAGCCCAAGGGCAGCGAAAGGCTGCTGGCCAAGGCGCGTAACAATTAAGGAGAGCCAATGGGGTATAGACTGTAGGGCGCGTAATGGAGTTGCTTGGAAATGATGTTACATCATTTAACCTTTTATGATGTTACAAGTGTGAGTTCTCAAAACCGCAACACTGCACCCCTCCTTTTGCCAGGCTCGTCCTGAGCCGAAACAATACCTGGGTCAGGCCTATCTTTTAAATGAGTGTGACACTTAGGTGTAGTTTCCCTCTACTTTTAACCTACTACCCCGAGTGCGACAGTTTTAACACTAGATATGTCCCACCTGCTGCGTTGTGTCCTACCTAACTGACTCACGCCCACAATTAACCGAATTACGGAATGGTTTCCAAACTACACATAAAGCCGGTGGGGAGCATTATTTACACGACACTACTAATTGTTTACAACTACAACCCAGGACCTGTCTTTTGTGGGAAAAAGAAAAAGGAATTTTGAAAAGGGGAAATGCCATTGCAATGCACTGCACCAATACACCATACACCCATATGCACCTAAAAATAAAAAATATGCACAAAAAGCACCAACATGAAAATGCACAAAAACATTTCAAAAATTATTAAATGATGACGTCTTGTGCTTGTCTGCTGGGCCGATGGATCTTGGCTATATCTTCATACTTGCTGGATTAATAAATAAAAAGGGCACAAACCGCGGCCACTTTTTTATTTATGGCTAGCAGGGCCAACTCGGGTGGTCTGACTGCTGGGCATTGATGCCACTTAAAACAGTGGTCCACCAGCAAGATACTGCTGGCCACAATGGTCTGTCCCAGCAACGTTGCCAGGCCACAGAACGTGTGGTCCATAGGTGCCAGGCCACAGAACGTGTGGTCCAAAGGTGCCAGGCCACAGAACGTGTGGTCCATGTGGTGTATCAGTGCAGGCAGTGGGCAGGCAGCAGGGTGCAGGCAGCAAGAGTGCGGCCACACAATTTAGGGCACCTGCACACTCCCCTTGCACAAAAGACCATGGTCAATGAGTGGGGAGGCTGACAAAGCAGAGATTAGTGGGGTGCAAGGGTAGACATCATCACAAGGTAATGTGACATGAGGGGCACTGGAGAGCAAGCTGAGAAAGCTCGTCCCTACCGTACGTGACCCCCCATGTCACCTACACTACCCTTGCCCCTCCCCGTACTTACACAATTTACAAATTTGTCGCTACCGTCTTGTCTCCCATATCTCCCCTAAACCAAATTCGTCCCCAATCCTTCCCAAGAAGGAAGGGATGGAATCACATACAATGTCTCACCCATGTCCTGATGCGTCTTACATTCCAAACATTTGCAAAAACCTGGCATGGAGTCCTGTCACCTTGGTGAGTGGATGCGGATGGTGCGAAGAGATTTTCCCTAACTATCCTTCTAATTGACATTAACTCTTTACTCTACCCGGGGTCTTGCCCTGCCAATCCATTGGCCACTTTACACTATGTGGTTCTAAAAACCAATTCCCATTGACCATCTGTGGCGCTCTCCCAATTTGGGGTCTCACTCCCCCCATTTTTCAATCTGTGCCGTCGCACAATTTCAGGGCTGGGTCGTGTGGCTCTCCCAGCAGGTCTACTTCCCTGCGCACCTCCGTCACTGAACTTCGCCACCCGAGCTTGCCGAGCTCCTCACTTCCCTAACCTGGGGAAGGCCCTCCCTGGCACCTACCCCCTCTATGCCCCCTCTGGCATTGGGCTACCCGGGTCCTCTCCTGGGATCCTCGGGCCCCGCTGAATGCTACACAACACTACCTGGCTCGCAGAGCCTACCTGCGGCCTCACCTGGCTGACAGACTACCAGTGGCAGAGTGCTCATTTAACCATACGCACTAACAGGCTCACACGCCCAGCCATTTCACTTCACTTATGCACCCCTCCAAGCACTTCTTTGCAACTACTCGCACCACAGATGTCAATATCCAACAAATTTACCTACTCCCTCTACCTAGCTTTAAACTACCCTCCCCGGGTATTCGTGAAGGGGTCCATCCTTCCCCATCCACTTCCTTCGCACCATGCACTCCACACCACTCATTCCATACTCCATCTACTCCACACCACATTTTCACAACCATTCTCCACTTTCATGCCATGCAAGTCAATGCACCTAACACGATTACACACATCCTCAATACTCCATTCATACACTTTCACACACACACACATCCTTCCCGAGCATTGCCTCATTTGCTAACCAGCACTACAAGGACTTCCATTCGCAATGCCTCATTTCAGCCTAAACCTCAAGCTCATACACACAGCATCATCTAACTAGCTGCTTCCTGTCATCCCTTATACAAAGCACATCCCTCGTCGTTATCATCCACCTAATCTCTCTACGTCCCCACTACTTGTACAAAAGTCTCTACTTAAATCCTGGTCTCCTATGGTCATCTTTCTAGATCCCTACCAATTATGCTAGCCCTCCCTGGCTAGTTTCCAACACCAAACCCCATAAAGCTATTGCTCCTTCTCCCCAGATGACGATGTGAGGGATGGTAGAGCTACCACCCCTCTACATCGGATACCATTTGCCATCATCACTGCTACCACTACTATCCGTCCACTAAACTTGAGCCTCTCGGTGCGGGAATGCATTTTCACTGCTCGGCTTCGAAGAGCTGAGCAATGCATACGGTGGTCTGTCTCCTGTTGGTTGGGTCCGTCCGGCATTTTCGATTCTGGGGAGGTGGCATACTTGGACCGAGGTTCCAGGGTCCACCTCGGCACGGAGCCTTTTGGTCTCCGGCCCGATGACCCAACCTTCCCCGGCCGGAATACCACGTCCGCCAGGGGGCGAAGGTCCAACCTGGCCTTTCTCCCCCGAAACCGTGCCGATCGCCTTTATGACGCAGCACCGACCATACAGGGTGGGACCCGGCCCGAATCATGCACGGCGCTCCTTGCAAGAGTGCCGCGGCAATGATCCCCACTGGCTCCCGCAGCACACAGAACGCACCACGCTCCGAGAGCTCGCGTCGGCCATACATCGGCCTAACCGCTGCCCCGGTCAGCGTCGATGCTCAAATCGCATGCTCACATCCACACGCGACACTGTCTACACTTACAAAATGTGGCGCTCCAGCGCCTCCCATACATCCCACGCATTTCGTCACCGAACTCTCTTGTGCACACCACCCAGGCACACTCATTCTTTCCACACACTCCATTACGCACTCCTCCCGAGCACTCTCCCCCGTTACGTATTCCATAACCACCATGGGTGTGCACTCTTGCATCCACCCACTCAGCGCACATTTACCCACGGGTGTGCAATCTCCTGCTGCACACCCAATCACACGCTCTGGTGTGCATCCCCGCACACACTCCTCATCCATCCCAGGTGTGCATTCTCGCACACTCTCTACATCCATCCCACACTCTGTATCACACTCTGCACACATACACTCTGTTGTGCACTCACTCTTACTTCCACACTCGTGCTCCAGCGCACACCTTTTCCTCACACGCGCACCATTTCCTTTCACACAGCGCACCACGGACCTTCCACAAGTGCCCAGGTGACGCCGCGATCCCAAGCGCGCGAAAAATCTTTTCCCGCCAAACCTTTTCGCACCATATACAGCCCGGCTTACCTTTGGGATCCTTTTCTCCACACGCAGCTGCAAACTTTCATTTTGGTTAAGAAGTACGGATTCATGATGCGAACATGGACTTTGCACAAATTCCATCTTTGCCTCCCGCGATTGCTCTTCTAAGTCCGCCGCCTCGTCTTCTTAACCCTGATTTCAACTATTATTAATTAATTCTCTTTTTCCTCGATGACCGCTGGCGCCCAATAAAATTTTCCCTTCTTCCTCGGCAGTCGTCAGCTTTCCCATACCCCGTGTCGCGATTTCTATCCCAGTCCACCCGGCTGTGCTTTGCTCAACTTTGCTTAACACGCACTCCTCAAGCCGAGCTACCCCGTCGCATACCCGTGTGCTTTTCCCGCTCGACCTGCGGTCAATGTCTCTCCCCAATGCTTTTATTTCACACCTGGCTTCCTCCCTCGTTAACCCCTCATTTATTTCTCTGGCTTGGCCACTGACATCCTTCAACTGGGCCCCCAATTTGCTTCCGAATCCCCCCAATTTGCTTTCTAACCCCCCCCCCCCCATTCTATTTTCCAAATTACTTAACCCACCCTTCATTTCTTTCATTTCCTGGGTGAAGTTGTCCCCCAATTATTTTATTTTCTCCCCTCGGGTGTCCAGTTGCCCACTCATTTTTTTCAGGCTATCCTCCGTTTTTTTCGTTCATGCTATGATTTGTGTCATGAGCAACTGCATGTTGGAACTCACTTGCACGACGGATGCAGCCACGTGCGAGGTGCGAGGTGCCGCCATTTTCTTTGCCAACTGCCGCACCCTTTTCTGCTTCCATTTCGTCCCGGGGGTCCTGGGTTATTAACTCTACCTTATCTACCCCCACCGGCATCCGACCGCCTTGGCTATCCATGGCATGATTTAAAATTTAGGTGTTAATAAAATTTCGGCCGCTCGTAATTTTGACCAAATTTTGTCCAAAAGGTAATAAAATTTGGTTCGAGTTCAAATCCCACTTCCAGACACCAATTGTTATGGCCAATATGCACAATTGGTGTCCAAAATTTGGTCTACGAAATTTAGTCCCAGGTTCCAAATTCCCACTCCTGACACCAATTGTTACGGATCTCCGACATCGGCTCTCTCCTTATCAAGAGGGGGTTAATCCCCTTGTCCTCTTATCTGGCCGACACGACCCTGGAAGTTATAACGTTCCTTCAGGTCGG
The DNA here is from genome assembly GCF_964187855.1 of Myxine glutinosa. NCBI lineage: Eukaryota > Metazoa > Chordata > Myxini > Myxiniformes > Myxinidae > Myxine > Myxine glutinosa. Next base: position 385,909,964 of record NC_136261.1, read on the forward strand.
TGGTAAAGAGGGTTGTTGGTCGAATTTTAGTCCTATTACCTAATTAGTACCACAGACCGTAAAGCAAGGGAATAACTCCTGCCTGAATCACAGATATTGTTGGAATATTGCCGAGCGGATAGCAATCCGCGACCCGAGCTGTTAACAATGGCTAGACCCGATTCTAAACGGTTCCTAATCGTGCCACGTTTACCCAATGGAGAAAAGACTAGGACGATCGGACTAAGGAGAAACCAGGAAGAACAGGGCAATTTATTACAAATGTACAAAGAAGAAGAGGAAACGAAAGAATGTACAGGAAAGAAAGAGGAAGGAAAAGTACACAGGGCAGTCTTAAACAGTCTTATCCTATTCCCTTGGACACGGGCCCGATCACTCTCAGATTCGATCTCAGATTCAAGACTCACACGGGGATGCAGATGGTAGGGTGGAAGGTCCGGCGCTGGTGTCCAGGCTCCAGCCCGGCTCCGGTCCAGCAGACGAAACCCGGCAGGCAGCTCTTCACATCGTGTAACGCGAGCGGACAATTATAATGACGGGGGGGGGGGGGGGGAGGTAAGCTTGGGCTATCGGCGTATGTACTTTGTGTACCGGCGCTTTTGTACTGGCGCTACCGGTCTTACTCGCCCAAGCGCCCCCGCCCCGATGTCCTGCACGCTGCAGTTTTCAGTAATGCGTGCCGCGCGCTCGCCCAGTCAGCCCTCTCACAAAGCGCAATTCCTTCCAATACCAATCGTTGGCTTCGGTTCTCTGTGCCAAGCGCAAATTGTCCAAGTCCTTCAGTGCGCTCTCCCAACAAGTCCTTACACAATCAATCCTTCCAATCAGTCCTTTGTAATCGTGTCAGTCCTTCCAAAGAGCTTTGTGTGCTGGCTTTTATAACCAAGCCAGCGAACGCCCTCGAAGCCAAAACCACGTCTTGTCAGGCGACCTCCCCTCTGCCCTGGTTGGCTGGTGTTGGCTTACCGGCCCCGCCTTGATGGTGGTTTGACGTGACCACACATCCATTCTTGCGCTCCGCCTCCTTTTTCCAGGCTTTACCTCGTGGCTTATGGCGGGGTTGAGCGAGCCCAAGGGCAGCGAAAGGCTGCTGGCCAAGGCGTGTAACAATTTGGGAGAGCCGATGGGGTATAGACTGCAGGGCGTGTAATGGCGTCGCTTGGAAAGGAGGCTGCCAAAATGAACGGATTCAACGAAAGGGCCTATTCTTATTTGTTTGACACAATGCAGATTCAACTATTGGGAATGGCCTTATCGAACACATACTAAGAAATAGCTGACGTCCTAAGGTGACCTACATGTTGCTTGTGGCCTACCTATGGGGTGCTACCTTTAACCTTTAATGATGTTACAAGTGTGGGTTCCCAAAACCGCAAATATATATATATATATATATATATATATATATATATGTATATATATATATATATATATATATATATATATATATATATATATATATATATATATATATATATATATATATATATATCTGTGCAGTGTCTGTCTTGTGTTGTCTTGTCTTGTGTTGTCACTGAACTACTCCCTCAAACTTTTGTGAAATCATACTATTCCAACTTGACCCACGGGGGGAGTATGCGCTCTACTGAGTGGCGTTCTAGTTGATAATAAATTCATTACAGAAACATTTTTCCTCGGGGGAAGTTGATCTAACTCATACAATTTCGCCTTTATCCGTTCAGCAGCTCTGGAGAAGATGTTGAAAGCTTATGACGTGATAGGCAATGGCAGCCAATGAAAGTCAAAATTGCAAAAACTAAATTCATGATGCACGAGGGTTAAATTGGTATCTACAATGAGTTAACGTTTCGTAGACACCTCTCAGGGCAATGATCTCCTCCACAGCACCTGCATGGATGTCCCGATGAGCCACAGTTTCTGCACGGATGTCCTGACGATCTGTAAAATGGCGCTCTCTCCACTTGCTCGGCTGGCGTAGATCTCCTCCCCCGCTGAAGTCGGTTCATCGCTCCGTCCTCGGTTCTTGCTGCTTGGCTGACCGTGTGCTCTTTGTTAGCTTTACCAGCTAATTCGTTCACCAAACAATTTCCTTGGGCATCTGCCAAAGATAAAACTGCTTTTCATAAGAAATTTGTTTGTGTTCTCGCCATTTTCGGGTGAAGTCCGGACACAAATCTGTCTCTTAGTGCTTGATGCAGAAATCCTCCAAACGAACATGGAGAAGGAAGCTGCTTCCATCGTATTATGAAGTCAACCACAGACTCATGCTCAACTTGGCTGACCATCCAAAATTTGTGTCGCTCGGCAAACACAACGGGTTTGGGAGTGAAGTGTTCTGGGTTCACAACGGGTTTAGGAGTGAAGTGTTCTGGGTTCACAATGGGTTTAGGAGTGAAGTTTTCTGGGTTCACAACGGGTTTAGGAGTGAAGTGTTCTGGGTTCACAACGGGTTTCGGAGTGAAGTGTTCTGGGTTCACAACGGGTTTAGGAGTGAAGTGTTCTGCTGACAGCCCCTTCACCCCACCAACACCAGTAACAGGTTGGTATTTTCGCCTCAGCGATTGCAATTACCGCCATAAATGCATCGCATATGTCCACGTTGTAAACAAAGCACTCAACTTTCTCATTGAAGGCGCCAATATTTCTGATTCTATGTAAATAGGAGTTTACAGTCCAATGTCCGAGTCTGAACCTGTAGAGGATTGCCTAATCTGTTCGGGAGGGTCGAAGAAACGAGACAGATGATACGAAGATTTGCAACTTATTGTCAACTGCTTTGCGCAATCTGGTCATCACTATGGCCTTATGATTAGCCTCATGAAGACTGAGGCTGTGCTTCAGCTGAGACCAGAAGGTGCGAACACTGTCCCATTCATTACCGTTGATGACACGCCACATAAAGTTGGAAACAAGTTCTGCTTCCTTGGAGGTATCCTTCCTAAAAAAGCAATGATTGCCGACGAAGTAATATCAAGATTCGGTGAATGCAAATCTTGGATACCCCATCGTCACCATATCAAATGCCTCAATCAATTCCATATGCGCTGCCTTTGTAAGATTTTTGGCATCACATGGTGAGATGGAATACCTCACTACTCAATCCGAGACTGCTGTCGTATCCAAGGAATTGAGTATTTCCTGATGTATGCCAAGGTTCGCCGGTCAGGACACGTCACATGCATGGACTATCATAGAATCCCAAGAGCTCTTTTTGATTAAAAGTGGGCTATACAGGGGTCAAAAATACTTTTATTGTTATTCTTCTTAGGTGACAGTTTTTTTGTATTCCATTTGACCTATCTCAACATGAAATGACAAAATTGTCGGCCTGGGGTCCAAGAAAAAAGTGTGCAGGGCAAAAATCAAACATGGCCGCCGTTTTCCCTGAAAAATCACATTTTTAGCCATAAGTTTGTAATTTCTGGGTCTTTTTACTTGGTTGTGGTGTATAACCCTATGTTTTGGGGGTCAAGCAAGCTATTTATTTGTATTGCTTGAAATAGCATCTAGAAATAGTCACAAACCTTCAGATGTTGAGTTAATACCTTTTTTGACCAAATTTACCTCTTTTTTCCCCCTTAATTAGCATATTTCACGAAACGTATCTTCAATTTCAGGGGCATTGCTTAAAACGTAACACGGCTTTCTGCGAGAGAAGTCCCAGGTTCCTGAAACTGCCACAGGCACAATCTGCTGCTCGGTAGTGTCCTGGATGTCATCTGTGCCAGGTGGTCGCTGCCAAATTGCATCTCCAGTACCAGCGCGCACCAGGTGATCCACTCGGAAGGTTCCATCCCCATTATCATCCAGGTAAAAGCCAATGTACCATCTCCTGTTCCCACTCTCATCCCAAATGACAGCCAAGGATTGATTTGGCTGGAACATGGGTTATTCCTGTCCTTCTGCCTCTTCAACACTGGTATTGGTCAGTGTTTCCATGATTTCGTCCTCGCATGGGAACACAACAGCCGCCCCGGCTTGATGGTCATCCCCCAGGATGACAGTCAGGTTCTCAATTAGGTTGTTCTCAGTCAGCTTGTTGACCTTGTAGAGGTCCTTGTGGGCATCTGAATCCCGTGGATGTTTGACTCGCTGGTATTGTACTTCTTGTCTCAAGTATGTTTTAAGTTCAGGTGGTTTCTTACTGACAAGCATCTTCAGTTCATTGACAGATGTAACAGGCCCTCCGTGTTCTTTACATTTCACAAGAAGTTGGTCAACAAAATCATTGTCCCTCACTTTCTTTTGCAGGTTCTGTCTCAACCTTTGTTTCTTCTTCTGTTTCTGTTTGTTACTCCATGTCACTTCCATTGCATCTAGGTGTTTGAGGACAGCAGTGGTTGACCGCTCAACTTCATTGACATGTCTATCTGTTAGCATAAGGTCATCTTTGATCCTCTTTGCCTTGAACATCCTGTTTGAGTGTTGGGCTGACTGGGAAGCAAGATAACCAAACTTGGCCAAGTACCTCTCCGCATTCAGTGTGTTTGTCGGCAGGTTTTTTCGTTGGTCTGCATTCAGTGTATGGAGAGGAGTTGCTCGTACAGCATCAGGATCAATGTCCCAATACTCACGCTTGCACTGCAATTCTACTCCTTCCGTGGCCTGGACACACATCTCTCCAAGAAGAAGGTGATCGAGATCACTTTGTGGAGCATTGTCCTCCATTTTCACATGTGTCCACTCTACAAGATAGTCACTAAGGGTGTCTGTCTTTTTGTCAGCAAGGTCACTGCAGAGCTTGGGAAGGATGTCAACCAGCAATGTCGCCCTGTACGTAAAATTAGCAAGTGCATTGACATTGAATCCTGCATTGAATCCTGCTATTATGAAATCATTCTCAAGGTAAATCTTGCACGCTCGAACAAGAAGATTATTTAGCGGTGTCTCAGCGAGTAGCTGTTTGATGTAGGGAATGCAATCATAGACCGCACCTGCCTGGTATCGAAGTCTAGTAAAACGTTTCTCTTTGTAGAGGCTAAACGACTTGTGTACCCCAGCCTCCTCTAGAATCAAGTCAAATTGTTCTGCTAGCGATGTTGTCTTCCCATCTCCCCCATGTGCTACAAGCTTTAGAAGCGCTGTCAGAGCAGTTTCAACAACAGATTTATTTTGGGATCCACAAAATCCCAAAATCCCGATCCACAAATTACTGGTATCCATTCTGTTGAACAAAACCTGAAATAAAAATAGACAAGTGCAGATACATTCAAAATACACCGCCCCCATGCCAAATAATTAAATATCGTACAGCGCGGCATTGCCGGGGTGCCTCCGGCACCCGGCAATACCGCAGTGCAGCTCAGAGGCTGCATTGGGAGGGAGAGGTGTACACTAATTGATTGATTAATTGTATAATTAAAATCAATAAAAGATTATCACAAAATATGTTCTTAATCAATTGGCTAATAGCATAACTAAACCACTCGTGCTTCATCCAAAGATGTATCTTTTAGAAATTTAATTAAAGAAGTCATTAATAATAAATTAAATAATTAATTGATTCACCAATAAATAATTAATCGATTAAATGATTAATCAATAAATCAAAAATATCCTTGATAGCCACATCACTTGGTCACTGTCATGTCCAAATATTAGCTTCCCAGCTCAAAAGGTGCCTGAGATATTGGCCAAATGAGAAAGAAAATAAATAAATGATTAATAATGAAAATAAATAAATAATAATCATTAAAAAATTGCATTATCAATCAATTCGGTCACAGAACACATAAACCACCACCAATTCATCAGAATCTGTAACTGGGAAAAAAAAAAAATTGTCATTAATCAAATAATTAAATAATTAATCGATTAATTGATTAATTAATAATTGATTAATCAATAAATCAAAACTATCCTTGATAGCCACATCACTTGGTCACTCATGTCCAAATATTAGCTTCTGAGCTCAAAAGGTGCCTGAGATATTGGCCAAATGAGAAAGAAGATTAATAAATGATTAGTAATGAAAATAAATAAATAATAATCGTAAAAAAATTAAATTATTAATCAATTCGGTCAGAGAACAAATAAACCACCACTATTTCATCAGAATCTGTAACTTAATTTTTTTTTTGTCATTAATTAAATAATTAAATAATTAAATAATGAATAAATTAATAAATTAATAAATAAATAATAATCATAAAAAAATTAAATTATTAATCAATTCGGTCAGAGAACACATAAACCACCACCATTTCATCAGAATCTGTAACTTAAAAAAAAAAAAATTCGGCATTAATCGAATAATTAAATAATTCATCGATTAATTGATTGATTAATTAATAAATCAAAAATAGCCTTTGCAGCCAAATCACCTGGTCATTGGCATGTCCAAATATCAGCTTCCTAACTCAAAAGGTGCCTGAGTTAATGGTCAGAAGAGAAAGGAAATTTAATTAATTCAATAAGTACTTAATTAATCGCTAATAATTAAATAACTCCTCAATTAATTGATTAATCAAAAAACAAAAAATGCTGTTTTTGACAAAGGACTTGCTCACTGCAGTGCCGAAATTTCAGCTTCCTAGCTCAAAGGATGGCTGAGATATCGCCCGGACAAACAAACAAGAAAACAAGAAAGCAAGAAAGAAAGAAAGAAAACAACCAGAGTGAAAACTGAGTACTCCCTTTCAGCATGCGTCACTGCCGAGCCCCATTGGGTGCCCAGCAATGACGATTTGCAATGCCTGGAGATGGCATAGGAAAGGTGCGGTGTACAACAATATAACTTATGTCCTAATAAAAATATGATTACTCAACATCGAAAACATCAAAAATATGTCTTAACTCAAAACATACAGCAAAAATATGTCTTACCTCAACATCTGAAGGTTTGACAATACTTCTATTTGCATAAATAGATTGCCTGACCCCATAAACATAGGGTTAGACACCACAACCAAGTAAAAAGACCCAGAAATGACAAAGTTATGGCTAAAAATGTGATTTTTCAGGAAAAACGGCGGCCATTTTGGATTTTTGCCCTGCACACTGTTTTCTTGGACCCCAGGCCGAAAATTTTGTCATTTGATGTTGAGAAAGGTCAAATGGAATACAAAAAAGATGTCACCTAAGCAAAACAAAAAATAACCCATTTATAGCCCACTCCTATTTTGATGGTTAACATAAATTAGGTAAACGGTCATGTGATGGACAAAGGAGGTGCGATAAGGATGTCATTATGTTTAGACTCAAGCATTGTGCCATTCCAGTCATCACCTGGGACCATCAGGACACAAACAGGTCAGCTTGGCGTAACATTTGCTGCAAAGGCCTGGACCACTTTGTATGTGGGAGACTTGCTATAGAGAGCCAGCGGAGGCAAGAAATGAAAACCTGCCAATGTCATTCTCTGCAAGGACATCAGCTGCCCTTACGTGACAACATTTTCAATAGTGCCTCATCTTCATGCACCTGTAGCACTTTGCTTTGGCAGCTAGACACGTCCGACTTTCCTTATGTGAAAAACCTCCACAGTGAGTACACTTGGTCATGGGACGAGGTTGAAACGTTTTGTGTGATTTTTTTCTTTTGTCTGCTCACCTCTTCCACAGCAGTTGAGTGGTCCTCTTTAAGACTCATCTTATGTATAACGAGTTCTCGTTTTCTTGCCATCTGAATTGCCATTTCCAAGATGGAGATCTGCCTTCAGTTGTAATTCCAAGGTGAGTTTCTGGTCAGCCAGTCCACACACGAGTAGATCCCGGATTTCCTCATTTTTATAATAGTCAGGTTCACTATGTTAACAAATATAATTTCGTTCAAAATTTTGGTAGATTAGCAAAACTATACATTTTTGGAATATTCAGAGCATGAGGAATCCAAAAATTAATGTTTACATTTGCGTAGACACCTTTGCGAAAATGACACTTAGGACAGTGATGAAGATAGTCAGGTTCAATATGTTAACAAATATAATTTCTTTCAAAATTTTGGGATTAGCAAACCTGTACATTTTTGGAATCTTCAGAGCATGGAGAATCTGAAAATCAATGTTGGCATTTCCACAGACACCTGCATGGCCGCCATTTTGGATTTTGAAAATGGCCGCCATAAAATACATATTTTGCGCGATCTCGGCTTCTAGTCAACCGAGAGACTTAATTAAGTATGCTAATCCTATGTTTTCTCGGTCAAGGAATCCAATAAAGGCCTCAAAATAGTGCTCAGGATTATAGAAAAGCAACAAACAAAGGTAATTGAAAACCATTGTCTTTATATTTGTGATATAACTGCATTACATAATACATGATATTGCAAGTCCTTTGAAGTTATAGGTTGTTATAGGAAGTTATAGGTAGTATCAGATTGAACTCTAAGTCCTATACACCGGATCTACGAGGTCTATACCGTTCAGGAATATATGCTTTTACAGATCTTCATCACTGTCCTGAGTGTCATTTTCGCAAAGGTGTCTACGCAAATGTAAACATTAATTTTTGGATTCCTCATGCTCTGAATATTCCAAAAATGTATAGTTTTGCTAATCTACCAAAATTTTGAACGAAAAAACATAGTGAACCTGACTATAATGGAAACCACAATACTCAGCTCCAGTGTAAAGTCGCCGCACAAATTTTTCCACAGACTCATCCACTTGCTGTGTCATTGACCGGAAAACAGCCCTTTTATGAATCACGTTACGCTTGGGAATGAAATAGGCATCAAATATCCTCAACACCATCTGTAAATCATTCTTATTTTCACCAGGATGGTCGCCATCAACAGCAGGTGTATAGGTAAAGGTGCTCACGACATCTTCTGCCTCCCGACCCATTGCATAAATAAGGATACTCACTTGGACTTCCCCCGTTTCTCTGCCCAGTTTCGTCCATTTGGAGTATCGATCGAACTGCCGTTTCCAGCAGTGCCATCCAGCAGGCTTTCAAAATTCGAAGTTTTCCAGTGGGTTAAACTTTGCCATGGCCCAGAATGATTTCCAAAGCAATAAATGCAGACTTAACTACAATTCGACTGATTTAACAATCGCCAAGTAACACCGCTGCCACCATGTAACAGCAGCCGAAAGTCCGGGAATGATTGAGACACACCCGTTCAGTGAGCAGCCATGATGGAACTACTTTATTATACGTACGTCACAGCAATGAGTCATCAGTCCCTCATTAGCATGTGTATGAGCTGTACTTCGACAACAGTGGCCCCCTGCAAACCTCACGTGGGGGCCCTTTATAGTCCAGGAGCCAGAATCTTCTCAAAATGATTTCGTGCAACACCCACTACACAGTTGGTTTGTCACTTCCAGGTGATTGGGGAACATCTAGAGAACAAATCCAGCCCTGCTGTACAGTTGAATTGTGGCAGCAACAATAAATGGCAGCCACTTTTCTATGAGGGAGGTGGTGTCCGAGGCATAAATCTGAGATTTTGACGGATTTCATTTATTTATTTTTTCTCTTAGCCCCTACAGGCAAGATACATCCAATTATGTTGTGAAAGTTTCATTCATGAGTATGAGACATTGAGACATCTATATGTGTATGTTATAAAATAGTTTTATATTTTGCATGTCATAGCTGTTCATATAAAATACAAAGTGCAGTTTCATGTTACAACAATAATATGATATTTAATCACATCAATACTATTTCAATGCAAAGACAACTGTGTAAAATGTTTTGATAGCAAAATATTTGGAAATTTCGGGAATTCCTCGAATTAGGCGATATAATTTTTGCATAATTATATGAACAGCTATATACAGACTTGGCATTTAATATGGAATATTTTTTTTGTGGGGGTGAACTTACTTCTCAAGATGTTTTAGAACCAAAAGTTCATTGGAATTATGTTGAAATTATTCTAGATTTTGTTAATGTGACCTTTAAAAGAAACAAAGACCACATTTGACAGTTCGAAACAAATAAATTGATCCTTGAAAGTGATGTAAACTGATATCGAACTCAATTCATGGACAGTACTGTGTTAAACCTCGGTACATTTTCCAGAAGTATCTCTTTATTTTGCACATTAGGCAAAATTATTTTAACAAAAACAAAAGTTAAATTACGACTGGGATTACGGACAGTAAAATTACAGTTCAGTACTTCGTGTAACCCCCACGAGCATTCAGGAGAGCACGTACATGTTGAGGCATGCTGTTCACGAGATTTGCCAAGGTTTGGACAGGAATCGCTTGCCATGCAGTGACAATGGCCTGCTGCAATTCACGCACAGAGGTCGGCTGCTGGTCCAAGTGGTCGATTTGACGCGTTAATTCTGCCCACAAGTTCTCTATCGGATTCATATCCGGGGACATGACAGGCCACTCCATATGCTCTACACCACGGTCAGCAAGAAAGTGTTGGATCATGCGAGCACGATGAGGCCGTGCATTGTCATCTTGGAAGATAAAGTTTCCTCGAAAGGCTGCACGAGCAAATGGAAGCAATGTATCTTCCAGAATGGCCCTGTACTTGAACTGGTTCAGGTTTCCATTCAGAACAACCAGGTCAATTATGCCCCCTGCATGAAAAGCAGCCCAAATGGTCACCCCACCACCTCCAGCTTGGACTCTTGGCACTATACAATCTTTGTTGTCGGCTTCATGCACTTGTCTGCGCACTCGGACGTGGCCATCTTGACGATAGACCAGAAATCTAGACTCGTCACTGAAGATCACGTGATTCCAGTGTCCTGGCTGCCATTGACGGTGCTCTCTGGCCCACTGCAATCAGCGCTGGCGGTGTTGTTTGGTCAGGCGTGGCTTTCTCAGGGGATGCCTGGCACGACAGCCTGCTTGAACCAGTGGTTGGTTGACTAGCCTTCTGGATATAGGCACATTTGTCAGTTGCTGCCACTCAGCGCTAAGCCGATTAGCTGACTTGGTATGGCCATTGTGGACTAACCGGTGCAGCTGGCGATCATCCCTCCTTGTGGTTCGGTGGGGACGTCCTGGCCTCGGTATTGGAGTAGGGACACCCCTCTGAGCATTTCGTTTCAGGATCTTTGACACCTGACCTTGAGTGATGCCATACTGCCGAGCAATAGCACACTCTTTCATGCCGTAATTTCGTAAAGCCACCACTCCATGACAAACAGCATTGTCGAGTTGACGGACCATCTCCAGAGGAAGCGGTAATAACTTTTGGAGATGTGCAGCAGTTGTTTTCCACTAATACAGAACGCAACAACCCTTGTATGCCCGACTGTGAAGCCAATCGTCAAATGCACCTGTCCGTACATTTTGCCACGCCACCTGTGATATAATCCTGTTGTTGACTTCTTGCTGTGAAAGACAATCAGTGACATGGCTCTTTTAACAAATAAATCACCAAAGTGTAAAAGAAACTCACCAGATTGATAGACTGAGTTAAGAAATTAAACCCAAGTCAAGAAAAAAAAAAAAATTCCATATTAAATGCCAAGTCTGTATAATTATATATAATTATATATATATATATAGCTGTTCATATAATTATGCAAAAATAATATCGCCTAATTCGAGGAATTCCCGAAATTTCCAAATATTTTGCTGTCAAAACATTTTACACAGTTGGCTATGCATCGAAATAGTATTGATGTGATGAAATATCATATTATTGTTGTAACATGAAACTGCACTTTGTATTTTGCAATTGTCTGAATAAGAAGCAAGGAACGTAACTACCTAAGCATGGCGAGCGAGAGTAGTGCAGAGGAATCTTTCCCACTTCTACCACAAAAACAAATGAAACTAATCAATTGGAAAAATTGCATCATCTGCCAAACAAGCACAGCTTCAGATTTAAGGAAAGCAGGTGATGAAGGAATTGCAAAGTTTGTATCAGCTGCAAAATACAGACGTGATGAAACCTACCAACGTCTCGAGACTTCTATTGAAACGTTGCACACTATAGAAACTGTTTGGCATCGTGCATGTTACCAGTCGTACACAAGCTCACACAATTTTAAGTATGTCCATGGAAAGCCAGCAGAGGATTGCTGTTTGAAGGACGTTGACGAAAGTACAACCCGGCTGAGAAGTTCAGCACCTGCTGTGGACTGGTCGTTGTGTCTCTTCTGTCAACGCAAGTACCATGGAAAGAGCAAGGTACTGTATAATATTACAACGTTTGCTGCGTGTACCGCAATACAGCAATCAGCATATGTAAAGGGAGATGACGACATGCTTACCAAGATAGGTGGCATTGACCTGATAGCTGCTGAGGCTAAATACCACAACACATGTAAAGCTCAGTATACAAGCAAAGCGAACCTCAAGTACCATGCATACAAGGAAGAGAATTGCACAGAAGATGTCTATTCAGATGCCTTTACTAAGCTCATGTCCTCGGTTGAAGTAGGCATCCAGCGAGGAAAGGCTTATGAGCTCACCAGCCTTCTTGCAAAGTACAAGACTATTCTGACAGGTATGGATGTTAAAACAGCAGATAGCTCCACCAGCCAGAGACTCAAGCTAAGGCTCCAGAATCACTTCAAGGACAGTGTGGGTTTTCATCAACAGCAGGATCGAAGCAAATCCTAATTGGTATACTCCAGCAAGATCTCACTTTGTGAAGTTATCAACGCCGCTCATTTGAAAGAGAGACAAACTGCAACTACTGATACAGCATACGTTACCCATGGCGTTGCAGACGCTGGACCGATGAGCACCATTTACCATGCTGCTCAGATCATCAGGACCGATTTGAAGGACTGTGCAGGCATCCAAATTCGCCCATTGAGTCTTCAAGATCTAAATCTGAGGAGGTCCAAGGACATGTTACCAGAAAGTCTATATAACTTCCTGCACTGCGTCATCTGAAAGGAATCAGCTCCACCACCATACACTGAGGATAACCCTAATGCAGTAGATGAACGTCATGTTATAATGCTTGGCCAAGATATTGTACACAGCGCTTTACATGGCAGAATAAAAACACCCAAGCATGTAAGTCTCGCCATGTCAGTACGCCCCCTGACTGGTTCGAAACAAGTCATCAACATACTCAACCGCATGGGCCACTGTTCATCTTATGAAGAAGTTGAAGCAGTCGATACCAACCTAGCTATGGAAGTTGTTGCCAAGTCCAATCTTCTGGATGTTGTCACCCCATCAAACATCTGCCCAGTTGTGTTCATACAAGCAGCTGCTGACAACAATGATATAAATGAAGAAACGTTAGATGGTCAGCACACAACCCATGCCACAACTCTTGTGTTGTATCAGCAGGGACAGTTTGGTCCACAACCACAGAGGAAGTCATATGCAGTCCACTCAGGAAAACGACGCACATTAGATAACCCAGCAGCATGCCAAGCCATGCTGGAATGCAGTACCTATGGGAAAAAACCAGCAGTCACACCATTTCTTAATGCAGTCAAACAAGAGTGGTACACCAGTGGAAGTTACCTGGATGACAATGCTAGCAAAATGGATCTGGCACTGGCATGGACATTGGTGCGTATGCTTCCGACCAAGCTGTTCGAAGTTGAGCTCAGTCCCATGGACGCTGATCAACAGACAGTTCCAGGCTGGAGTGGGTTCAACACCATGGTATCCTGTGTGTCACCATCAATCACTGAAGTTGGTTACTGCCCCATGATCAATGGTTCATCCACTGAACATAGTACCGTGTACACTGTGATGAAACATGTACAGAAGATGATGTCCAGTCTGGGCCAGAGTAGTGTCATAACGTTCGACTTGGCAATCAACATGAACGCTAAAGAAATACAGTGGCGACACCCCAATGAGTTTGATGACACAGTCATCAGAATGGGCGGGTTTCATGTCGCACTCAACTACCTTGCAGTGATTGGGAAGTTGTTTGAGGATTCGGGACTGGTAGACCTTCTTGTTGAATCAGGCACCTATGGAAGTAACACGGCAGCAAACCTACTTCAGGGGAAATCTTACAACCGTGGTGTTCGAGGTCATAAGCTGGTCATGGAAGCCATGGTGAGGTTACAATGGGAGGAACAGTGCAAGTGGTTATCCCAATGACACGACAATACTGGTGTAGATGACGAACCTATCACCACACACATCCATGCTTGCAAGGATTCCTTAAACCTGAATGATGCGGGCAGTCTGCGTGAGAGTTGTCAGACAGTCTGTGATGATATGACGGATGTCCAAAACTTGATGTCACTCTTCAGAACGGCAGGTAAAGTGTGTAATATCTGGACACCTAAGTGTCGACATGATTTTGGTGTCATCTTCAACATCAATTCTTTCGATCTTCAATAGCGTACTGAAATCAAATGTGTTACTTACCTTGTATACCAATCCTCAATAAAATGTTGTTGTATCCTATCCTAAGGAAGACAGCATCACACCTCTTCTCCTTCTGGGACACCTACATCGAGATGGTGCAGTTGCTTCTTGAATTCATTCGTGCTGAGAGAGAAGGATGCTGTGAGTTAAACTTGGCGACTGTAGCTAGGATGACTTCATACTTCTATTGTATGGACAGAACAAATTACTCATGATGGCTCCCCATATACCTTTGCGACATGCATCAACTACCAGAGAAGTTTCCTTGAGTACACGAAGAGTTCATGAAGGGCAACCACACTGTATGTAGATCCAGCCAGCCATTTACTCGTGTCTGGACTGACATGGCTCTGGAGCAGTCCATCAACCTTGACTCGAAGAAGAGAGGAGGTATTATAGGTATCACCCTGAAGCAACAGGCTCTATACAGATGATTCTTGACAAGCCTTGAGCGAACAGCAATTACATCGGCAACAAAGGAGATGTGTGATATTCAAGACAGTGACAGGATCGGAACACACAAATAAACTGATGCGGCCAGGCGAAAGAGACGAAGAAGATGTCCAGAAGCTGATGTCTATATTCAAATCTGGCCTTGCAACAAATCCGTTCGACACTGATACTCTTGAAGGAGATGAGTGTCAGCCCCTCATTAACATCATATCAGATGTGATGCCCCCACAAGCTGTTGCAGTGCGTCTAGTGACAGCACAAGATATTGGACAGGAGCAACTGAAAGAGTTTGTTACCAAATGCCTCGACACAAATGAGAAGGGGTTCTGGGACACACTGCCACACATGAATATCATGACATTTGCATCAATGGCAAAGAAAAAGACGATGAAATCAGCAAAAGACAAGACAGCTGCCATCAGTGCAGATCGAGATATCTTTGCCAGATTACTCATTGTTGCTAAAGCACGTGATGTCAACCTCAAGGAAGTCCTCGCACATGAACTATCATCTGTGCCTTATGCATTGGTACATTCTGACGGCAGTATGCATACAAATGTGAAGAGTGATCTGCCAGCAGAGTTGGAAACAAAAGCTGATGTGCTGCCAAATCTTCCATATAATGAAGCACCACTACCCACTGCTAATGTCATTGATGCGATGGCATTGATCCAAATGGTGAAATCTGGCGGCACAAAGACATTTGGCCAATTGGCAGAGAAGTATTATGATCTGATATCAGCACCATTTGGGAAGAATGGCTGCAACAGGGTAGATGTGGTCTTTGATCGCTATGATCACCCTTACTCTATCAAGACCGGAGAACGCATACGACGAGGGTCTTCTACAGAACTGGAGATTAAGATTTTGAGACCCAGTACACCTCTACCTAAACAATGGGACAAATATATACTTAATCCAAACAACAAAGCAAATCTATGTGCATTCCTATGTGATCGATGGTGCCAAACTGCACCAGAAAAACTAGCACCAGGCAATCAGCTGGTCCTCGGTGGTGGCCTCAAGAACGGAATGGAGTGCAAGCTGATCGTAAGAGGGCATGTGACTAAACTCTCACCTCTGGAGTCTGACCACGAAGAAGCAGACACCAGGCTTCTTCTGCATGCTCACAATGCGTCATATGACCACCCACAGGTGATCGTGCAATCATCAGATACTGATGTTGCAGTCATATGCATGCACATATACGCCACAATGAGATGCCAAAAACTTTGGTTTCGTACTGGAATAAAGCAAAAGTTACGACACATACCATTCCACGAAATAGTCTTAGCCATTGGTCCAGAAGTATGCAAAGCACTCCCATCATTGCATGCACTAACAGGAAGTGACACGACGAGTGCCTTCAGTGGAATTGGTAAGAAGACAGCTTTGAGGAAACTTCAGGACCACCAAAGACCACCAACAGAAAGTGTCACAACTGGGAGATATTATCCCACCGACAGAGGATACTGTTCGTGCTTGTGAATGGTTCATATGCTCCCTGTACACAACAGCTCAGGCAGCAGGTGACACGGCGGACGAAATCAGATATTGGATGTTCTGCCAGAAAAGGCAGAAGAGTGAATGCCTACCACCAACATCTGACAGTATTAGGCAACACATTTATCGAGCTAACTATCAGTCATTCATCTGGAAGAAGTCATTGCTCCCCAACCAAGCACTACCAAAGCCAGGTGGTAATGGATGGAACTCTCCAGCCCACCCTCATGACCAAAGACCCTGCTCCAGTTGGACTAGTTGAGCTGACCGCGTGCAAGTGTAAAGTGTCTGCATGTCAACGCAGCCACGTATGTTCCTGCAAGAACAATAACATGCCATGCACAGAGGCCTGCAATTGCATGGGAGGTGAACAATGCAAAAACCCAAACAAATAACCTACCACAAGCGACTCAGAAGATGATGATGAGGAAGATTAATGATGACATTTTCGTGAGTTTATACCACATAGAGGATGATTCAGTAGCAAAATATGTGTGTATATTTTAATAATAGAACAAATAACAGTTATATGTCAACATTGTAATGTTCAGTGAATGACTATGGTTATGACACGCAGCCAGATTTGACCTGGTGAGATATTTTTGCTGAGATTACTTGTGGGCTTTTGGTCATAACAGGAGTGGGGTTGATGATTTAAGGGGAAATGAAATCTATATTTTTCTGACTTTACTGAAGGATTGTCCAATTTTGTTTCTTGAAAAGATCATAAAGATATATCATATTACAACCATAACCGCATTTGAACTACATAAAGATGATATTGCATAATTACAGTCGAAAAGCAAAAACTACATATTTCAGCGATTTTGTGTGTTTTGGGTATAATACAAGGTATAATAATAAAAAAAATTAAAATCATACTTGAACAACATAACGAAAATTCCCTCATACTTCCCACTATCCTTTTAATTATAATGTTGAAGAATCCCAATTGGAAGAGCTGAAAAAACAAATACAAAAAAATTTCGTCAATTTCGAGCTTTACGCTACCCCCTTAATAGAAAAGTGGCTGCCATTTATTGTTGCTGCCACAATTTAACTGTACATCAGGGCTGGATTTGTTCTACAGATGTATCCCAAGCACCCTGAAATGACAAACCAACTGTGTAGTGGGTGTTGCACGAAACTCATTTTCTCGGCCTCTCTTGAAAACTGGCTCCTGGACTATTAGTATATTAATTAAATCAGCCATGTCTCACATCAACGTCTCCACCATGTTTCGTCCGTATCCGTCCACAACTTTTTCAGATATCTTGTTCACAAATATATAAACAGACATGAAAACAAAACTTCCATCGACCTTCGGTGGTGAAACGATGAACATGGAACTCTGTCCGTGGTTCCTCTCACTCCCTGAAAATGATGTCACCCTGACGAACCACTCAAATCTTTCTGATCGTACTCTCTATACACTCCTTCATTACCAGAGCGAAACAAGCACTATAATTGTACAACATTTCTCATTAATAACTTGATAATTCGTTAACCCGGGTACGAATACAGACATGTTGCCTCTCCTGCTGATGTAGTTTGAGAAACGAGGAAACACTTCCGTGAACTGAGCTCATAGGGGTGGAGCCTCGTCCCCTGACGTCATGAACAATGTGACGACGCAGTCTCGTAAAACGAAAGCGCGATCTCCCGCGCATTCGAGTCTCACAGCAGGTGACGTGGTTATTTTAAAACTACCAGCTAAATTTTCAACTTATTTTTCACCTTAAAAGAATTTTCTTGTGAAAGAATAACCGAATGAGGGAACATTCCACGGGGGTTTAAACACTTTCATGTGAGAACGTTTATTTTAACCTGTTATCTCTGATCGTCTCGTTTAATAAAAAAACTTGTCCTCCTCTCATTATCATTTATCAAAACAAACATCATTCCCGAATCCCGATCCACGGATTTCTCCGATCGATGTTCGAGTTCAGAATGTAAAATTGGAGCATGAACTGAACTCATTTGGGAGCAGGATCTTCAAAATGTGTTTCAGGTTCAACTCTGGACGGCTGGGTTTGAATCTCGACCAAGCTATAAACTTCCGTCCAGGTGTTTCGCAAATAGGCCACGAGTTAAAGACAAGGTTATCACCTGACTCACCTGTACATCCTGGTACTGTTATCAACGTAGACGTGAAGAAGATCCAGCTACCACAACATCCTCCTCACGAAAAACGAAGAGAGTGAAAATCTGTTTTTAGCGGAACTGGATTCATGAACAGAGTCAGAATTCCTGCTCCAACTCCCCTCTTCACAACCACAAACACAAATCGTAACAACCAAGCCGAATTTGTTGATCCCCATCCATAAACCAGATCCCCATCAATAAACTTGTTCCCCACCAATAAACCTGATCCCCATCAATAAACCTGACCCCCATCCATAAACCTGATCCCCATCCATAAACCAGATCCCCATCCATAAACCTGATCCCCATCCATAAACCTGATCCCCACCCATAAACCTGATCCCCATCCATAAACCTGATCCCCATCCATAAACCTGATCCCCATCCATAAACCTGATCCCCATCAATAAACATGATCCCCATCCATAAACCTGATCCCCATCCATAAACATGATCCCCATCCATAAACATAATCCCCATCCACAAACATGATCCCCATCCATAAACATGATCCCCATCCATACACATGATCCCCATCCATAAACATGATCCCCATCCATAAACCTGATCCCCATCCATAAACATAATCCCCATCCATAAACCTGATCCCCATCCATAAACATGATCCCCATCCATAAACCTGATCCCCATCCATAAACATGATCCCCATCCATAAACATGATCCCCATCCACAAACATGGTCCCCATCCATAAACATGATCCCCATCCATAAACATGATCCCCATCCATAAACATGATCCCCATCCATACACATGATCCCCATCCATACACATGATCCCCATCCATACACATTAGGGTGTCACTAAAATGTAAAGTTTGGATTTTTCATACTCTCACATCGGGAATCTATTCGATTAGTAGTAAAAACTTTGTGACTGAAAAATCATTTGGATTGAATAACTTTAAAAGGTCACCCCCGGAATCCAAAGTTGTTGTTTTTTTTTAAATTAAAAAATCTGATTTTTGTATTCCAATCAGATTTTTAAAATTTAAATAAAACTATTATTTGTTCATATTTTTTATAAATACGAATGAATGACCAATGAACATAATATTGTTGCAGATCCGGGGGTCGGCGCTCCCCTTACCAAGGGGGGGAGGGTGTTAATCCCCCTGTCTTTTAAGCTGGCCGTTCGCCCAGTCCTGGAAATTATAACGCTCCTTTCCAGTCGAGATTGGCCAGGGTGATTGATCAATGGAGTAACAAATACCTGGGTGCCAATCCGACCGCAAAGCAGGGAGATAACTCCCGCTCGGACCACGGACAAGATGGAAATTGCCGAGCGGTTTAGCAATCCGAAGCCTGAGCCATTAACAAAAGACTAACCCGATTCTGAGCGGTTCTAATCGTGCCACAGGTACTCAATGGAAAGAAAGGACGGATGCGATCGGATAAGAGGAAACCCAGAGAATAAGAAGCACAGGTGTAATTTATTAACAATCAACACCAAAGAAGAAACGGAAGGGAAGAATGTACAAGAAGAAGAAGAAGTAGACACAGAGCAAGCTTACCTATACAGTCTTACTTAACCCCAGGACAAAACAGACAGACTTACATGGGGAGTGATGGGTAGGGGAGGAAGGTCCAGGCAGGTTGTCCAGGCGATGGGATCCATTCCGGTCCAAGCTCCAGGTCTGCGGCGAAGAGGGGTAGGCGCCTTCGGGTCGTTTGCGCGCGACCGGACCTTAAGAATATAGCAAGGGAAACTGGGACGCATACGTAATACTTCGACCACTCTCTCTCTCTCTCGTAAGGTTTGTATATCGGAGGGTACGCTCGTGCGGTTGTTACAGCAGTGCTCCTTTCACCAAGAGTCCATTCACGATCAGCCGTCTCCGCGCGGTCCGTGCAGTTCGTGCAAAAAGGAGTCCCCCAGCGCAGTACGCTCACTCGTACTCCGTATAATGTGCCTTCCCCCATGAGTCCGTGATAGGGCTCTTCACGTGCGCTTATATAACGCTGGCTTAGATTAAGCCACGCTTCATAGGGCTACGCCCACAAACAAGCTCACCTCAGCCCTGGTTGGTTGGCGAGGGCTCCTTGGTGATGATGAGTTCACAGTGGCCATGCCTTCTCCCGGCGCTCCGCCCTTCTTCCCCAGCTTGACCGCGTGCGTAATGGCATTTGGAGTGAGGGAGCGAACAACCAAAAGCGAGGAACACCAATTTGAGAGAGAGAGAGTTGCAAAATGTACTGAATACGGCCTATGTTATTTGATTAATGCAACGCAGATTCAACTAATGGGAACATGGCCTTACCTAAACACATACTAAGGAAATAACTAAAGGTTTTATGGTGAGCTACGTGTTGTATGTGGTCTAATTAAGGGTGCGACATTTGACCTTTACCAAAGAGAATTATTTACAAGGATTATTTACAAGTGAGGGTTCTAAAAACCGCAACAATATGTTGTACAATTCTAATATATAGAACATATAGATTCTACAATTCTACATTCTACACGTATAAAATTATCGACGCCTCTGCGGGCTTCTTCTTCAGTTTTTCCGGTCATCCATTTCCCTAAGCCTTATCATTTTTCCTTATCCAGCGTCCGTTCCTCTTCTCTCAATTGTTCTCCTTTCAACTCCCGAAACCACATCAAAATGCGGTTCTTTTAATTTTGTTATGGATCTCGGGTTCGGTGCTCCCCTTATCAAGGGGGGGTTAATCCCCTTGTCCTTTAAGCTGGCCGTCCGAGTCCTGGAAGTTATAGCGTCCTTCCCGGCCCGGTGGTAGGTAGGGTTTGTTAGGCCTAGGGGTTCACTACTACCTAATTACTACAGCCAGCCGGAAACGAGGGAATAACTCCCGCTCGAAACACGGTTTTAGATGGAAATTGCCGAGCGGTTTTAGCAATCCGCGATTCGAGCCGTTAGCGGTTGACTAACCCGATTCTGAGCGGTTCCTATATCATGCCACAGGTATTCAATTGAGGGAAGGGACTAAAGTGACCGGATGGAGAGGAAACCAAAAGGTAAAGAAAGAACACAGGTTTATTATACAACAATTACAACTAAAGAGGAAACGAAAGGGAAGAATGTACAAAGAAGAAGAAGAAGCAGGTACACAGGGCAAGCCTTATATAGTCTTATTTTATCACTCCCAGGACAGTACGAACAGACTTACACGAATAGGGAATAGCAGGAAGGAAGGCCCAGCCGATCAGCGTGGGCACCGGTCCGGTTCTCGTCCACTCCGGTCCACGTTCACTCCGGCTCATGTCTCTTGTGCCGTGGCGAAACTCTGGCAGGCAGCGCGGTTGGTATGTTCGTTATTGAACGCCAGCGGACCGTCTCTCTCCAACTCTGCCAAGTAGTCCCTATCACCAGCTCTGACATGTCACACCAACTCTCTCTCTCCTCTCGGCTACCACGAAGCAGTCCCACGCGCCAACCGGCTTGTCTCGCTCGCCGACCCTGCTCTGCTACGAAGCAGTCCCACGCGAGCGCTTATCTGATCCGCTCGCGTATCAAGCAGCGGTTCATATGGACACACCCACCGAGGAGCTCGCCTCGGCCTGGATTGGTCACGAGGGCTCCCCGGCCCCGCTATAAACAGGGATCCGCCTCGCTTCGATGGCTCCTCCCCCTTCTTCTCCGATCTTGACCGCGTGCTCAATGGCGTTTTGTGCAGCAAAACGCGGCCAACAAAAGGCAGGGGAGAGCATGGGGATGAACAACCCCGACTGTAGGTGTTAACGATGGAATTGGAGAGAGAGAGATTGGGATATTGAAAGGGGCCTATCTTGTTTGATTAATGCAAACACAGAGTCAAACTATTGGGAACAGATCTTTAACTAGAACACATACTAATGAGATAACTAAAGAGTTTTCTATGTGCCCTACGTGTTGCAATATGGACTAGCTAGGGTGCGACCTTTGACCTTTACAGAAATGGGGATATTTACAGGGAATTATTTACAAGGATTATTATTTACGAAGTGAGGGTTCTAAAAACCGCAACAATATCATTCCTGCTTCCAAAAAAATATGGATATTTCTACGCACAAAAAAAAAAAAAAACAAAAAACATTGCAACACGTCAGTCATCTCCCAGATTTCGCAGTGATTGGTCTAACATAGAAACCATAATCTACTTAATCTTTCTACAGATGGATACCTGCAAACAGGTATACTTGCTACGAACAACGGTGGATGAGGTGAAGGGATGCAAGCTTCCCTCATATAGGCAAGCATTCGGGAATTTCTTCTACCTTCACCATGAAAATAAACTGACAGTCCGGGATGCATTAAGTGAGTCTTGTCGAGCAGTGATGGCTTTCTGGGATAAAGCTCATATTCCAACCAGGCTCGATCAACATTGCATGAGCAAACTAGAAAAAGTTTTCGAGGAGTGGAAAGGCCTCAAGAAACACGCTTCAAGGACAAGTGATTCACACAAAATGAAGGAAAAAGAATTCGTTGAATGTTTAGATCATCTCTTTGACATCGCCCATGCTGACGCTGAGAAACTGATCAAGTGCCGAGAGGATTGGGAGTTCCTCCAGCAGCAGCATCATAGAGGACGTCTTGGCTCAATGACAGGTCTGGACAAGACCCATCAATGCCAAGCCGAATATCGTAATCGACAGCGGGAGGAAGAGGAGAAACGAAGAAAGCGATCAGCAGTTGAAATGAAGGCAGTATCTGAGGTAGCGGTTTTAGAGTCATCGTCTTCAAGCGCAGATGACAGCCAAGAAGATCAAGGAGCTCGTGGTGGATCGTTCATGCCAAAACGAAAAATGACGAAGAACATCATGACACCAGAATTGGCGGCAGCGCTTGATCGTACACACCTCTCGTCAAGGAAGGCCACGTATCTGCTGGCCGAGGCAGCTACCAGCTTTGGTCATGACGCCAGCGAGTACAACATCAATAGTGGGTCCATTCATTGTCAGCGTGAAAACTTCCGCATCCAGATGGCTCAGCAGTTGAAGACGGAGTTACAAGTGGAGGGTCCGTTAACTGTTCACTGGAACGGGAAACTCATGCAAGGTCTGACGTCACGGGAACATGTTGACCAGCTTCCTATTCTTATATCTGGCTCCGTAACTGCATAGCTCCTCGGGGTGCCAAAGCTTTCATCAGGTACTGCGCAGGCACAAGCAAATGCCATCACAGAATGCCTAAATGAATGGAGAGTGACTGATCACGCCAAAGCCATGTGTTTCGACACCATTGCGACAAACACAGGTCACCGTGGGGGAACTCTTGTTCTTCCAGAGGAAAAACTTAGAGGAGACCTCATGTACTTTGCGTGCAGACACCACGTCCTAGAATTGGTGCTAGGAGCAGCGTTTGAAGCAACCATGGGGACAGCATCAACTGGTCCTGAGATTCTACTCCTCAAGCGCTTCCGTAGTCAATGGCTCTTCATTGACCAGCGACAATTCCAAACGGCAGACACAGATGTGGTCACCAAAGCCGCAATTTCTGAATTCAGAACAGAACTCATTAAGTTTGCTAAGTCACAGGCTCATCAAGTGTGTGATGACTATCAGGAATTACTTAATCTTTCCGTCATCTTCCTTGGTGGAATTCCACACAAGGGCATCAAGTTCCGTGCCCCTGGTGCCATGCACCGGGCTCGATGGATGGCTAAGGTGCTCTACGCCATCAATATCTGGCTCTTCCATAACCAGTTCCAAATAACAAACACTGAGGTACGCGGAATTCGAGATCTCACTCTCTTTTCCATTCTTGTGTACATGAAGGTGTGGACAACAGCTTCCCAATCCATCGAAGCACCACTGAACGATTGGGAATTGATGAGGACGCTCACTCGATATTCGGACAATAAGATCTCTGATGCTACTACGAAGAAGCTAGCTGCACACCTATGGTACCTTTCGGAAGAGGCAGTGAGGCTAGCATTTTTTGATGAAAGGATTTCAACGAAAATAAAGTGCAACATGGTCAAAGCGTTGGACGAGGAAGCCCCCGACAGGCCACCAAGACGTCCTCGTATTTTGGAAGCTACATTCTTCAACGATAGCAAGGGACTAGTACAATTGGTCACGAACCAATTCGTGACCGGGGTGTTTTTATCCTCCGTCGTGCGAAGTCCTTCCTTGGCACACCTGAGCTCCTCACCACATACAAGGCTTTCATCCGCAGCTCAATGGAATATTGTTCCCCCCTCTGGGCTGGTGCTCCTGCCTCACACCTTGCTCGGCTTCACGCTGTTGAGGCCAAAGCTTTCAGAATCATTGGAATCTCCTGCGATGTAGTCAACGCCGAGGGCCTTTCACTCACTCACCGCAGGCAGGTTGGTGGTCTTTCTGTCTTCTACCGACTCCTCTCCGGCCTTGCTCCCCCAGCTCTCTCTGTGCTCTGTCCCCCCAATATTCCTTCAGGTCGCACAAGATCTGTCTGCAACCCTCTTCTGGTTAAACTGCCAAAGTCTAGGCTCTCTGCTCACCTTCACTCTTTCATTCCCCTTTTCTCCCGCCTCTGGAACAAACTCCCCCACTCCCTTCAATCCCACTCCTCCCTCCAGGTCTTTAAAACAGCTGTTCACCACCATCTCTTATCTTCCCCCATCGAAAACCTTGATCTTTTCTACCCCCGGTAATTCACCCCAGAGTCCTTGCAGTGTTCATATGTTTTAATCCTCTCCCACCTCCCCCCAAGTCCTCCCGATGTCCCTGCTCTCAAATGTTGTGTTTGTGTCCTTCCCCCTCTCTTTTGTGTCCTTCCCCCTCTCTTTTGTGTCCTTCCCCCTCTCTCCCCATCTTGTCTACCGCTCCCCTTGTTTTTTGTGTTTTGTGTGTCGGTTTGTCTTTTTGTGTGATTAATGTTAGCTCTTTCACGAGCCTCGATCTTGTATACAACAAAAAAAACAACAAAAAAAAAAAAAAAAAACCTGTGGATTCTTCTCAAAACTTCAATTGTCAAAAGACTTCCTACTCTCCCATCCCAGTTTGTGGATGTCAAACTCTGACTACGTGCAATTTTTTTTTGTTTTTTGTTTTTTGGATACTCAATCGAGGCTCGTGAAAGAGCTAACATTTACTTCAAAAACAAATCAACCAGACAAACAAAATATATATAAAGAGGGAGCGGAAGACAAGATGGGGAGAGAAGGGGAAGCACACAAACACAACATTTGAGAGCAGGGAGATGTGTGGAAGGGAGAGGGCTTGGGGGGAGGAGGCATGGGAAGGGTGGGGGTGGAGGGAGAAGTATAAAACACAAGAACCCCAAGTCTCGGGCTCTGGTCTCCAAACTTGTGGTGGTGAACGACAGAGCCGAATGGGCTGTGGCTCTGGTGCAGGAGCTGAATGGAAAGTTGACATTGAAAGAGGAACAGTGCCAGTTCCTCGTCCAAGTTGTCACCGAGCACAGAAAGCGACACCCAGCTCCGAATAAATCAGCATTGATGAAGCTGTGAAGGAAGTATCAGCGTATGAGCATCGATATTCGTATTATTTGCGTTTTTCGAAAGTTCTACTTTTGTGACTTTGCCATTTTTTGAATGTATTACCTCGTGAAATTATTTTTTTACATTTTTACAATAAATATTATGTTCGTGTAATTTGCGTTTTTTCAATGTCCTAGTTACATTATGGTATTTGGTTAAAATATTATTATACGACGGCGAAGCTTACTTGGTTGTTCGAGACGGCGGCATCCTCCCAACACTAAAAGGGGTAACGTCTAATAGAATACTAAGAAGCCTGCTCTTAAGCAAGAAAAACCCGAAATCCTGAAATAAAGGAAAATGGTTATTTGGTTTATTTCCAAGTAGAAAGTGATGTGAACAAACAGTCATTATTTAAAGTTGAATGGGAGACCTCCAAATGATGGCTAATCAGGACCAAATTTCTTCGACTCAGTTTTTACACTAAGTGGAATAATATTACGGGGTGAGACTGAAAAAATCCATCTTTAAATTTCCGCCCACTATTACTAGTGACACCCTAATACACATGATCCCCATCCATACACATGATCCCCATCCATAAATATGACCCCATCCATAAACCTTATCCCCATCCATAAACCTGATCCCCATCCATAAACCTGATCCCCATCCATAAACCTGAGCCCCATCCATAAACCTGATCCCCATCCATAAACCTTATCCCCATCCATAAACCTGATCCCCATCCATAAACCTGATCCCCACCGATAAACCTGATCCCCATCCATAAACCTGATCCCCATCCATAAACCTGATCCCCATCCATAAACCTTATCCCCATCCATAAACCTGATCCCCATCCATAAACCTGATCCCCATCCATAAACCTGATCCCCACCGATAAACCTTATCCCCATCCATAAACCTGATCCCCACCGATAAACCTGATCCCCACCGATAAACCTGATCCCCATCCATAAACCTCATCCACATCCATAAATCATTCCCATCTGTAGCGGTTATCACACTTTACGTCTATAATCCTCAGAGGTCACGAGACTTGTCTTGGTTTCAAAATCTTGTTTTTAATTCAAGTAAAAACTGAAAAGTAAAAATTCAGCCATTCAATAAATGTCGTTGCTTACGTTACGGCGGCAAAATGAACTTGCTGCATGCATTACACAAAAGTTAATGTGATACGTTTTGCATCCACACAATACAATAATTTACCTCAAGTTACTTCAAGAAGTTCAACAATAAATGGAGATTTAGCTCGATCCAAGCGTCGGGAATGAAAGAGAAATCATCGAAAATGGAGCCGATCAGTTCTTTCGTTCGTCGCGGGTAAAACAGCTTGGTGGGAAGAAAGCGGAGGTTCAAGAATGTGAATATGGCGCCCAACCGACACCGGAAGTGATAACACAACTTGCATAAACAACAGCAACATAAACCCATAGCAATGTCTTTGCGAATTCCCTCATTTGTAGCAGTTTTAGTCAAAGCAACTTTCGAGACTGTCTCGGGTAGAACAATTTATCTTGGATCTTCACCTGAGGAATTTGTGGGTCCCTGTATTGACAACATCGCAAAATTGTATATTGAAGTGTGGTGCTACGCACACAACTTGCTTGCCAAAGAGGTAGGCCACAACCCGTTTGTTAAAACCAAAGGAGTCTTTATTACGAAAGCTCGAACTGCAGCACTGGGTGGGCTCGAGCTCAGAGCCCGCATATATTTGCCGAGGCCATGCCTAGTTCCCGGGCGTGGCCGATCGGTCGGAGGGCGGGGCATGTACCATCGGTCCCCGCCTGGGCGCTCGCGCCACCCACTGGTGCGCGGAATTATTACCCCTTGTGCCCGTCACACGCGCCCCCCCAGAATTCCCATGCACCTGAAGGGTGAGTTTGCAGGGAAGCCGGATGACCCGGCCGAAAGCCCCCTGGCGATGGGTGCAGGGCTGGGGGGTAGCGGGCCGGTGGGGCTGGGGGGTGCCGGGGGACCGACCGCCAGGGGGCAGCCCCGACGCGGAGGCAGAGCTGCTGGCGGGGGTTGGTCTGGATCGAGGTGGGCCGGCTTGAGGCGGTCCACGGAAATGCGATCCGGGGCACCGCCGATTTCGACTGTGAAAAATTTGACCCCAGTCTCCAGCACGCGGAAGGGCCCGTCGTACGGGGGCCGCAGCGGTGCCCGGTGGGCGTCGTGCCGGATGAACACGTACTTTGCCGTGCGAAGCTCCGGGGCGACGTGGGAAGGCGGGCAACCGTGGTGTGCCGTTGGCACCGGGGCGAACCTCCGGGCGGTCTCTTGGAGGGCGGAGCGCTGTTGCGCCACGGACCAAGGAGCCGTGGGGTCAGGGATAAATTCACCCGGTACCCGCAGTGGTTGCCCGAAGACCAGCTCCGCCGAGGACGCGCGCAGGTCGTCCTTGGGCGCCGTCCTGAGGCCCAGCAGGACCCAGGGGAGCCTGTCGACCCAGCCGCCGTCGCGGAGGCTGGCCCGGAGCGCGGCCTTCATGGAGCGATGAAAGTGCTCGCACAGGCCATTGGCCTGTAGTCAGGTTCACTATGTTTTTTCGTTCAAAATTTTGGTAGATTAGCAAAACTATACATTTTTGGAATATTCAGAGCATGAGGAATCCAAAAATTAATGTTTACATTTGCGTAGACACCTTTGCGAAAATGACACTCAGGACAGTGATGAAGATCTGTAAAAGCATAATTCCTGAACGGTATAGACCTCGTAGATCCTGTGTATAGGACTTATAGTTCAATCTGATACTACCTATAACTTCCTATAACAACCTATAACTTCAAAGGACTTGCAATATCATGTATTATGTAATACAGTTTGTGGTGAAAATGTAAGTTGAACCCAGGTGTGACGCTCACTTAAACCACTGGGCGGTGTCTATAAGACCTCGGGACGTCCGCGACTCGAGGCCACTCCTGCAACTTTATACAATGACATGTAGAATTGAATGGTGCGTATCCACTTATATTCTAGGCTTGCTTGCATTGACTGATATATCCAATCTTTCTCATATGATGCCTTGATCCTGACATATATGTTGCATGGTGTATTTTACAGGATGATGTTTCGATCTAATTGAAATTAAACCTATCTATGGGACGAGTTGTGGATTTGGTTGATTTTCACAACACTTAATTTCAATTATGATCTTCGGAAATGGCGGGACACGAGTCTTGCGATGGCCGAATGAACGCAGATCACAGACGAGCGTTCCTGACATTCTCCGCGCTCCTGCGAGGCCCACCTCGGAGAAGAATGACCGGCGGAGTACCCGTCGATCTAGCTCCAGCTACGGAGCTCCGACTACTCTCGCCGCCGGTCTGCCTCAAAAGGACCGGATGCGATGGGGACCTCGCAAGCCTTTTGCGGGACCGCGTCGTCAAAACGCAAACTGCTCTCCTGAGGCCCGAACGCCGGAGCAGGCATGACGGACTCCGGCAAGGCGCCTGCTGAAGGAGGCCACTGGGAAATGTCCTGGGCCGCAACCCCGTCGGAACGACGGACCCGCTTGGCGCCGAAGGTACGAATCTAGCCTCGGTTGCTCGAAACGCTAATGGCTCCGTCCGAGAGAATCATCCTAGATTTGCGTGCCTCGGCCCGAGATGAGATTCCCACGCGAGTGTTCACGACTCCCATGTCGGCCATGCCTCCACACGGCCGGCACACTCCGACCACTCGCTGCTCGGTGGAATCGCCTCCTCCGCGCGGGCCGGCACACTCCGACCACTCACTGCTCGGTGGAATCGCCTCCTCCGCGCGGATCGTGCACTGCTCGTCGGGATCACGCCGTGCCTCACACGGCCGGCTCACCCTGACCACTCGCTTCTCGGTGGAACCACCTCCTCCACGCGAATCGCGCACTGCTCATCGGAATCACGCCGTGCCTCACACAGCCGGCTCACACTGACCACTCGCTTCTCGGTGGAACCACCTCCTCCGTGCGAATTGCGCACTGCTCGTCGGGATCACGCCGTGCCTCACATGGCCGGCTCAGCCTGACCACTCGCTTCTCGGTGGAACCACCTCCTCCGCGCGAATCGCGCACTGCTCATCGGGATCACGCCGTGCCTCACACGGCCGGCTCACCCTGACCACTCGCTTCTCGGTGGAACCACCTCCTCCGCGCGAATCACGCACTGCTTGTCGGAATCACGCCGTGCCTCACACGGCCGGCTCACCCTGACCACTCGCTTCTCGGTGGAACCACCTCCTCCGCGCGAATCGCGCACTGCTCGTCGGAATCACGCCGTGCCTCACACGGCCGGCTCACTCCGGCTGCTCGGGCACTGCGCCCTTCGCGGGCACCACTCTGCGAGGCCGGCGATTCGGATCGCGGCTTGTCGAAATCCCACCTACATGTGGCTACTGTTACGTGGTCCCCTCGGTGACTACTGGTCTCGGTGACCCCCGGACCGTGAGAGGAACTTCGCCAGAAAGTAGTATTATATATGCGCTTTCGCAACGCAATCCCTATGAATTCCACCCAAGCGAAAACTGATGTTCAATGATATATTTCAAGGGTAAGGATATCATACAATTTCAATGATACAATCAAGGATATATTCCCCGAGCAATCAACAACAAACAACCATCAACAATTCCCAATCCACAATCAATTCCCTATATGATTAAGATGGCCATCTTATATATGTGTGTCCCCGTTGGTACTCACGACCCCCTTTTGGTCTCTGTCCCGCACAATGTCTCTGGGCCCCTCCTGACCAAGATGATGGTCGGCGTCGCCGCACTCGGGCGGTTGAACGAACCCCGGGTGGACGTGTTTCCACCGGGCAGGTATCGTACCAGGCACCACGGCTGCAGCCCCTTGTGGCCACGCGAAGCGGGTACGGTAAAGCAAGCCAAAAGCCCCACGCCGCTTGCAAAGCGTGTTAGGCCCCAACGTGCGACCCGTACGCGTCTTTTTAGACGGTGTCGCGAACGGTGCCAGACGCTGGGTCGGTGCACGGCCACACGACAGTTTGACGTCCACCGGGCAGGTATCCGTCCCGGTAACTCCTCTCGCCAGACGGGCTCGGGAACGCCGCTTTTCCACATGGCTCAATATCAATCCCACCTTTCGGCTTTCGTCGGAGCGGGGCGAGGAAAAAGAATCCTCGTCGCTTCTCTTCCTCGTGTCTTTTCTTCTTCCGTTTCCGGTCCGGTCTCTTTTTCAGAAGGGCTCCTGACCCTCCAACCACAACAACCCTTAATCGACTACACATTGATAAGCAACCCTGAATGGTAATTCACATACATTCACATAAATATGTAACACTCCCCCCCTTCAAGAAAGAAAGTTTGAACCCAGCGAAAACTTTCTTTGCCGGCCAACTTGGATAAACAAACCAGATAACTCAACCCCCCCCACATTATCAGTTCCCCCCGGGCACAGTTATCACTTAAAAATAAAGCAACAAAATTTTACCACAACCCCCAGAGATTTTCAAAGGTAATTCACTCTGGACAAAGCACCAGCAACGACATTGTCCCTGCCCTTTACATGTTCAATTTCCCGTTGGACTCCTACCAAGCCAAACTCCATCTCATGACCCTCTGACTTTGACTGTCAGTTTCTGGTGAATGAAGGTTAAGGGGTTGATCAAAGATCCAAAGTTAAGCAACTCGATAGCACTTTTTCCGGGAGGCCAAGCCGAGTATTCACTACATGGATGCCTTTAGGAACGTGGAGTTCACGGTTAGTCCGTGCAGGAAAGTTCTATACATGGACGCCTTGAGGAACGTGGAGTTCACGGTTAGTCCGTGCATGAAAGTTCACTACATGGACGCCTTTAGGAACGGGGCGTTCACGGTTAATCCGTGTAGGAATCTTGGCTCGGCGGCTCCGCCGCCTTCAGTGCTTCAGCTTTTCAGAACTTCCCTAATAATTATGGGGGGACCGCTTGTCACTGTAGTCCCATGAATAGCGGTCTCCTTCTCGGCCACTACTTTGACAATCCTTCCTTCGGGAGCTGCCGTAACTCAGGGAGCCTCCATAATAATATTGATTGCGGCCACCACCAAAACTACCACCCAGTTGTACTCTCCTGTAGACCTCTCGACGCCTACGAAATGCCTTCCCTACTGTTATGGTCCGACCCTCCAAATCCTTGCCATTCCAATTCTTCTCTGCCTCTCTGGCCTCTCTTGTGCTTGCAAACGTGACAAAGCCGAACCCTCTTGACCGTTGCGTTTCCCTGTCTTTTACCACCCGCACTTCCACCAGCGGCCCATATCTGTTGAAGACAGAGGTCAGAACTTCTTCCTCTGTGTTGAAGTTCAGTCCCCCTACAAATAACTTGGAACTTTTGTCGCCATCCCGAGCTGGTGTGGTGTTATTTTCCCTGCTGGGCTCTTTACCAACCCTCAGGTTACCATAAACTTGACCGCCGGCCAAATCATTCCCGATAACCACAGATACACCCTCTACAGGAAGTGTGGCTTGTAAACCGACGGTGACCAGTCCTGACACCAAATCGGACTCCAAATGGATGACATGAAGTGGAGCACTAACACTGCCCCCGATCCCCTGTAAACGAACATTATCCCCCGTTGCCGTCTCCTCGGACCATGGCAAAATGCCTTCAAGCATTAAAGATTGATGTGCTCCTGTGTCCCTCAATATCCTAACCGGTCTCCGGTTAGTCGAGGCTCCATCCCGTGACACAAAGCCCTCTGAAATAAATGGTTGGTAACCCTTTTGATGGCGATTTCGCACAATGGCCATTGCATTTGGAGTCGTAATAGTTGGACTCCGCTCTGGGTCTTCCCTTTTCATGCGGTAACAACTGGACATCAAGTGTCCAGGTTTCTTGCAAAAAGCACAAGTAGGCCCGGAGGAAAAACTCGTGGTCTGCCTCGGGCCCCCCGAAATATAAGTTTGTCTTGGGCCCGCATCCCTCTGATTTCGAACAGGTGGGGTATCCGCGTTGTCCCCATAATCCTCTCGAGGCCGCCGCCATGTATTGTCGTTCTCCGCACCTGCTGTTCCCCACCTCCCCTGCGGAGGTCTAGGCGAGGAGTTAGGTTTGTGGACCCCTATTCGGTGGGTTAAGGCATAATCATCTGCCATGGTGGCTGCGTCCCACAACTTTGGTACTTTCTTTTCCTGCAGGTACACTTTGATGTCCTCGTGGACACACTGCTGAAATTCCTCCACCAGGATCAAGTCACGCAATGTTTCGAAGTCTTTCCCGACTCCTTTTGACTCACACCACCGATCAAACATGTTTTCTTTCACTCTGGCAAATTCCACATGGTTCTCACTCTCCCTCTTCCTGGCATTCCTGAATTTTTGCCTGTAAGCTTCCGGAACCAACTCATAGGCTTTGAGGATGTGTTTCTTCAGTACCTCATAATCTGCACATTGGTCCATTGGTAGCGCCGAATAAATCTCTTGAGCTTTTCCCACCAGCACACTTTGCACTAGTATGGTCCAGGCCTCCTCCGGCCAGTTTAATTGTCGAGCCACTTTCTCAAAGTGTGGAAAAAATTTCGCGACTTCCTTTTCACTGAACGGTGGAACCAGCCTCACATGTCTGCCCACATCCCAGGTTTTCTGGTTAGGTGTCGACCCCGTCAGCAAGGGTGGTGCCTCTCCCCGTTCTCTCATTAACTCCAGCTCCTTGAATTTAATTTCTTGCTGAAACTCCATGTCCCGTTCCTTTAATTCCCTTTCCACTTTTCTCTCCTCTGCTTCGAGGTCCCTTGCAGCTCTCCTCTCCTCTGCTTTTCTCCCTTCTAACCTTTCCTGGAGTTCTCGTTCCACTCTCCTTTCCTCTGCTTGTTTCTCTTCTCTCCTCTCTTCTGCTTTCCTTTCTTCTTCTTTTAACCTTTCCTGGAGTTCTCGTTCCACTCTCCTTTCCTCTGCTTGTTTCTCTTCTCTCCTCTCTCCTGCTTTCCTTTCCTCTTCTGATCTTTCCTTTTCTGCTTTCCTTTCTTGCTCTTTGATCCGTTCCTGGCTCCGTAATTGCAACTCCAGTTTCCGGAGCTCAACGTCTTCTGGTTCTTCGGGTAGCCACTCCCAGGCTAACTCGTCCCATGTTCCTAATCCCACCATAGATTGTATCACCGTGGCCTGCAACTCTGCCTTCCTCAAATTAGTTCGGACCTCCAAGTTAAAATGTTTGGCCAATTTCAAGAGGTCCGACTTTAGTAACGCTCGGAACTGTGCCTCACTCGGGGTTACCGCAAAGTTCTGTGCCACAAACGCCATGGTGCCTATCGTTAACACCTGTTAACCTTCAGCCAATACTTTACCCCAAAATTTACCAATTAATACTTAATTAATAAATTTTAATTAATAAAAATATTATTTTATTATTTTATACAATTTTAGATCCCGGACGTAGACCCAATTGCGAATCCCGTAATCCCGGACGAGCCCCCAATTCTGTTACGTGGTCCCCTCGGTGACTACTGGTCTCGGTGACCCCCGGACCGTGAGAGGAACTTCGCCAGAAAGTAGTATTATATATGCGCTTTCGCAACGCAATCCCTATGAATTCCACCCAAGCGAAAACTGATGTTCAATGATATATTTCAAGGGTAAGGATATCATACAATTTCAATGATACAATCAAGGATATATTCCCCGAGCAATCAACAACAAACAACCATCAACAATTCCCAATCCACAATCAATTCCCTATATGATTAAGATGGCCACCTTATATATGTGTGTCCCCGTTGGTACTCACGACCCCCTTTTGGTCTCTGTCCTGCACAATGTCTCTGGGCCCCTCCTGACCAAGATGATGGTCAGCGTCGCCGCACTCGGGCGGTTGAACGAACCCCGGGTGGACGTGTTTCCACCGGGCAGGTATCGTACCAGGCACCACGGCTGCAGCCCCTCATGGCCACGCGAAGCGGGTACGGTAAAGCAAGCCAAAAGCCCCACGCCGCTTGCAAAGCGTGTTAGGCCCCAACGTGCGACCCGTACGCGTCTTTTTAGACGGTGTCGCGAACGGTGCCAGACGCTGGGTCGGTGCACGGCCACACGACAGTTTGACGTCCACCGGGCAGGTATCCGTCGCGGTAACTCCTCTCGCTAGACGGGCTCGGGAACGCCGCTTTTCCACACGGCTCAATATCAATCCCACCTTTCGGCTTTCGTCGGAGCGGGGCGAGGAAAAAGAATCCTCGTCGCTTCTCTTCCTCGTGTCTTTTCTTCTTCCATTTCCGGTCCGGTCTCTTTTTCAGAAGGGCTCCTGACCCTCCAACCACAACAACCCTTAATCGACTACACATTGATAAGCAACCCTGAATGGTAATTCACATACATTCACATAAATATGTAACACTACTCAACGAGGCCGGCGAACTCCGCTGCCCGGAATCGCCTCAATGGAGGCTCGCTTGGCACCATGCGAGGACTCGTCGCAGCACGGATGAGTTTCTAAGGACGTCGAGCGGGACCTTCATAGCCTTTCACGACACTCGGGCTTATGCTTATGATAGATGATCGTATACCATGTGTATTCTATATATATGACTATCGTATCGGCATGTATCGGCATGGCATGTATCGGCATGCCGGCATGTATCGTATACCATGTGTATTCTATATGACTAACTATGTCTAAAACTCCGGCCAAAACACGGCCCGAAAGCTAAACAAACGAGACGCTACTTCAGGGCGTGATATGTATTCGATCCTTTGACCCGAAAGCTAAACACACGAGACGCTACTTCAGGGCGTGATGTGTATTCGATCCTCTGACCCGAAAGCTAAACAAACGAGACGCTACTTCAGGTCGTGCAGTCTATCGCTGCCAAGCATGCTCGCCCTCTCGACTCGGCGTGCTCACCCTCTCGACTCGGCGAAGCCGCACTGATTCAACCGGCCGAGCTCAACTTTCGGTTTCCCTCGTACGCGGTGCGCCCTAGATAATACTTTTTGCTCGTCGGCCGGGTTAGTATTCCGTACACCGATCTCGAGCCCGCTCGAATGCTGCTGCCCAATGGACGCGAGACTTTAGATTTCGGAGTGCTACTTTACTCCGTCTGGGGATACCGCTCAGCTGGAACTCGCCGTCAAACCCGCCCGCACGCGCCCGAACCAATTGATGACGTCATCGACTAAATCACGCGTTTGCTTTACAGCACCGCGCCCGATCGATCCCGATTTAACGGGATCACGTGTTTTGCTCACGCGTTCGCGTTTGCTTTACAGAACCGCGCCCGATCGATCCCGATTTAACTGTTTCCGGCGCTTGCGTCATCAGAGTTCGTCTACCTGGGTACCTCTACAGATAGCAGAAATCGATAGCATCGAAATACTCCATCTGACCGCCCCTGCCCGACAGTACGTGTCATAACGTGGCCGCCTTCGAGGGCACCTAGCCAACATCGCGGACTTATGCCGTTAATCGATAAGGCACGGGGCATTTGGGGGTGCACGGTGACCCCATGACACGGTGACATTGAGCGTTGCGCCCGACTCCCTCGTCTCCTGAGCAAGCCACGTGGGCACCGGCCCGCCGGATCGCCCTTGACTCTGGGCTTGTTGCTTCTAGGACAGGTCTCCTGGCTCGCCTCCACACATTTCGAGACTGCGATACGCCTCGCCCGGCCGCTGCCTGATTGCGTTCCCTCTGACCCAGACTGTGAAGGTCGCTCGACTTCGGTATGCGATGCGCAGCTGTTATCTCACACTTCACGATGGGGGGGTGGGGGGGGATGTATGAGTGAGGGGGTGGATGATGATCCATCCTCTTGGATGTCGATCCATCCTTCCGGGCCGTTCTCTTGGATGTCGATCCATCCGGGACGATCTCTTGGATGTCGATCCATCCGGGACGATTTCCATTTCTCGATCTCGACGTTTTCTCTCTGGGACAATCCCTCCGGGACGGTAGCCGGTATAGCCGATCTTCACCGATCCTCTGCGCACTGTGCTGCAGGTCGGGCGATTCTGCGTGCTTCGCTGGGAAGGCGCATTTCGGTCGTTTTGTGCGTCGTCGTAACTGCCATGCCAGTCGTTCGGGCAGCCTACGGAGGCCACTCGTGGCGAACGTTTTGCTTGAAACTATTTGCCGGAGCTTGTAATTCGTACGCGCTGCTGTCAGAGAGTGTTCGAGTCTCGTGATTTCAAAACAGGGGGACTCCGGGGTATCGCGTAACTCTCGTTATGGCTCTCATCGGTTCTCTCCCTCGGCATGCGCATTCCATGACAATTCCATGACATGGATCTAATGTGGATCGACCATGTACCCTTGGGAGCCAAGGCAGGTACAGACTTACTGTAATGGACTTACTGTAGTGGCCTCCTGTCATGTAATCTTACTTACTGTTACAACTCCTAGGCCGGTACAGACTTACTGTAATTTACTTACACTGTCATGGCCTCCTGTCATGTAATCTTACTTACTGTTACAGCTTACTGTAAAGAGGCTTACTGATTTACACATCTTCCACATCGACACACCTGCCTGAAATGCGTTGCGTTGCGACGAATGGACATTCGCTCTTCGACAAGGTACACCTTATGTAATGAGTTGCATATCGCAAAGGTACACCTTATCCAGCACATAGGCCTGTGAGACTAGACTATTGGGACCCACAGGCTCATCGTCTGCCAGTATCGGACATGTTTGCTAACCAGGCTATGAGTGCGCCTAGAGAACATCTTCCGTCCCTCCC
Source organism: Myxine glutinosa (assembly GCF_964187855.1). NCBI lineage: Eukaryota > Metazoa > Chordata > Myxini > Myxiniformes > Myxinidae > Myxine > Myxine glutinosa. Next base: position 385,947,334 of record NC_136261.1, read on the forward strand.
TTCGCCTGATACACCCCTGCCTGAAGCGGTGAGGGCACTGAGGTGCCCCTCCGACACCTGCCTCCAGCGGCTACTCCGAAGCAGGGGACTCCGGATTTGGGGACGACGTACCCGGTAGTTTCCGAACCTGTGCTGGCAGGGTAATTCGCCACACTGACCTCTACGGATGGACCGACTGACCTGTACTACTGATAATGGATTTGTTTCGTATAGAGCTTTCCAGGAAGCCCTAAAGACGCTTTGACAGACTGACCTCTACAGATGGACCGACTGACCTGTACTACTGATAATGGATTTGTTTCGTATAGAGCTTTCCAGGAAGCCCTAAAGACGCTTTGACAGTGTGCGAAACATAACACAATGGCGCAAAGACAAGAATCAATAGGGATATTTCTTTGACACCCTAATAATGATATAATGACTTCCTCTACCTATTAATGCTGACACGCGCTCGCTTCCTGCCTAGTGGCAGCATAGTTCTAACGGCGGGGAGAATGTGGTGAAAATGTAAGTTGAACCCAGGTGTGACGCTCACTTAAACCACTGGGCGGTGTCTATAAGACCTCGGGACGTCCGCGACTCGAGGCCACTCCTGCGACTTTATACAATGACATGTAGAATTGAATGGTACGTATTGTAGGGGAATTTGTAGCTGAGAGACTCAGGACTCCAATGACCGGACACAGGTTTACAAAAGGTCTGGTTTATTAACTGGTTATTCACTTCATTCCATTTACCAAATAATACCGCATAATATAATGGATCAGGTTAACTCTTTTCGCTTGGTCCTTCTCGTTCGGCTGGTGTTCCTCCGCCACTCCCGTTGGTCAGAGCTTCTCGTAGCAAGTTCTCTCGACTCCACGTTTGCTCTTGTTTATATGGACAAACTGGACTTAATCTCCTCTCCGCTAATGCCCCGAGGTCATGCATGTACCAAGTCCTGGTATCAGCTCGCTCCCCTCCTGTTGTGAGTTCCGTTTACCAAACGATAGGGGGGTGCTTCAGCCAGGGGCTGTGACCAGGTGGATAAAGAGATTATCATGTTCGGGCGCATTCCTAACACTCATTTACAAACTCGTCTTTCACAGAGTTTGCATGTAAAATGTATCTGCTTTGTTACCAGGTTAATTAATAAGTTACCAGTGCCAATTAATAAGTTACACTGAGTTACACTTCCACAATTCCCTCATCTTTTTGTTTTTGTTTATATTAACCATTAACCTAAACATCAATATAAGTAAACAATCAATCACTACAAGTAAACATCATTACAAGTATAAGTAAATAATCAATCAATTTGGTAATCAAATTCCCTTAGGCATACACCGTCATCCTGCAAGAATCACAAAACATTTCGTTGGTCATTGACTCCTTCCATATTGTTCCATCTATTGCATTTGCATCACAAATATATTTTCAAAACAACACTTCACCATCACCAAGATACAACAATTTCACTTCATTTTCAAGTTTTGTAAAGCATCTGCACCATCTGGCAAAAAACGTTTGCCTCCACACAAATGTTGACTTTGTTTGAAAGGAAGGGCTGATCACTTGTGTTTGAATCCAGGTATGAAACATTTTCTCCTAATGTCTTCATAGCTCCTGCACTACTTCGTGTAGGATTTCGCTGTTGTGGTAACAATGCGGAGTCATAGACTGACCCTTCTCTCCATGTAGCATTCTTGCCACTTTTTGCTGTGAACCATAATGATTCCTTGAACAAGGCCTTCGCCCAGTTGTAGTCGACTTGCCTCCTCCCTCATTATGAGTGGGCAGCAAGTATTGGTGTGACGTTGATTGGCCAGCAAGATGTGGAACAGGGATGCCGGATGCATCCACAATGATGTTGGGACCATGGTGTTCAGGTCATCCATGGTCCATACCAGGAGTGGCCCGCAGAATCGTGCACAGCTGTTGTGGAAAGGCACAGCCATTGGTTTGCAGCTCCATGCTGGCTCCCCGGAAGTTGGTGAAGTAATAACATATGTCCCCGCACCATTGGTTTGCAGCTCCATGCTGGCTCCCCGGAAGTTGGTGAAGTAATAACATATGTCCCCGCATTTCACAGAGGTTGCAGGTAAAATGTCGTTGTCCTGCAACTTCTGATGTGATGAATGTTCGAAGCCTTCAAACAAGAGTAAGTGATCGCCTTTCTTTCATATGTTGCAGTGTGATCCAGGCAAATGGTCACATAAATTTCCTTGGTGAAGGTAAGCATTCATCTCCAAGTTACACGGGAGAATGTCTTCATCATTCTTTGAGAAAGAGGGTGTATGCCACGATTAACTTCATTTTTAGCCACAAATTTTCTTTCTCGAACTTCTTCCCAATTCCGTTAGCACTCCCTTCAAAATGTGATCTCGTCTTATCCTTATGCTCAGTCACATCTGAATCTGCTTTCCGCACACACTGAATCAGATAGGGTACATCTTACCATGAAACAGCATAATCATGTATATCTTCCGACAGTTTCACATTCAACAATTTGTTGTTTTTCCTTAACACATTCAAAAAGTTATATTCATTTATATGCGTCACACAAATAATATTCAATCAGGTATGTATTTCACTACTAAACTAAGAATAGCATCCACAATTGCTTGCAGGTTAATATAGTTCAAAAATTAACTCATGCAGGTATTTTAGCACTACTTTAAGAAAATAAATTGTATATGATTACAATCACAAACGGGAATACCTAATTCCCAACAACAATTTTCCCAAACCAACAAATTAAGCATAATGTATTATTACCATAATTCCTCTCCACTTTTTCTTTTCCCTCTTTTTTTTTTTTAACAGTGTGTCACTCGTGGTGATATGAGTTCACTGATATTGTAATTGACACAACTCATAACATTGTCGTTATGCCATTATCTTAATTCTACTGTATTCACTATTCATTTGCAACATCACTTGATTCATTCTTTTAATCTCAGTATTATTCATATCATCATAACAATCTTTCTATTTTAAGTCCATATTTGTTTCTATTCTTATCAACCTCCTATGGTTTATCAATTTGTTCCAAAACACTGCAACCAAAGATTTTAACCAAAGCTCTACCAAACTATTTCCAATTTGAACTCAAAATGCTAATTAAACAACAATTCAAAGAATTAACTTCAATGGGTCAACAAACTCATTTTATAAACAGATCTAATTTTCCCATCCAATAATTTTCCTTGCCAAATGTCATATTGCAACACTTTAATAAACCTTCGAAAAATGTCTCCCAATTCAATAAATTCCCTTTTTACTTCCCAAATACTCATCTGTAAATTACATATTCAATTACAGTTTCTCCCTATTTGTTCGGCCTAAATGGCCACCGAAGTGGCTGCCAACATGCAGTACCGTTTTTATCTACCAAGCAAGTATTCGTCCACATAAGATCTCTACCAAAATGTTGTTTGTAAAAAAAACAAATCTGGGATTTCTGATTACATGGATGCACCCTCTCAGGACATTTCAGGCTGCTTGTTAACAATCCACTACGATAGATTAATTCCTTTACCCACAATCAAATAATTAGTACAAATTGAGGATATTATCCCTATCACATTCATTTATAGATTCATTATGTTGGATCTAAATTTTCTCCCACTGCTGCAAGGAAGAACAATAGCTCTCATAAGTCTTTGTAATATCCCACTTCATTTACCCAGCATCGAAGAATTTATTTACTATCCATTCCCATCTGTTAACCAGTGACTTTGTTTGAACTCCAAAACTTAATTTGATGAATCCCATGTGTACAGCTACCCCTTATTGAAACCCATATTTTTGTAGAAAATATCCAAGTAAGTGTTTTTATTTTAAACCCCCTTAACTGTTGCTCATCCATTTCTATGCACCCAGTGAGTACTACTGACACCAGTATGCCAATATAGGTGTGCGAGTTTAACAAATATGTTGCAGGTACATGTGACATCGCGTTCTGAGTATAAATAACGTAACAGCGCGTTCATGTCTGCCCCTTGGTTTAAGATTCACAATGCATTCCGTTTTAAAACTCACAATAGTTCAAATCAGCAAGATTTTCTTTACTATTTTCCCATATCATCTATGCCTAATACACATATATATATATATATATATATATATATATATATATATATATATATATATATATATATATAAATCCGTGAGCAGAGTATTCTGGGAAGTCAGTGTAAGACCTCTCCCAAATTTGGCTAATTTTGTACTCCCTCATTTCTTTTTTATGAAGCTCATATCCATAAATAGCTGTTATTCTCATATAAATTCTATCAAAATGGAATCCCCAAATTACTCACAATTTTACTATTAATTAATGGCTGCTCATAACCCAGCACATCAAATCTTTATATTCCATCTCCCTTGACAAAAGAGATAATGTTCATAATCAAATTATATTTCTATTTTATTTTACGGATTCTCTGCATATTCAATCCCATCCACATAAAACTATCCATTTCCAGACAGGCACACTGTCGGTGTCAACAATCTTGTAAGATTGATACACAAAACAATAAAAAACACTAACATTGACACACAAAAATACACACACACATGCATTATGCGTATTTGTTTGCGTTGGAACTATTATTTACAGATCAAGATGGGTGTCAATTTTATTTCAATTTCATAAAATTTGTCCTTCAATTTTAGAAATGCTAATACACAAATGGACCAAAAAGTTTATTCTTAGAAAAACCCCTATGATGTCACATTGAAATTACCCTTTCAGTTCCCACAATAATTTATCCAAATTTGACTACACACCCATTTACATGTCAGTCGACCACTGACTTATCAATCATGCGGAACACTAGTCCGAAATTCCCACCTGATCATGATGTGACCCTTGTCACTTGGTTTCAAAAATTTGCAAAGCAATTGTTCCAACTTTGTAAATTTAAAATTGTGTGCAAAACATAAAAGATCCAATTTCGGCATGTGAACAATTAATTACTAATTTGCTTACAAGCAAAAGCAAAAATGAATAATTCTTGCTCCGAAAACTTTTCAGACCCAAGAATCATCGACAGTTATTCATGTTTGTCCAGTAATCTAATTTGTTGAGGCCAATCGTCATTTGGGATTTGTCGCAATGAAGGCCTAATCATTGTCTGAGGTATCGGTCAGCACTGGTACCCTTGATCTTGGTTTACCCTATTAACTTGTCTTCCTTTTGGTATACGGACATCCTCTTTTCCAATGTCCCATCCGTCCACACTTGAAACACCGGTTTCTGTCGTTGTCTGATCTGTGCACCTGTGCACTTGTATTGCTGGGCTGCATCTCTACATCCCTGAGTTGCCACTGCAATCTCTCGTTATCTCCTGAAACACGAAAAAATTCTCTGTACCGTCCTTTTTGGGGAGACAACTGGAAATCTGATGGGACAACTGTCACTTTCTTTCCTAATTTCGAGGGCAGTTGTGCATTTGTCTCCTCCACTGTATCCTGTATCCTTTTTATTTTAAGTTCTAGATCCGTTATCCGTTGTTGCTGTTCCCGTTGTCTGGATTCACCATCCCAAAGATGGAATGCAAGCCAGTCTACCGTTAGATTCTGTCTCTTCCTGGCTTTCAATCTTTGTTCCAATCTTTCCAATCGACTTCGCTCAAATGTACCATCTCTTGGAAACTCCTCATCATGTCCCTTTGTCCACAAATACCAATTCTCGACCTGCCTTATAGCTTCGGCACCATAACAGTCGTACATATGATGTGTACAAGTACCTTTTTGTGGAATTTCTGGTTGTCCTTGTGTATTCTTGCAGGCTCCATTTCCCATTCTGCCTTTTATCAAAGTAGCGTTGGATGTGTTGTAGCTTGTTCCAGGTTCCTCTAAAGCTTCACTCGTACCTCCAGGAAGGATCTCTCCACCTGTTCACACGGTGATTTCCAGAGAATCTCCCTCAGCTGTGGCTTTTGCACAATCCAATCTCACAGATCAGTATTTGCAGATGAGCCGGAGGGTCAGTATGAAATGGGTGAATCCTCAGGTGTCCGCTCTGTTTGACGGGGAAATCACACAATGGTAACCGGACATATATATCTGTATATAAACTCACCACCTTGCTCAATTTTCCCAGGTTGTCTCCACATTGATAATATCTCGCAAAGATATCAAAGCTTCTTTCTTGAGACCGCATTTTCATCAATCAAACAATCAATATATTCAATTCAATTTATTCAGTTCAATTTATGCAATTAAATTCAATCAATTAGATTCAATCAATTAACAATTCAATCAATTATTCAATTTCAATTAATTCATCAATATTCATCAATAAATCAAATTAATCATTTTGAATGACTCCTTGCATAAGCCCTTTCCCCAATGATGTCAGGACAGGTCCATCCATTGACTGAGATCGACTCTCATCGGTCGTCACCTCTGGTTCGTACCTCATGTCAATTGATGAATCACCGTCCTGTCCTCGGGTCATATCTGACATATTTCCCCATTTTGCCTGGTCTCCACAAATTTTCTTTGCAACCACTAAAGGCAACTCATCCTTCATTCGTGAGACAGCCAAAATGGATGGCAGATATTAAAGTTCATTGGAAAAAATATCTCATCATTTTTTCCTTTAATAGTACCCAAAATCTCTTGGCAATTTAAGTTTCGTAAAACTCCTGAAATAAGACTGTAAAATTCCTTCAATCATGCTAAATTTTGAAACTCCATCGCTTGTAACACCCAATTTATCCCATAGGGCTTGAAAGTTCTTTCCCAAGTTCATGCAATCATTCTGCATTTGAACCCTATGATATCATTCATAATAATCATCATGATTTTATAGTCATGGTCATATCATAATCATCTATTTAAAACGAACATTTCCTTTATCACCACAGTTATGTGGTATAATCAACAATAGAATAAAACTGTACATAGCAACAGGCTACCTCATGGCCACTTAGTATACCTATTGACAATAAGTCATAACAATATCGAATAATCATTGAACAATTCAAAAATCGCTTCCACTGCTCCAGCCGCAGCATTCGTCATTTTGTCTGCTCATCCGCATGACCAAAACGAAATAAAGGGAGCTCAACCATTACACAGCGCTTTTAATGGCGCATGCCATAGAAACTCAACGCAATTTCGACTCGGCCAGAAAACGAGCAAATTTTGCAGGATGTTAACTGGAATTAGTCGTGAAAATATATCCAAAATACACAAAAAATACACACCCACAAAAATAAACAACAAACCCAAACAAACCCAAGGTCGACCCTCTTACACAGTAAATTACATCATTTCAGCATCGTATTGATTGCTGAAATATTCCAGGGTTTATACATACCTTAAAAGAGGTATGCGTGGTGTTGCCCCCTCCCACGTTTATTCCAGGGTTTATACACACCTTAAAAGAGGTATGCGTGGTGTTGCCCCCTCCCACTTTTAATTCCTCATTAAATTCCTCATTAAATTACTTATTAAATTACTTATTAAATTACTTATTAAATTACTTATTAAATTACTCATTAAATTACTCATTAAATTACTCATTAAATTACTCATTAAATTACTCATTAAATTACTTATTAAATTACTTATTAAATTACTTATTAAATTACTCATTAAATTACTTATTAAATTACTCATTAAGTTACTCATTAAATTACTCATTAAATTAACTTACATAGTTTCAGCATTGTATTGATTGCTGAAATATTCCAGGGTTTATACATACCTTAAAAGAGGTATGCGTGGTGTTGCCCCCTCCCACGTTTATTCCAGGGTTTATACACACCTTAAAAGAGGTATGCGTGGTGTTGCCCCCTCCCACTTTTAATTACTCATTACATCGTTTCCATTAAAAAACATCGCTTCTACTGCTCCAGCCGCAGCATTTGTCACTTTTTTGCTCATCCGCATGACCAAAACGAAATAAAGGGAGCTCAACCATTACACAGCGCTTTTAATGGCGCATGCCATAGAAACTCAACGCAATTTCGACTCGGCCAGCAAACGAGCAAATTTTGCAGGATGTTAACTGGAATTAGTCGTGAAAATATATCCAAAATACACAAGAAATACACACCCACACAAATAAACAACATTTATTCCGTTCAACAGAACAAACATTTCCTCTATCATGACATGCATGTCTTCAAAATTATATGACCAAGAGAAAAAGTAAAATTAATTAAAAACTGCGGGCAGTGATGATCCGGGGACCATACCGCTCCATCCTGATTGGACGAGTGCATGCTAGAGTCGTTAACAACGACAGTCCAGATCCGATTGTTCAAAATTTCAACTCAATCGATCGAAAAAATGAACGCAGGGATGCATTTTAAAGGTGCAGTGGCACTAACTGAGTTGCCACGAATATGGCCACGAAATTGCCAATATGGCCATCACAAAATATTTTCCTTAATCAATTGGCTCATAGCATAACCAATCTGCAAGTATTTCATCCGAAGATGTATCTCTGAGGACTTTTAATTAAATAAGTCATTTATAAATCAACGAGTTAATTTATTAAATGATTAATCAATAAATCAAAATTTTCCTTGACAGCCACATCACTCGGTCAGTGTCATGTCCAAATATCAGCTTCCTTACTCAAAAGGTGCCTGAGTTAATGTAATGTAATTACTGTAATAAGATTACTGCAATTACTGTAATGATTACTGTAATTACTGTAATTACCGGAACTGTAATTATTGTAATTACCTCAGGTAATTACTGTAATGTAATTACTGTAATGTAATACGAAATGTAATTAATTAAATAAGTACTTCCTTAATCGCTAATAATTAAATAACTCGTGAATTCTTATCCGATTTACTTAACATTTGAGTGTCCCCAAAACGTTGGAGCAAAACGTTGCAACAACGAAAGTGAAACGTTGTGGCGACGTTGTGGAAACGTCAGCAAAACCCAACATTTAAATGTTCACAAAACGTTGGAGCAAAACGTTGCAACAACGAAAGTGAAACGTTGTGGCGACGTTGTGGAAACGTCAGCAAAACCCAACATTTAAATGTTCCCAAAACGTTGGAGCAAAACGTTGCAACTGTTACATATCTATGTGAATTAATATTCAGATCTTGGCTTATCAATGTGTAGTCGAGTAAGGGTTGTTGTGGTTGGAGGGTCAGGAGCCTTTCTGGAAAAAGAGACAGGAAACGGAAGAGGAAAACACACGACGTCAGGAGAAGTGACGAGGATTCTTCTTCCTCGCCCCGTTCGGACGAAAGGTGGGATAGACCTGGCGCTGCGTGAAAAAGCGGCGTTCAGAAGCCCGTCAGGCGAGAGGAGTTACCGGGACGTGTACCGACCCGGTGGAGACGTCGAGTTGACGTGGGGCTGTGCATCGACCCCGCGTCTGGCATCGTTCACGGCACCGTCTAGAAAGACGCGTACAAGTCGCACGTTGGGGCCTACCGCGCCTGGCAAGCGGCGTGGGGCTTTTGGCTTGCTTTACCGCACCCGCTTCGCGTAGCCACGAGAGGCTGCAGCCGCGGGGCCTGGTACGATACCTGCCCGGTGGAGACGTCCACCCGGGGTTCGTTGAACCGCCCGAGTGCGGCGACGCCGACCAGCATCTCGGTCAGGAGGGACCCAGAGACATTGGGAGGGGCAGAGACCAGAAGGGGGTCATGAGTACAGAAGTGGATACACATATTTAAGATGGCCATCTTAATCATATAGGGAATTGATTGTGAATTGTGAGGTGTTGATGGTTGTTTGTTGTCGATTGCTCGGGGACAATCTCCGTGGTTGTATCATTTAAATGGTATGGTCATTGAAATATATTCTTGAACATCGTTGGTTGTGTCATTGAAATTGTAGGATCATTACCATTGAAATCTATCTTTGAACATCAGTTCCTCGTGGGTGGAATTCATAGGGATTGCGTTGCGAAAGCGCATATATATAATACTACTTTCTGGCGAAGGTCCTCTCACGGTCCGGGGGTCACCGAGACCAGGTATTCACCGACGGGACCCCGTAACAGAATTGGGGGCTCGTCCAAATTACGATTTGCGGATTCGCAATTGGGTCTACGTCCGGGATCTAAAATTGTATTTGTATAAAATAATAAAATAATATTTTTATTAATTAAAATTTATTAATTAAGTATTAATTGGTAAATTTTTGGGGTAAGGTCTTGGGTGAAGGTTAACAGGTGTTAACGATAGTCACCATGGCGTTTGTGGCACAGAACTTTGCGGTAACACAGAGTGAGGCACAGTTCCGAGCGTTACTAAAGTCGGACCTCTTGAAATTGGCCAAACATTTTAACGTGGAGGTCCGAACGAATTTGAGGAAGGCAGAGTTGCAGACCACGGTGATACAATCTATGGTGGGATTAGGAACATGGGACGAGTTAGCCTGGGAGTGGCTACCCGAAGAACCAGAAGACGTTGAGCTCCGGAAACTGGAGTTGCAATTACGGAGCCAGGAACGGATTAAAGAAGAAGAAAGGAAAGCAGAAGAGAGGAGAGAAGAGAAACAAGCAGAGGAAAGGAGAGTGGAGTGAGAACTCCAGGAAAGGTTAAAAGAAGAAGAAAGGAAAGCAGAAAAGGAAAGAGCAGAAGAAGAAAGGAAAGCAGAAGAGAGGAGAGAAGAGAAACAAGCAGAGGAAAGGAGAGTGGAACGAGAACTCCAGGAAAGGTTAAAAGAAGAAGAAAGGAAAGCAGAAAAGGAAAGAGCAGAAGAAGAAAGGAAAGCAGAAGAGAGGAGAGAAGAGAAACAAGCAGAGGAAAGGAGAGTGGAACGAGAACTCCAGGAAAGGTTAAAAGAAGAAGAAAGGAAAGCAGAAGAGAGGAGAGAAGAGAAACAAGCAGAGGAAAGGAGAGTGGAACGAGAACTCCAGGAAAGGTTAGCAGAAGAAGAAAGGAAAGCAGAAGAGAGGAGAGAAGAGAAACAAGCAGAGGAAAGGAGAGTGGAACGAGAACTCCAGGAAAGGTTAGAAGGGAGAAAAGCAGAGGAGAGAAAAGCGGAAAGGGAATTAAAGGAACGTGACATGGAGCTTCAGCAAGAAATCAAATTCAAGGAGCTGGAGTTAATGAGAGAACGGGGAGAGGCACCACCCTTGCTGACGGGGTCGACACCTAACCAGAGAACCTGGGATGTGGGCAGACATGTGAGGCTGGTTCCACCGTTCAGTGAAAAGGAAGTCGCGAAATTTTTTCCACACTTTGAGAAAGTGGCTCGACAATTAAATTGGCCGGAGGAGGCCGGGACCATACTCGTACAAAGTGTGCTGGTGGGGAAAGCTCAGGAAATTTATTCGGCGCTACCAATGGACCAATGTGCAGATTATGAGGTACTGAAGAAGCACATCCTCAAAGCCTATGAGTTGGTTCCGGAAGCTTACAGGCAAAAATTCAGGAATGCCAGGAAGAGGGAGAGTGAGACCCATGTGGAGTTTGCCAGAGTGAAAGAAAACATGTTTGATCGGTGGTGTGAGTCAAAAGGAGTCGGGAAAGACTTCGAAACCTTGCGGGACTTGATACTGGTGGAGGAATTCCAGCAGTGTGTCCACGAGGACATCAAAGTGTACCTGCAGGAAAAGAAAGTACCGGAGTTGTGGGAAGCAGCCACCCTGGCAGATGATTATGCCTTAACCCACCGGATAGGGGTCCACAAACCTAACTCCTCGCCTAGATCTCCGCAGGGGAGGTGGGGAACAGCAGGTGCGGAGAACGACAACACATGGCGGCGGCCTCGAGAGGATGAGGGGGACAACGCGGATACCCCACCTGTTCGAAGTCAGAAGGCTGCGGGTCCAAGACAAACTTATTTTTCAGGGGGCCCGAGGCAAACCACGAGTTTTTCCTCCGGGCCTACTTGCGCGTTTTGCAAGAAACCTGGACACTTGATGTCCAGTTGTTACCTCATGAAAAGGGACAACCCAGAGCGGAGTCCGACTATTACAACTCCGAATGCGATGGCTAGCGTAAGAAATCGCCATCAAAAGGGTTACCAACCATTTATTTCAGAGGGGTTTGTGTCACGGGATGGAGCCTCGACTAACCGGAGACCGGTTAGGATATTGAGGGACACAGAAGCACATCAATCGTTAATGCTTGAAGGCATTTTGCCATGGTCCAAGGAGACGGCAACGGGGGATAGTGTTCGTTTACAGGGGATCGGGGGCGGTGTTAGTGCTCCACTTCATGTCATCCATTTGGAGTCCGATTTGGTGTCAGGACCGGTCACCGTCGGTTTACAAGCCACGCTTCCTGTAGAGGGTGTATCTGTGGTTATCGGGAATGATTTGGCCGGGGGTCAAGTTTATGGTAACCCGAGGGTTGGTAAAGAGCCCAGCAGGGAAAATAACACCACACCAGCTCGGGAGGGCGACCAAAATACCAAGTTATTTGTAGGGGGACTGAACTTCAAAACAGAGGAAGAAGTTCTGACCTCTGTTTTCAACAGATATGGGCCGCTGGTGGAAGTGCGGTTGGTAAGAGACAGGGAAACGCAACAGTCAAGAGGGTTCGGCTTTGTCACATTTGCAAGCATAAAAGACGCCAGAGAGGCAGAGAAGAATTGGAATCGCAAGGATTTGGAGTGTCGGACCATAACCGTAGGGAAGGCATTTCGTAGGCGTCGAGAGGTCTACAGGAGAGGACAACTGGGCGGTAGTTTTGGTGGTGGCCGCAGGCAATATTATTATGGAGGCTCCCTGAGTTACGGCCGCTCCCGAAGGAAGGATGGGCAAAGTAGTGGCCGAGAAGGAGACCGCTATTCATGGGACTACAGGGACAAGTGGTCCCACCCTAATTATTAGGGAAGTCTGAGAAGTTGAAGCACTGAATGCGGCGGAGCCGCCGAGCCAAGATTCCTACACGGATTAACCGTGAACGCCGTTCCTAAAGGCGTCCATGTAGGGAACTTTCATGCACGGACTAACCGTGAACTCCACGTTCCTCAAGGTGCCCATGTAGAGAACTTTCCTGCACGGACTAACCGTGAACTCCACGTTCCTAAAGGCATCCATGTAGTGAATACTCAGCTTGGCCTCCCGGAAAAAGTGCTATCAAGTTGCTTAACTTTGGATCTTTGATCAACCCCTTAACCTTCATTCACAAGAAACTGACAGTCAAAGTCAGAGGGTCAGGAGATGAAGTTTGGCTTGGCAGGAGTCCAACGGGAAATTGAACATGTAAAGGGCAGGGACAATGTCGCGGCTGGTGCTTTGTACAGAGTGAATTACCTTGGAAAATCTCTGGGGGGTTTTGTGAAATATTGTTGCTTTATTTTTGAGTTGTGGTAATTGTTGCCCAGGGGAACTGATGATTTGGGGGTTGAGTTATCTGGTTTATTTATCCAAGTTGGCCGGCAACGAAAGTTTTCGCTGGGGTCAAACTTTCTTTCTTGAAGGGGGGGAGTGTTACATATCTATGTGAATTAATATTCAGATCTTGGCTTATCAATGTGTAGTCGAGTAAGGGTTGTTGTGGTTGGAGGGTCAGGAGCCTTTCTGGAAAAAGAGACAGGAAACGGAAGAGGAAAACACACGACGTCAGGAGAAGTGACGAGGATTCTTCTTCCTCGCCCCGTTCGGACGAAAGGTGGGATAGACCTGGCGCTGCGTGAAAAAGCGGCGTTCAGAAGCCCGTCAGGCGAGAGGAGTTACCGGGACGTGTACCGACCCGGTGGAGACGTCGAGTTGATGTGGGGCTGTGCATCGACCCCGCGTCTGGCATCGTTCGCGGCACCGTCTAGAAAGACGCGTACAAGTCGCACGTTGGGGCCTACCGCGCCTGGCAAGCGGCGTGGGGCTTTTGGCTTGCTTTACCGCACCCGCTTCGCGTAGCCACGAGAGGCTGCAGCCGCGGGGCCTGGTACGATACCTGCCCAGTGGAGACGTCCACCCGGGGTTTGTTGAACCGCCCGAGTGCGGCGACGCCGACCAGCATCTCGGTCAGGAGGGACCCAGAGACATTGGGAGGGGCAGAGACCAGAAGGGGGTCGTGAGTACAGAAGTGGATACACATATTTAAGATGGCCATCTTAATCATATAGGGAATTGATTGTGAATTGTGAGGTGTTGATGGTTGTTTGTTGTCGATTGCTCGGGGACAATCTCCGTGGTTGTATCATTTAAATGGTATGGTCATTGAAATATATTCTTGAACATCGTTGGTTGTGTCATTGAAATTGAAGGATCATTACCATTGAAATCTATCTTTGAACATCAGTTCCTCGTGGGTGGAATTCATAGGGATTGCGTTGCGAAAGCGCATATATATAATACTACTTTCTGGCGAAGGTCCTCTCACGGTCCGGGGGTCACCGAGACCAGGTATTCACCGAGGGGACCCCGTAACACAACAACGAAAGTGAAACGTTGTGGCGACGTTGTGGAAACGTCAGCAAAACCCAACATTTAAATGTTCACAAAACGTTGGAGCAAAACGTTGCAACAACGAAAGTGAAACGTTGTGGCGACGTTGTGGAAACGTCAGCAAAACCCAACATTTAAATGTTCACAAAACGTTTGAGCAAAACGTTGCAACAACGAAAGTGAAACGTTGTGGCGACGTTGTGGAAACGTTAGCACAACCCAACATTTGAATGTTCCCAATTTATCCCATTAAAATCCCATTAAATCTCATTAATATCCTATTAAAATCCCATTAAGATCCTATTAAAATTCTCATTTAATAGCAATCCCAATAATTCCGACCATAATTGAAATAAACAACGTCAGAACATCAACAAAGATATGCAACATCTTGGTTGGTCAACGTCTTTATACTCATTTTGCTTGTCTGTCTACTTTTATTTCCTGGTAACACCTGAATACTTTCGTTTCCTAGTAACACCTAGTTTCCTTGTTACCTCTACCTATGATTTAATAACACTTTCCACAGTTAGACCCATCAAAATTTTTCTAATAATCCTAAATTATTCACCTTCATCCGTTTTTCCACAAAACTACATGTGAAAAATGGACATTTCATCAGTACTTGAAGGTGTAAAAATTTGACTTTGAAATTTTAAATCAACAAGCATTCTGATATGTGCCTAAACTATCAACAACTATTCTGCCATATTTTGCCTAAATTATGTCCGTAAGTCTTCAGATATATTTTTCCAGGTAATTACTGTCACACCAACACCGAAAATATAATTTCATCTCATAGCAATTTTATATTAAAATAAATAGTATGTCATTTCTCTTGAAGCAATCCAGCCATAAATATTATTTGGAAGTCTTTTGCTGTCAGAACACAATTTCTCTGCTGTCAAAGGTTAAAGTTTGGCCTCTGTGACTCCTCAGCTAATGGTTACTTTTTCTTGACAAAAACAAATACCTTTTATATTTATCCCATTAAAATCCTATTAAAATTCTATATCTTGTCACCCTCTGCATTGTTGAAAGCAATTAATTCCATCACTCAATTTTACCTTGCATCCTTACATTACATTACAACTCCAATTCATTCTTCAAGTCACAATCCAGAGTGACTTGAGAACTATACCCAGAGTTCTATACTATACCCAGTTTCAAAGAGTAAATAATTATATATATATTTTCATTATTTTACCATTTAACTTGGTCAAAGGATATTCATTTCACAAAATCGAATCAACCACAACCCTCGCCATTAATATCTATTGTAAGCGTGCCAAATCAATAAGTATCAATTTTTCTATGAGCCTCGACCAGAGGGTGGTTGTTACCCACAAACACTCGTCGCTAGCTGTTCCATTGTCTGTTGATTCCCATTCTGCTGTTTTTGTCTCATAATCACCAAACACGAACAGTACACATTTCCTGTAATTATCTCTCATAATCAGGATAAATTTGGAACAGCCCTTAAACTAACACCAAGCAGATCAATTTTTATATTTAGGTTGAGGTTTCACACAAACTGGTTAACTAAATAATACAGAATTATTATTATTATTATATCTCCGCCTTGGTGAACAGTTTATGTTTTGTATCCCACTGATAGGCCGGATCTGGATTCGGACCTGAACCAAAAATGGAATCGGCGTGTTTTTGTCACTTTTTTTTTTAATATATGAATAATATTAAAATAATAACATTAATAAGTATATTATGTTAAATATCATGTATATCGCTTTTCACCCGATCTCTTTATGGTGAAGAATCACTTTAAACAATTTTCGTAGCCGGATTCGCACCTGGGTCTTCACCAAAATCCAAATCATTTCGTCGTGTCACCCATGCTATTTATCTGGCAAATTTCGTCAAAAAAAAACACAACAGCACTGGTTTTATTTCCTGGAAGCGTCCTGCAAAACGCTTTGCTTCTCGCAAAACGTCCGCCAATGGGAAGTAAAGGGAGGGAAAAGGAGCGGGAGGAAGAGACAGGGTGCCGGAATGGACATGAGGGACAATGAGGGACAGTGAGGGAGTGTTGGTATGCAATTTTTATCCAATCGCCATCTTTCACAGTAATTCTGGACCGGCATGAGGTGGGATTGTCTGCCATGAATTTATTTGTTGATCGAACGAGTTTTAATTTGTCTAAATCCGACCAGTCGTTCCAAAGATATAAGCCTTTTTGTCGCAATACCATAAATTGGAATGAGGTAAATATATATAAATACAATTCCCTTTCCCGGTTCCCTGTCCCTCGCCGAGCGCCGAGCAAGTCGCTCGCTCGCCGAGCAAGTCGAGTGCTTTGAACAAGTGCAAAAAAAAAGAAGTACTTTATACGTGTACGGGTGGGTAAACGAGTGTACCGGCCTTACACGTCCTGGAAGCAAATGGTCGCAAGGTGCACGCTTGCTCCGTTTGCTTCCAGGTCACAGTAAGACCCTTAATGACCAGCGCAAAAATACGTATTTACAGAAATCATTTAGAAAAAAAAAACGAATAAATTGCTACAGTCGTTTATCGAAGTACCATTCGTGATGGCTCACGCCACCTATCGCGGCATCGGTGCGCACGGAACCCCCAGAACCACCTCCTTCCCCATGTATGTACAAAACTATTTCCAAGTTCGTAATCATATTGGACAAAACAAGACACACTCACCTTTTTTTTTTAAAGACTTGTTCGTACAATTGATGTCAGCGGTGCCTCCAAATTGTAGGGGAATTTGTAGCTGAGAGACTTAGGACTCCAATGACCGGACACAGGTTTACAAAAGGTCTGGTTTATTAACTGGTTATTCACTTCATTCCATTTACCAAATAATACCGCATAATATAATGGATCAGGTTAACTCTTTTCGCTTGGTCCTTCTCGTTCGGCTGGTGTTCCTCCGCCACTCCCGTTGGTCAGAGCTTCTCGTAGCAAGTTCTCTCGACTCCACGTTTGCTCTCGTTTATATGGACAAACTGGACTTAATCTCCTCTCCGCTAATGCCCCGAGGTCATGCATGTACCAAGTCCTGGTATCAGCTCGCTCCCCTCCTGTTGTGAGTTCCGTTTACCAAACGATAGGGGGGTGCTTCAGCCAGGGGCTGTGACCAGGTGGATAAAGAGATTATCATGTTCGGGCGCATTCCTAACACTCATTTACAAACTCGTCTTTCACAGAGTTTGCATGTAAAATGTATCTGCTTTGTTACCAGGTTAATTAATAAGTTACCAGTGCCAATTAATAAGTTACACTGAGTTACACTTCCACAGTATCCACTTATATTCTAGGCTTGCTTGCATTGACTGATATATCCAATCTTTCTCATATGATGCCTTGATCCTGACATATATGTTGCATGGTGTATTTTACAGGATGATGTTTCGATCTAATTGAAATTAAACCTATCTATGGGACGAGTTGTGGATTTGGTTGATTTTCACAACACAGTTATATCACAAATATAAAGACAATGGTTTTCAATTACCTTTGTTTGTTGCTTTTCTATAATCCTGAGCACTATTTTGAGGCCTTTATTGGATTCCTTGACCCAGAAAACATAGGATTAGCATATTTAATTAAATCTCTAGGTTGAGTAGAAGCCGAGATCGCGCAAAATATGTATTTTATGGCGGCCATTTTCAAAATTCAAAATGGCGGCCATGCAGGTGTCTGTGCAAATGCCAACATTGATTTTCAGATTCTCCATGCTCTGAAGATTCCAAAAATGTACAGGTTTGCTAATCCCAAAATTTTGAAAGAAATTATATTTGTTAACATAGTGAACCTGACTATCTTCATCACTGTCCTGAGTGTCATTTTCGCAAAGGTGTCTACGCAAATGTAAACATTAATTTTTGGATTGCTCATGCTCTGAATATTCCAAAAATGTATAGTTTTGCTAATCTACCAAAATTTTGAATTAAATTCTATTTGTTATCATAGTGAACCTGACTACTGGGGGTGGTAGGCCGTGGTGTGGTGTAGCTTCACCCCGAGCCCTTGCGCCACCGCGGCCCAGAGCTCCGAGGTGAACTGGGGGCCGCGGTCGGACGAGATGTCCGAGGGGGCACCGAACCGGGCAACCCAAGTGGCGATAAAGGCTTGCGCCACCTCAGCCGCAGACGTCGCCGCCAATGGGATAGCCTCCAGCCACCGTGTGGTGCGGTCGACCATGGTGAGTAGGTGGGTGAACCCTCGCGGGGGGGGGGGGGGGTGCAGAGGTCCCACCAAGTCGACGTGCACGTGGTCGAACCGCCGCTCAGGCACCGTAAACGGGGCCAATGGTGCCTGGGTGTGGCGGTGGACCTTTGCGCGCTGGCACGCGAGGCACGTCCTGGCCCAGTCGCGGACGTCCTTCCTGAGGCCATGCCAGACGAACTTCACCCCGACGAGTTTCTGGGATGCCCTCGCGCCAGGGTGGGATAGGCCGTGGATGGCGTCGAACACTGGGCGCTGCCAGCCAGCGGGCATGATGGGGCGAGGCCGGCCAAGGTAGACGTCGCATAGGAGGGCCGCGCCCGTGGCGTCGAACGGCACCTCGGTGACGCGGAGGCCCGTGACTGCGGTCCGCAAGGCCTGGATGCCGGGGTCAGCGGTCTGGGCCTCCGCCATCCGGGCATAGTCGACCCCGAGGTGGACCGCGTGCACGACGGACCGGGAAAGGCAATCCGCCACCGGCTTGTCCTTACCCAGCACGTGACGGATGTCCATCATGTACTCGGACACGGCAGAGAGGTGGCGCTGCTGCCGTGCTGACCATGGCTCGGCGACCTTGGCCATCGCGAACACAAGGGGCTTGTGGTCAACGAAGGCCGTGACGGGCGGCCCTCCAGCAGATGGCGGAAGTGTCGGACCGCCAGGTGGAGCCCGAGCAACTCGCGGTCGAAGGTGCTGTACTGGCGTTCGTGCGGGCAAAGCTGCCGGCTGAAAAACGCCAGCGGTTGCCAAGCACCACGCACCCATTGCTCGTGCACCGCACCCACCGCGTAGTCCGACGCATCGGTGGTGAGGGCGATCGGTGCATTGGGCGCCGGGTGCGCCAGCATGGTGGCTTCGGCCAGAGCCAGCTTTGCGCCCGTGAACGCCGTGGCCATCGGCTCCGACCATGCGATGTCACTTTTGCCTGGCTTGCCCCGAAGGGCCTCGTGCAAGGGGCGGAGGAGCTGGGCGTTGTGGGGCACGAAGCGGTGGTAAAAGTTTACCATGCCCAGGAACTCCTGGAGCCCCTTGATCGTGCGGGGCCATGGGAAATCCGTGACCGCCTCCACCTTGGCCGGTAAAGGGACGGCCCTGTGCTCGGTGATGCGGTGCCCTAAGAAGTCGATGGTGGCGACGCCAAAACGGCACTTGGTGGGGTTGATGATTAGGCCATGCTGGCCCAGGCATTCGAAAAGCGTGCGGAGGTGGAGCAGGTGCTCCTCCCGGGACGCGCTCGCGACTAGGATGTCGTCCAGGTAGACAAACAGGAAAGGTAAGTCACGTAAGACGCTATCCATAAGCCGCTGGAATGCCTGAGCCGCATTCTTCAACCCGAAGGGCATCCGTAGGAATTCGAAGAGGCCGAAAGGGGTGATGAGGGCCGTCTTCGGGACGTCGTCCGGTTGGACGGGGACCTGATGGTAGCCCCAGATGAGGTCCACCTTAGAAAACACGGTGGTGTTGGCCAACCGGGCGGAAAAGTCCTGAATGTGTGGGACCGGGTAGCGGTCGGGGGTGGTGGCATCGTTGAGCCGGCGGTAGTCCCCGCACGGCCGCCATCCCCCGCCGGGCTTCGGCACAGTGTGCAGCGGCGAAGCCCAAGCGCTATTGGAGCGCTGTACGATCCCCAGTGGCTCCAGCCTGGCGAACTCCGCTTTCGCCACCGCGAGCTTCGTGGGCTCGAGTCGGCGTGCCCGGGCATAGACCAGGGGCCGACCGTGGGGATGTGGTGCTCCACCCCGTGTTAGCAGCCACCGCTGAGAAGGTGGGCCGCGTGAGGGCCGGGAAACTGGCGAGGAGGCGGGTAAAGTCATCCGCTGCCGGAAGCGTGCAAATTAAACTCGCCGGGATGGAACCCTCCAGCAAGCCATTGGTGAGCTGCTCGGTGAGCCGCTCAGTGAGCCGCTCAACGAGCCGCTCAGCGAACAAGCGAGCGAGCTAAAGGTTTCGGCCTGGATGAGCCATCTGCGCTTCACGTCGACAAACAACCCATTCGCACATAGGAAGTCCGCACCAAGCAATGCCATTGGCACACTGGCGGTCACGAACGACCATTGAAAGAGCTGCCCTCTGAACCGCAGGGAGAGGCAGCGCTTCCCGAATGTGTGGATGGGTGTACCGTTGGCGGCAAGCAACGCGGGGCTCCGGCCCGCGGTTCGCTTGTCGGACATGGAGGCGGGGATGACGCTTACCTGCGCTCCTGTATCGCAGAGGAAACGGCACCCGGACAAGGTGTCCGTAATGAATAGGAGGCTGCCGGAATGGCCGACGCTCAGGGCCGCCAATGAGCGTCGGCCTGGTCATTTCCCGAATTGTGAAAAGAGCATGGCGGGTGACACGTCCTAGCCTTGTGGCCGAACCTGGCGTGGAAATAGCACCAGGATTGCGGCGGCGGGGGCGGCGGCGGCCGTGGCGGCCGCAGTTTTCTCGGCGGCGGTGGTGGTGGTGGTGGTGTGCGGGGCGCGGTAGCGGCCATGAGGGATGCTGTAGCATCTGCCTCGGGATCCACGACGGCCGCAACATAACTCGACCACGTGTCGCAAGCCGCGAAGAACTTGTCCGCCTCTACGGGCAGGTCACGGGGTTCCCTTATTTTGGAACCGGCCAGCGTGAGGCGTACCTGTAGAGGTAGCTGGCATAGGAAAAGTGCCTGGAATAAGAAATCCGGGGCTTGGTCACCCAGCAGCGACAGCATATAATCCATCCGCATGGATGGCCGTGTGTCGCCGAGTTCGGGAAGGTCCAGGAGGCGGTCGGCCCGTTCGATCTCCGTGAGGCCGAACGTGGCGATGAGGAGACGTTTGAGTGCCTCGTACTTGTGGTCGACCGGCAGGTGCCACAGGATGGACACGACTCGGGCGGCAGTGCCGGGCCCGAGGGAGGCGACCATGTGGTAGTAACGGGTCTCGTCCGCCGTTATGCCTCGAAGCTGAAATTGCGCTTCGGCCTGCACGAACCACACATCGGCCTGTGCTTCCCAAAACTCTGGGAGTTTTACTGCGATGGCGTTGTTGGCCATGGCGCATTCGGTGGTCAGCAACGGCTGAACCAATCGGGGTCACCAGTGAAGTGTGGTGCTGCGCACACAACTTGCTTGCCAAAGAGGTAGGCCACAACGCGTTTGATAAAACCAAAAGAGTCTTTATTACGAAAGCTCGAACTGCAGCACTGAGCGGGCTCGAGCTTAGAGCCCGCATATATGTGCCGAGGCCACGCCCAGTCCCCGGGCGTGGGCGATCGGTCGAAAGGCGGGGCATGTACCATCAGTCCCCGCCTGGGCGCTCGCGCCACCCACTGGTGCGCGGAATTATTACCCCTTGTGCCCACCACAGTATCCGCTATCTGTCACCTTGCTGTGTTAACCACAGGGCTGACGTGACAATATATGACATTCAAGTTTTAAAAGCATTTTATATTATTATTTGATTTCTCTGAGTAATAATAAATTCGTATTTTTTACCAACTCAATGTACATAGCAAACTTGCCCAATGATTACTTCAGCTCGATATTCACGGATCTGTCCAGCTTCCCTTCTTCCAGGAAACCCAGTACCCCAGACATTCACACACCATCACTATATCAGCCATGGGAGTGAAAAACTCTCACACGACCTGAAACCAAACAAAGTTAATTCCTGGTCCAAATAAAATCCCAAGACAGGTTCTGAAAACTTGTGTACCAACTACCAGGAATTCCCATGTATTGGTGAAGATCTTTCAGAAGTCCCTTTCCTCGGGAAGTCTCCAAGTTGACTAGCTAAATGCTGACGTCATACTGATTCTGAAAAAGGAGACAGGTGCAAATTACGTCCTATTTAACTCACCTCTGTTACAAACAAAACACTGAAACACATCATTATAGTCGCCATTACCTGTTATGATCCAGCTAGAGACTGAAATTCCTGTCTAGTAACCAACACGGATTTCGGAAAAATCATTCCTTTGATACCCAGTTAGTGGTACCCAGTTCACCGAAACCCAGTTAGCCGATACCCAGTTAGTGGTACCCCGTTAGCCAATACCCGGTTACTTAGCCAATACCCAGTAGGCTGGTGCCCAGTTAGCCAATAACCATTAAGCCGGTACCCAGTTAGCTGATACCCAGTAAGCCGGGTCCGTGTTAGCCAATACCAAGTTATCCGGTACCCAGTTAGCTGATACCCAGTAAGCCGATACCCAGTAAGCCGATACCCAGTAAGCCAATACCCAGTGAGCCGGTACCCAGTTAGCCAATACACAGTTAGATAGTCAGTACCCAGTTAGCCGGTACCCAGTTAGTTAACCGATACCCAGTTAACGGTATCCAGTTCGTCAGTACCCAGTTAGTTAACCAATACCTAGTCAGCGGCACCTAGTTTGCCGGTACCCAGTTAGCTGCCCTTGTAAATGATCTTGCTAAACGAGTTGATAAACATCGACAAACCAATATAATATTCCTTGACTCTAGAAAGACACCCGACAGAGTTCCTCCCCAACGTCTTCTTATAAAACTCCATATCTCTGGAATTAGAAGCAGCATTTTGTCCTGGATCAACAACTTCCTCACCAACTGTCATCAAGGTGTTGGTGTACCTCAAGTCCAGGTGTACACCAGGAGAGAGTGTCCAGGTTAGCCAGTACCCAGTACCCAGTTAACGGTACCCAGTAAACCAATACCCAGTAAGTCGCCGAAGGCACAGTCTTAGCACATGTTTTCCTCTTGTTCTATATTAACGACCTCTCGGAGAGTGTCCAGGTGCACATCAAGAGACAGAATTAGCTTCTGTACTCCTCTTGGTATATACTAACGACCTCTTGGAGAGTGTCCCGGTGTACCTCAAGGGACAGTCTTAGTACCTATACTCCTCTTAGTCTATCTTAACGACCTGTCAGAGAGTGTCCAGGTGCACATCAAGAGACAGAATTAGCATCTGTACTCCTCTTGGTATATACTAACGACCTCTTGGAGAGTGTCCCGGTTGTCAGAGAGTGTCCAGGTGCACATCAAGAGACAGAATTAGCATCTGCACTCCTCTTGGTATATACTAACGACCTCTTGGAGAGTGTCCCGGTGTACCTCAAGGGACAGTCTTAGTACCTATACTCCTCTTAGTCTATCTTAACGACCTGTCATAGAGTGTCCAGGTGTACCTCAAGAGACAGTCTTAGCACCTACACTCCTCTTGGACTATATTAACCACATGATTGGTCTTATCAGAAGAAACATGAGATGTTGAACATCTGACGTGAAGTCCACCACGTACAAGGTTTAAATACGTCCCCACATGGAAAATGGATGCATCAGTCGCGACCCAACATCTAATCAACATCTTATCAATATCAGATCAACATCTGATCAACATCTGAACAACACCTGAACAACATCAGATCAACATCTGAACAACATCAGATCAAAATCAGATCAACATCCGATCAACATCAGATCAACATCTGATCAATATCTGAACATCCGATCAACATCTGATCAACAGCTGAACATCATATTGTTACGGATTCGTCACTTCCGCTGTTGTGGTTTTCAGCCACTGTAAACATTTTTGGTTCCATGTACTATTATTGTTATCGTTTAAGTGGAATGGAAATAACTGTTTTCAAAAGGTGAAAACGTTAGTGTTTTAAAAGAAACCGGAAACCGGATCGGGAACCGGACGAAAAAGAAGAGGAAAAAGAGGTGGAGCAAGGGAGGTCGGACAAGAAAGCCGAGCTGATTTGAGGTATGGAGCAAATGCTGGCGAATGGGGGTCACGAGGGAACTTTGGGTTTCCTGAGAAAGGGATTTCTGCGACAGAGTTGTTATCGCTGTGACAGATAAACCTGCGTGACAGGTTTTGCAGTTGATTCTGAAGAGAATCATTGGAGTGCCGTTACGCCTCGAGAACGGGTCCTTTGGCCATTTTTACCTCGTGCCCGATTTCGCATCGCTCCAGGTTTTTCACCTCGCTTCAACCATTTCACTGCATCCAGACGTTAACCTGGTTTGCATGTGTAACGTGGATTTTGAGTGGGAATTTGCGGTTCGCCAATTGGGAGCCGTTGAACGTCCATACCCAAGGTGTGATTTCCCAGTCGCCTTTTTAGGGCATCTTTGTGCATCTTTGGCAGTGTGACTGTCAACCGAACGGGATTCTGGTCTCGATACGACATCGTTCTGATGATCACTGGAGCGTGGATCGACTTTGGCTTGAAGCCAGGACAGAGACATTGGGAATGTTCTTTTCGCTCACTTGGAGCACAGTGAGTTATATTGTACGAAACTGATGGTACCATCATAGGAATGATATATTGGTTGTACAATTGATTACTATTGTTTTGTGCTGTTATTCTTGTGTGACCTTAATACAATACTTGTTTGTTGGTAACAATTGGTGTGGTTTCACCATTGATCTTTGACACACAGAATAACACATCTTTCTGCCGTGACTCCTCTTGGGGCTCGGAGGTACACCGTGACCGGGGTTTGGGGAGGAGCACATAACAGGAATTGGGGGCTCGTCCGGGATTGAATTCCCTAGCATTCCCAAAATTCCCAAATTTGGAATTTTTCTAACATTCCCAAATTTTTCAAATAATTTGAAATTTTTGGTGTGAAGGTTAACAGGTGCTAACTAATAGTCACCATGGTGTTTGACACAGAAAAGTTTGCGGTGTCCCCTAATGAGGCACAGTTCCAGGCATTAAAAAGATCGGAACTCATGATATTGGCCAAATATTTTAACTTGGAGGTCTGAGTTAATATGAAGAAAGCAGAGATGCAGACATTGGTGGTAGAATCTCTGGTGGGACAAGGAACATGGAAAGAGGTAGCCTTGGATTGGTTACCCGAGGAAAAAGGAAATGTGGAGCTCCGGAAAATGGAGATGCAACTGCAAAGCCAGGAAAGGTTAAAAGAGTTGGAATGGAAAGCGGAAAAGGAAAGAGCAGAATGAGAACGAGAACTCGAGGAAAGAAGAGCAGAGGAAAGAACAGAGGAAAGGAGAGCTGAAGAAGAAAGAAGAGCAGAGGAAAGAGCAGAGGAAAGGAGAGCCGAAAGGGAGTTAAAGGAACGGGACATGGAGTATCAGAAGGAACTTTAACTCAAGGAGCTGGAATTACTGGGGGAACGGAGAGAAGTAGTATCCATGCCGGCTAGTTCGACAACTCGTCAGAACACTTGGGATGTTGGTAGGCATGTGAGGCTGGTTCCACCCTTCAATGAAAAGGAGGTAGCCAAGTTCTTTTTACATTTTGAGAAGGTGGCTCAAATGCTAAAATGGCCTGTGGGGTCCTGGACTATGTTAGTGCAAAGTGTTTTGGTTGTTAAAGCTCAAGATATCTATTCGGCTTTACCGATTGACCAATGTGCAGATTATGAGATAGTGAAGAAAGCCTTTGTCAAAGCCTACGAATTGGTCCCTGAAGCTTATCGACAAAAATTCAGGAATGCCAGGAAGAGGGAGAGAGAGACCCATGTGGAGTTTGCCAGAATTAAGGAAACCATGTTTGATAGGTGGTGTGACTCGAAGGAGATTAGGAAAGACTTCAACCTTTTGCGACAATTTATGTTGGTGGAGGAATTCAAACAGTGTGTCCACGTGGACATTAAAGTACATCTGGATGAAAAGAAAGTACCAGAGTTGTATGAGGCAGCAAGAGTGGCAGATGACTATGCCTTGACACACAGGATGGGGTTCCACAAACCTAACTTCCCGCCTAGAGTTAGCCAGGGGAGTTACGGAAAATCACGTTCGGAGAACAAATTTTCATGGAGGCGGCCTAGAGAGGACTATGGGGACAAATCTGATACCGCGACTTTTAGGGATCAGAAGACTGCAGTTCCAAGACATACCTATCTTCCGGGGGGCCCGAGGCAGACCACGAGTATTTCCTCCGGGCCTACTTGCGCTTTTTACAAGAAACCTGGACATTTGATGTCCCAATGTTACGCCCTGAAAAGGAAAAATCAGGAGTGGAGTCAAACTAGTGCAACTCCAAATACATTGGCCAATGTGAGAAATCGTCCTTGGAGGACAGTGCCTTGTGAAGGTTCCCATGCCAAAGTTACAGCATCACAGAACGACCTTGTTCAAGAGGGTTACAAACCTTTTATTTCAGAGGGGTTTGTGTCACTGGATGGAGACTTAACGAACCAGAGACCTGTTAGGGTATTGAGGGACACAGGAGCACATCAATCTTTGATGCTTGAAGGCATTTTGCCATTATCAGAGAAGACGGCAACTGGTGTTAGTGTTCTTTTACAGGGGGTTGGTGGCTATGTTAAAGCTCCTCTTCATGTCATCCATTTAGAGTCTGAGTTGGTGTCAGGACTGGTCACTGTGGGGTTACAAGCCACTCTTCCTGTAGAGGGAATCTCTTTTATTATCCGGAATGATTTGGCCAGTGGTCGAGTTTCTGGTAATCCGATGTTGGTTGAAAAGCCCAGTATGGAAAATAACACCGCACAGTTAGAGAAGGAGATTCCGGGTATCTTTCCAACCTGTGCAGTGACACGTGCTATGGGTATGAAGCGCTCTGAAGAGAAGGAGAAGGAAGGCGATGTGGATTTGGGTTCCTTAGAGGTATTGGAGGAAAATTCTGAAAGAGATAATAGGAAAGAGAGTGACATCAAGGAACCGAAGGAAAAGGTGGCATCTGGACCAAAGGAGGAAATGGAGTGTCCGTCGGAGACATCTTTGAACGAGGTTGAACAAACGGTGCTCGTCCGAAAGAGACTTGTTACAGAAGAACACGGAGATTCGGAGCTCCGGAGTTTGATTGATAAAGTCGTTACAGAGGAAGAGGCTATGAAGATACCTGTTGGTTACTTCATGAAAGGGGAAATACTCTTTTTTTTCCTTTTTTTTGTATACTGAATCGAGGCTCGTGAAAGAGCTAACATTTATTTCACAAACAAATCAACCAGACAAACAAAATATACAAAAAGAGGGAGCGGAAGACAAGATGGGGAGAGAAGGGGAAGCACACGACCACAACATTTGAGAGCAGGGAGAAGTGTGGGAGGGAGAGGGCTTGGGGGCAGGAGGCGTGGGAAGGGGGGGGGGGGGGGGTGGGAGAAGTATAAAACACAAGGGGACCGAAATTAGCGGGGGTAGAAAAGATCAAGGTTTTGGATGGGGGAGGATAAGAGATGGTGGTGAACAGCTGTTTTAAAGACCTGGAGGGTGGAGTGGGATTGAAGAGAGTGAGGGAGTTTGTTCCAGAGGCGGGAGAAAAGAGGAATGAAGGAGTGAAGCTGAGCAGAAAGTCTTGATTTTGGCAGTTTAACCATAAGAGGGTTGCAGGCAGATCTTGTGCGACCTGTAGGAATATTTGGGGGACAGAGCCCAGAGAGGGCTGGGGGGGCAAGGCCAGAGAGGAGTCGGTAGAAGACGGAAATACCACCAACCTGCCTGCGGTGAGTGAGTGAAAGGCCCTTGGAGTTAGCTTCATCGCGGGAGATTCCAATGATTCTGAACACTTTGGTTTCAACAGCGTGAAGACGGGCTAGGTGTGAGGCAGGAGCACCAGACCAGAGGGGAGAGCAGTATTCCATAGAGCTGCGGATGAAAGCTTTGTATGTGGTGAGGAGCTCAGGTGTGCCAAGTGTTACATATTTATGTGAATGTATGTGAATTACTATTCAGGTCCTTGCTTATCAATGTGTAGTCGATTAAGGGTTGTTGTGATTAAAGGGTCAGGAGCCCTTCTGGGGAAAAGGAGACCAGAAACGGAAGAAAAAGACACGAGGTCCGGGAGAAGCGACGATTCTTCTTCTTCCTCGCCCAGCTCCGAGGAGAGTGGGGATCGAGATTGAGCAGCGTGGAAAAGCTGCGTTCCCAAGCCCGTCTGGCAAGAGGAGTTACCGGGACGTGTAACTACCCTTTTGACACGTCAAGTTGCCGTGGGTCCGTGCACGGACCCAGCGTCCGGCACAGTTCGCCGCACCGTCTACAAGGACGCGTACGGGTCGCACTTTGGGGCCTCGCACGCGTTGCAAGCGGCGCTTGCTTTGCCCGCTTCGCTTGGCCAGGAGGGGTGTGCTGCAGCCGTGGTTCCCGGTACGGTACGTGCCCGGTGGAAGCACGTCCGCCCGGGATTCGTTCAACCGCCCGTGTGCGGCGAAGCCGACCATCATCTTGGTCAGGAGGGGCCCAGAGACATTGTGAGGGACAGAGACCAAAGGGGTCGTGAGTACCCAAGGGGTCGGGAGTGGGGAAAGGGGACACACGTATGTAAGATGGCCATCTTAATCATCTCGGGGATTGATTGTTGATTGTGGATTGTTGATGGTTGATTGCTGGGGGAATATATCATTGATTAAATCCGTATCCTTGGTGTGGGGTTTTTTCTTGGTTGGAATTCATATTGATTGCGTTACGAAAGCGCATACATAATAAATCTTTCTGGCGGAGTTCCTCTCATGGTCCGGGGGTCACCGAGACCAGGTAGTCACCGGGAGGACCACGTAACACAAGGAAGGACTTCACACGACGGAGGATGCCCAGTCGGCGACTGGCTTTGGAGGCCAGATTTGAAATGTGGTTTTCCCAGGAAAGATCATGGCAAATAGTGAGACATAAAAGCTTGAGTGACAGAACTTCTTGGAGAGGATTATTCAGAAAGTGGATGGGAGGGTTTTCCAGTAGGTCTTTTCGGAGAGACATCGTAAGTGTGAGATTTATCAGGATTGAAAGACATGTTCCATTTGTTTGCCCAGTCTGTGATTTTGTCCAGGTCTGCAGAGAGTGAGGAGGCTGCAGACTGCCGATCTGAGGGATGAGGAATGGAGCGACAGAGAGTAGAGTCGTCAGCAAAGAGATAGAGAGGATTTTCAAGAGAGTCAGAGAGATCATTGATGAAGACCAGAAAAAGCACAGGGCCCAGAACACTACCTTGGGGAACTCCAGCCTGAACAGGTAGAGGAGATGAGAGAAACCCATTCAGGGCCACACGTAGACTACAACTAGAGAGGAAGTCTGCCAGGCATGCGTGGATATTTCCATGGATACCAAAGGAGGAGAGTTTGGTGAGCAGAGCGGGGTGCCAGACCGTGTCGAAGGCATGTGATATGTCAAGGGAGACAGCTCTAATTTCCTGTTTGGCATTGAGGACATCCATCCATTGTTGAGACAGGAGAAGCAGCATGTCCAGAGTAGCGTGACCTGGTCTGAAACCAAATTGATGATCAGATATCAAGCCAATAGGAGAAGAGGAAAGATTTCATATCCAAAGCAATGATAGGTTCCATGACTTTGCTGATAATTGGGAGAATCCTGATTGGTCTGTAGTTGCTAGGATCTGTTTTTGCACCTTTTTTGTGGAAAGCGGTGATGTTGTCTGATTTTCAAACAGATGGCAGATGATCTTGAGCAAAAGAGAGGGTGAAGAGAACAGAGAGAGGAAGTGAAAGAGCAGAAGCACATGATTTTAGGACCCGTGGGCTGATGCCGTCAGGACCAGTTGCAGAATCAGAGTCGAGGGTTGACAGAAACTTTTCCACCTTGTCAGGAGGAAAGGACACAGAGTCCAGGAGCAGTTGGGTACGACTGGGTATGGTGGGTACAGAGAGGGATGGGTTTGGGACACAAGATTTAGAGGCAAACACAGAGTTGAGGCATTCAGCTTTTTCACGTGCGGAGTCAGCCGTTAAGCCGTTTGAGGTGAGGGAGGGGATGGAGGGGGAACAAACACCAGAAACAGATTTGACCAGACACCACCAGGATTTGGAAGAGGGAGACAGATAAGAGAGTTCGGTCTTGAGAATGGTGAGATATTGTTTCCTGGCTCTCCTGAGGGTGGACACACACTTGTTTCGGGCTTTGTGAAAGGAAATGAGATTTCCTTCCGTTGGATTTCCTTTCCAGGAGACGAAAGCAAGTTGTTTCAGGGCAACAGCCTCACCACAAGATTCCATGTACCATGGACGGGAGGAAGGGTATGACAACTGAAGACGAGATGGGATAAATCTGTGCATGAGAGAGAGCAATTTACTTTGAAAGAATTCCCAGGATGAGTTGATGTCAGAGGCAGTAGGGATGGGAGACCAGTCCAGATGATTGATGGCTGCTTGAAGACCTTGCCAGTTGGCCGGAGTGAAATGCCAGACTCGTCGACGCTGAGGAGGCTCTCTGAGAATGGTCAGAGAGATGTCCACTTTGACAAGCACATGATCAGATGAGCCGATTGGAGCAGAAGAAGAGCAGCAGACATTTTCAGGGAAGTTTGTCATAACCAAATCCAGAAGAGAAGATGCTCCGTTGACTGAGATCCATGTCGGGAAATTGACAGATTGTGTCAGTCCCAGTGAGTCGCAGAAGTCCTTTGCTGAAGAGCCATGGCTGGTGAGAGAGGTACCCACACCCAGCCAACTGGCATGGTGACAATTGAAATCACCACATATGAGGAAGAGAGAGTTGGGATGGGTAGATAGAAGTTGGTCCATATTATCAGACAGCGAGATGTAGATGGAGTCATCGCTGTTTGGTGGACGGTACAACACACATATGAACAAAAGGTGGGAGCGAAGGGGAAGCCGTAGCCAAAGGTATTCCTGGGGGTGAGGTGGAGAGAGGGCAGTGGAGGGCGAGTGAGGAAGAGAGTTTTTTTATAAAGATAGCAACCCCACCTCCAGGACGAGGCTCAGGTCTATCATACCAGAGGAGGGAGTAACCTGGGAGAGATACCAAGGCATCAGAGACATCATGAAGGAGGAAAGTTTCTGTTAAGCAGATCACATCTGGTTTGTCAGAAGCAACCTGTATGGAGAGATCAGTCAATTTTGAGCGAAGGCCCCGGATGTTTGAGGTCCATACCGTTAATGAAGAGGAAGGGGGACCATCGGGTCCAGAACAGGGGGGGGGAGGGGTAGGGTAAGATGTGGAAGAGGAGGAAGAGGAAGGGAGAGCTGTTGAAGGTGTGTCAGAGATTTCAGAGATTTCAGAATAGCTTGGAGAAAGGGAAGAATGGGGTGGACAAAAGGTTTGATGGAGATTGGGTGAGGCACAGTGAGGTGTTATTTGAGGAGGGGGAAGAGCGAGGCAGAAGGTTGGGGGAGATGAAGGTGAAAGTTGGAAGGGGGAAGAAGCAGGGAGGATGCTTTGAGGAGGAGGGGTGAGAGGGGAGTCTAGGAGGGGAGGAGTGAGGGAGAGTCTCGGAGGGGAGGGGTGTGGGGGGAGTTTAGGAGGGAGGGGAGGGAAGGGGCAAGGGGGGAGATTTGAAAGGGATGGGTGATGGGGAGGATTTGGAGGGGAGGGGTGAGATTGGATTTTGAAAAGTGTACGATTCATGGGAAACGAACATTTTTTGCAAAATGAGTTTGAGACCTTCGAGTCAAAAATACGTTTGAGGACACTGAAGGAGGGGTGGAGTTCTGGATATTTTAGGGAATGTAGAAAGGAGGAACTGTAAGAGATGGTATTATATATGTTTTTTGGAATGAATAGATTTGGTGAGCAAGACGAAAGCATCCTTTTGTAGGAAAAGAAGAAAAGGGTGTTATAATATATGAGAGAAAATAGTTGTTCAGGGGAGAGATTATACATTTCTAACCACGTGATCGTGAACGAAGAACGAACGAACAAAAAAGAACAACAAATAAACGAATAAGACCTGGGAAGGAAATATTTTTTTGGGGTTTTTTTTTTTTTTTGAGTAGAGATATTAAACAAGGAGGTATGGGGTGAACGACTGGGATGAAACAGAGAACGAAAATAAATGCAGCGCATTCGACGAATCGCTGAGAGAAAAACAAAACCACAAGGTCGGAGACGGTACGGTAGCCAAGCCTACGAGTACTACTACTAGGCCTCAGAATACTCGATACGCATTAACCGACGATTGTGTATACATGTACGAAAAATTAGCACCGAAAATTTTCCAAAAGATACGCTATAGGTACATACACCGAAAGATAGATACAGTCTCGACAAAAACACAGTTGAGAAGGATCACTTAGCTTCGAAAGCGTGAGCGCATGGAACAGCTTCGAAAAGACGTGACCTCACCGTGATCTCTAGTTAAGATCTCAAAAGAATGGAGTTGATACTCATGAGAAAATGGTGACCACCAGAGGTGCCAGCAAACGATGGGTGGAAAGTCCATTACCAAATTGTGGTGCCACCGCCGTACCGGAAGGAGATATTGAGTTTGGCATATGAGACACCTATGGCCGGGCACCTTGGAGTGAACAAGACATGTGACAGAATATTGGTACATTTTTTCTGGCCAGGATTGCGACGTGATGTGGCGGAGTTCTGTAAATCTTGCCACTCTTGCCAGCTGGTGGGAAAACCTAATCAGAAAGTCCCATCCGCACCTTTGAAACCAATTCCAGCTTTTGAAGAGCCATTCAGCCGTGTCATTATTGACTGTGTAGGCCCTTTACCTTAAACTATGGCTGGACATCAGTATTTGCTGACCATCATGTGCGCTTCCACAAGGTTCCCAGAGGCAATGCCTCTTCGAAAAATTACTGCGGCAGTTATTGCGAAGGCCTTGATTAAATTTTTCACTTTGGTTGGCCTCCCTAAGGTCATCCAGTCTGATCAGGGTTCCAATTTCATGTCAACACTTTTTCAGCAAGTGGTACACCTGTTGGGAGTAGAACAAGTAAGATCAAGTACTTACCATCCCGAGAGCCAAGGGGCCTTGGAAAGGTTTCACCAGACGTTGAAGAATATGATCAGAACGTATTGTTTTGAATGTGACAAGGATTGGGATGAAGGAATACCCTTATTGTTGTTTGCTACGAGGGAATCTGTTCAGGAGTCATTGGGATTCAGTCCTTTTGAACTTGTGTTTGGACACACCGTTCGAGGACCATTGAAATTGGTGAAAGAACAGTGGCTACAGGAGTCACAGTCAACAGTGGTGGAGTATGTGTCAACGGTTAGGCACAGATTGGCCAAGGCTTGTGAAGTTGCGAGCGGAAACTTCATAGTGACACACGATAAAATGAAAGTGAGACATGACAAGAAATCTCAGATAAGAAATTTCAGTCCTGAGGACCGAGTGTTTGTGTTGCTTCCTGTTCCAGGTCAGCCACTACAGGCTTGGTATTTTGGTCCCTATGCAATCGAAAGGAGGGTTAATGAAACAGATTATGTGGTGACAACTCCCGACCGACGAAAAAAGCGGCAGCTATGTCATGTCAACCGACTGAAGAAATATTATGAGACGAAGCCTGTGGAGAAAATGGTTCCTGTCTCACCTGTCGTGCCTGTAGTCGGGGTGCAAGAGAACCCAGAGTTAAAACTCTTCACTGGTCACAACCCCTTAACCTTCATTCAAAAAATGAAAAATAAAAATCAGAGGTTGATGACATGGAGTTTGGCTTTGCAGGAGTTCAACTTGGAAATTGAGAATGTAAAGGGCAGGGACAATGTTGATGCTTTATCCAGAGTGAACTAACTTTGCAAATTCCTGTAGGTTGTTTGGAAGTTTTGTTGCTTTATTGGGGAATATTAATTTTTGTTGCTCATGTGAATTGATCATTTGGGTGTGAGTTTTACTTTTGTTTGTTAAATGGGTTTTTGCAGGAAAAGAAAGTTTTCACTATGTTCAAACTTTCTTTCTTGAGGGGGGGAAGTGTTACAGATTCGTCACTTCCGTTGTAGTGGTTTTCATCCACTGTAAACATTTTTGGTTTAATGTACTATTCTTGTTATCGTTTAAGTGGAATGGAAATAACTGTTTTCAACAGGTTGAAAAAGTTAGTGTTTTAAAAGAAATCGGAAACCGGATCGGAACTGGACGAAAAAGAAGAGGAAAAAGAGGCGGAGCAAGAGAGGTCGGACAAGAAAGCCGAGCTGCTTTGAGGTCTGGAGCAAACGCTGGCGAACGGGGGTCACGAGTGAACTTTGGGTTTCCTGGGAAAGGGATTCCTGCGACAGAGTTGTTATCGCTGTGACAGATAAACCTGTGTGACAGGTTTTGCGGTTGATTCTGAAGAGAATCATTGGAGTGCCATTACGCCTCGAGAACGGGCCCATTGGCCATTTTTACCTCGCGCCCGATTTCGCATCGCTCCAGGTTTTTCACCTCGCTTCAAACATTTAACTGTATCCAGACGTTAACATGGTTTGCATGTGTAACGTGGATTTTGAGTGGGAATTTGCGGTTCGCCGATTGGGAGCCTTTGAATGTCCATACCCGAAGGTGTGATATCCCAGTCGCATTTTTAGGGCATCTTTGTGCATCTTTGGCAGTGTGACTGTCAACCAAACGGGATTCTGGTCTCGATACGACATCGTTCTGACGATCACTGGAGCATGGATCGACTTTGGCTTGAAGCCGGGACAAAGACATTGGGAATGTTATTTTCACTCAATTGGAGCACAGTGAGTTATATTGTATGAAACTGATGGTACCATCATAGGAATGATATTGTTACTGATCGCGGTTTAAGATGTTAGTTACCGAGCGGTTTGGTATTGCCACGACCTAACAGGATCCCTGACTCACCCGATTCACCCAGGACTTTGGCCGGATCGCACCACAGCTAGTCAATAGGGAAAAGACAAAGGCGACACGGATGTGAAGAAGAAAAAGAAGACAAAAAGGTTTGGAAATACTACTAAATTTATTGACTATTTACACACAAGCAAAAAGAAAGCAGTCACGTTTATTTACAAGCACATAAGACGCAGGTGACACAGGGAAAATACTAGCTTACCTACAGTCTTAATTAACCCAGGACAGAACAAACAAAAGACACTGACTCACGCGGGGAATTGCAGGAATGGCAGGATGTGGATGGCTGGAGGTGAACGCTTGGTGGAGCCAACGCGGAGCTTGGTGGAGGTGAACGCTTGGTGGAGCCAACGCGGAGCTTGGTGGAGGTGAACGCTTGGTGGAGCCAACGCGGAGCTTGGTGGAGGTGAACGCTTGGTGGAGCCAACGCGGAGCTTGGGGGATTGGTGTGACGGGTTCTCTCTCCTTCCTTAGTCCCACCCAGTCCAACAACTTCCTCTCTTGCTTAGTCCAACTCAAGGCCTTTCTGTCTTCTGCTCTCCTCTGTAAAAGCGCATCTCTCTTGGACCTCCTCTCGTCTCAACGGCTTGGGCTCCCTTTCGTCTGCC
The DNA here is from genome assembly GCF_964187855.1 of Myxine glutinosa. Lineage (NCBI taxonomy): Eukaryota > Metazoa > Chordata > Myxini > Myxiniformes > Myxinidae > Myxine > Myxine glutinosa. Next base: position 385,982,908 of record NC_136261.1, read on the forward strand.
GGTCAAAGTTCCTCTCTCAAAGCTCGTCTCAGCTTCTCTTTTGGGAGCGTCGCGCTGCGGATTTTAGCTGCGGTCACGCCTGCTCATTCCCTCCTCTCATCGCCTCTCTTTCTTCTTCAAAGCTCGACTGCCTGGGGGAGCGTCGCGCTGTGGGTTATATAGGCCCCGCCCCTCAACCTTTGTGAACCTCCCCGATCGCTCTTCCTCCGCCCTCTCTAGCCAAACCCCTGGCTCATGGTTGGTCGAGTGGGGCTGGCTCACTCCTCCCCTCTATGACGAGGTGGAGACACGCCTTTCTTCTCCGACCCTGCCTCGTGGTCAATGGCGGTTATTGGAGGGGAGGTAATTGCCAACGACGAAAAGGGGGAATGGAGGTTTTGGGAATGGGAATGAAAGGAATCTATCTCTTTCACTTGGTGCAATGGAGTATTTCTATTAATGGGAGACACAGCCTTACCCTAAAACACAGAATAAGATATAACTATCGAACATGGATATTCTATGATTGGCTGACGTGTATGCTTGTGGACTAATTATGGAACGCCCTTTTGATCTTTACACAGCTCCGGAGGCAGGAGGCACAGAATAACAATAACAACAATAATAATAATTCACACCAATTTACCACAATACAACACAATCAAAAAAATACAGTCCTCATCTCCGCAACAATATATTGGTTGTACAATTGTTTACTATTGTTTTTGTGGTGTTATTCTTGTGTGACCTTAATACAATACTAGTTTGTTGGTCACAATTGGTGTGGTTTCACCATTGATCTTTGACACACAGAATAAGACATCTTTCTGCCGTGACGCCTGTCGGGGCTCGGAGGTACACCATGACCGGGGTTTGGGGAGGAGCAGGTAACAATATCAACATCAGATCAACATCAGATAAACATCTGAACAACATCCGATCAACATCTGAGCATTAGTTCAACATCAGATCAACATCAGATCAACATCAGATCAACATCAGATCAACATCTCATCAATATCTGAATAACATCCATTATCATCTGACCATCAGATCAACATCAGATCAATATCTGAACAAAATCTGAACAACATCCAATCAATATCTGAACATCACATCAACAACATATCAACATCAGATCAACATCTGAACAACCATCCAATCAATATCTGAACAACATCCGATCAACATCTGATCAACATCTGTACAACATCCGATCAACATCAGATCAACATCAGATCAACATCAGATCAACATCTGAACAACATCAGATCAATATCTGAACAACATCTGCTCAACATCTGATCAATATCTGAACAACATCCGATCAACATCTGAACATCAGATCAACATCTGAACAATATCTGAACAACATCTGAACAACATCTGATCAACATCAGATCAACATCAGATCAACATCAGATCAACATCAGATCAACATCAGATCAATATTTGAACATCTGAACAACATCTGATCAACATCTGAACAACATCCGATTAACATCTGAACATCAGATTAACATCAGATCAATATCAGAACAACATCTGAACAACATCTGAACAACATCTGATCAACATCAGATCAACATCAGATCAACATCAGATCAATATTTGAACATCTGAACAACATCTGATCAACATCTGAACAACATCCGATTAACATCTGAACATCCGATCAACATCCGATCAACATCCGATAAACATCTGAACAACATCCGATCAACATCGGAACAACATCTGAACAACATCAGATCAATATCTGAACAACATCTGCTCAACATCTGATCAATATCTGAACAACATCCGATCAACATCTGAACATCAGATCAACATCTGAACAATATCTGAACAACATCTGAACAACATCTGATCAACATCAGATCAACATCAGATCAACATCAGATCAACATCAGATCAACATAAGATCAATATTTGAACATCTGAACAACATCTGATCAACATCTGAACAACATCCGATTAACATCTGAACATCAGATTAACATCAGATCAATATCAGAACAACATCTGAACAACATCCGATCAACATCTGAACATCACATCAACATCATATCAACATCAGATCAACATCTGAACAACCTTTCGATCAACATCTGAACATTAGATCAACATCAGATCAACATCTCATCAATATCTGAACATCCGATCAACATCTGATCAACATCTGAACAACATCCGATCAACATCTGAACAACATCAGATCAACATCAGATCAATATCTGAACAACATCTGATCAACATCTGATCAACATCAGATCAACATCTGAACAACATCAGATCAACATCTGAACAACATCAGGTCAACATCTGAACAACATCAGATCAACATCTGATCAATATCTGAACATCTGAACAACATCTGATCAACATCTGAACATCCGATCAACATTTGATCAACATTTGAACAACATCCGATCAACATCTGATCAACATCTGAACATCAGATAAACATCAAATCAATATCTGAACAACATCTGATCAACATCCAATCAATATCTGGAGAACATCCGATCAACATCTGAACAACATCTGATCAACACCTGATCAACATCTGATCAAAATATGTTCTACATCATCTCATCAACATCTGATCAACATAATCTGATCAACACTTGATCAACATCTGATCAACATCTGATCAAAATCTGTTCAAAATCATCTCATCTGCATCTGACCAAAATCTGTTCAACATCACCTCATCAGCATTTGATCAAAATCTGTTCAACATGATCTCATCAGTATTTGATCAAAATCTGTTCAACATGATCTCATCAGCATCTGATCGACATTTGATCAACATTATCTGATCAACATCATTTGATTAACATCATCTCATCAACATCTGATCCCGAATGAACGTCTCCAACAATGTCCCAAGAAACGATCAGCGGGTTTGGGGGTAAAATGGACCCGATCGATATTTCTTGATGAAGAAGATGATATGTGTACAAATCTTTCAAACCAGGTTTCAACTTTAACTATTTATAAAACTATGACGATCCAATCATTCATTCGTGTGTACACGTGATGTATAAACCATCCATTTATTCATTCGTGTGTACATGTGATGTATAAACCATCCATTTATTCATTCGTGTGTACACGTGGTGTATAAACCATCCATTTATTCATTCGTGTGTACACGTGATGTAAAAACCATCCATTTATTCATTCGTGTGTACATGTGATGTATAAACCATCCATTTATTCATTCGTGTGTACATGTGATGTATAAACCATCCATTTATTCATTCGTCTGTACATGTGATGTATAATCCATCCATTTATTCATTCGTGTGTACACGTGATGTATAAACCATCCATTTATTCATTCGTGTGTACATGTGATGTATAAACCATCCAATCATTCATTCGTGTGTACACGTGATGTATAACCCATCCAATCATTCATTCTTGTGTACACGTGATGTATAAACCATCCAATCATTCATTCGTGTGTACACGTGATGTATATACCATGCATTTATTCATTCGTATGTACATGTGATGTATAAACCATCCATCATTCATTCGTGTGTACACGTGATGTATAAACCATCCAATCATTCATTCGTGTGTACACGTGATGTATAAACCTTCCAATCATTTATTCGTATGTATACGTGATGTATGTTTGCATCATTACTACTGTGCAACTTATGCAGTGCCACGTGGGTTTCATCAGGAATGTGTAATTTGATTAGGATGCCGGCGATCGCTTGCCTACTCTTGGCGAAGAACACCGTGGGGTCATTGGCGTTAACCAACTAATGCTAGCACACAGGACGCCCGGCTTTACGTCCATCCGAGGGACAAAGATGAACACATTGATGAATCACCTGCCTGCGAAACGAAACACCTGGACGGCAGTTTATACCTGGGTCGGAATTCGAACCCGGCCGTCCAGGGTTTAATCTACACATTTTGAAGATCTTTCTCCCGAATGAGTTCAGTTCAGGCTCCAATTGAACTTTCTGAACTCGAACATCGATCGGAGAAATGCGTGGATTGGGATTCGGGATTCGAGAATGATGTTTGTTTTGAGAAATGCTAATGAGATGAGAACGAGTTTGTTTATTAAACGGGGTAATCAGAGATAACGGGTTTAAAAGAAACGTTATCACATGAAAGGGTTTAAACCCCCACGGGATGGACCCTCATTCGGTTATTCTTTCACAAGTAAATAAACTTAAGGTGAAAAACTTGTTGAGAATCTAGATGATGGTATTAAAATAACCACGTGACGTGCTGAGAGACTCCAATACGCAGGAGATCGCGCCCTCGTTCTGCGAGACTGCGTCATCGCGTTTTCCATGACGTCACGGGAGTAAGGTCCGCACTATCACAATCTCATTTTGCGGAAGTGTTTACACAGTGTCTTTAACTTCATCAGCAGGAGAGGTAACGTGTGCGTACTCGTACTCGGGTTAAGGAATTATTATCACGATCAGGTTATTAAATGAATGAGAAATGTTGTACATTGATCGTGTTTGTTTCACTGTGGTACCGTAATAAAGGAGTGTTTAGAGTGAAGAGAGTGCGATCGGGAAGACTCGTGTGGTTCGACAGGATGACATCCGTTTCAGGGAGGAATGGGAACCAACTAATAGTCAGGGCCCTTAGGGATATTTTGGTTCAAATTCTTCCAAAAGCATCAAATTTGGCGCAGATGTTACCCATGCCATACTCTTTCGATTTTTGACGGGCGCCAAGGGCGGTATGATCCGGGGACCATACCGGTCCATCCCGCCATGTCACCTGACCTATGACGTCATAATTAGGATATGCATCCAATCACATGGCGTACTATAAGTGGTCAAAGTTCAAAATGAATCGATCGAAAAATGAAGGCAGGGATCCATTTTAAAGGTTTTCATAAAATCCAATATGGCCGCCAGGTCACATGACCTATGACGTCATATTTATGACATGTATACAATCATGTATACATGAACCCGGATCATGATCGCACAAAAATTAAACACAAGGATATGGCATACAGTTCATAAAACATCAAAATCCGTACCTTTGTAATTAGACTGATGAACTGCATATGCCTGAAAATTAGGAAATAGACATGTAAATATTTCCTCTAATTGTCAAAAATAAGGTCAGAGTTCGATTACCCAACCCAGAAACATAAAATGGTGAACCTCGTGTAAATCCTGACAAAAAACTCAAAAACTGACATGTTTGACTCAAAAATGACCTTTAAGATGACCTTGAGGGTTGACCTTGACCTCGAATCATCAAAATAACATAATAATTGGATTCCTCGACCTCGAAACCCCCTGAAAAGTGGTATCGTACATGATTCCAACCCTTTTGGTTATTTAACTGATTTTCCTCTAATCCGGGTGGCGGCCATTTAGTATTTCGCCAATATGGGGCCCCCGGGGGGGGGGGGGTGCCCGTCTTGGCGCCCGTCAAAAATCGAAAGAGTATGGCATGGGCAACATCTGGGCCAAATTTGGTGCTTTTGGAAGAATTTGAACCAAACGGCCCCAAAATATCCCTAAGGGCCCTGACTATAAAGAGTTCCTGGTTCATTGTAGTTTGTTGTTGTTGTTATTGTTATTGTTATTGTTGTTGTTGTTGTTATTGTTATTGTTGTTGATGAAGAAGAAGAACCAACAAATGAAAAATCGCTCCGAGAGCCACACTTGGCAAAAGAGATCAAAGTAGAATAGCAGTCAGTAGAGCATCCTTTTCACCCCAAAGATAGTTGGTGGTTGAATTCAATGATCTGATATGCAAATCATCTTCAAATTTTGAGTTAATAGGATGAAAATTGATAATTTTAGAAATTTGGCCTATGTTGACCTTTTGGCCGATGCTGATCTCAAAAAATCGTTGGTGGTTGCATTCAGTTAGCTGATATGAAAATCCCATTCAGATTTCAAGTCAATCGGATGAAAATTGAGGATTTTAGAGACTAGTGAGGTAACCGTGCTACGCACGGGTGGGAGGCCAGAAGTAAACAAACAATGCAGAAACGGCGAATGCTAAAGCATGAAAACAATAAATTCCACATTCCTGTAGCACCTTCAGTCGCACGTCAGACATGGACAGCAAGTTTGTGAAGGACTTCCATGAAAAACGTACCCGTTCGCAAACAAACGTGTATGTTTGTGCCATACCCAGTCAATGGCGAATCTGCATATGGCGATCCGTGAATTCACGTTTAGAATGTAATACCGTCACTGCATTTCGTCATTCACTTGAACTTGACATCTCTTTTTTTCATTCCAAACAACATAACTCCAATCACAAATTAAATAGCATTAATATATAAAATAAACTTTTAACAACATTCGTGACATAAACAAATATTTAAATCCTGAACGAACGGATAATCCTGTGAAGTTCCGTATGGTTGAGTGAATACAATTACTCATTCAAAATCGTAATTGTATTCACTCAATTCCAATCATCAATTGATACTTTAACAAAATACTGTTTTAAATGACGGTTGTATTGGGATATTATCAAACCAGCTCATTGCCATAATCGTCAACGTTGTTAATAATTATATTTGAAGAAGAAGAAGACGTTTTGGTCTCATCCATAACCATATACGTTTGCTCTATTATATAGAAGCTGAAATTGGAAAAACAATATAGCCTATTTTACTCCAGGGGGTCCCAGGAATACCCACTCAAAATATCGTTGCGATCGGTTCAGCCGTTTTTGCAGTACCTGGGAACGGACAGACAGATGGACATTTGGTGAATTATAGTAAGACGAGCAACAGTACCCGCCCTACGGGCGTGGCTTAAATTGGGAAGCCCAAATGAAAAGGTAAAATATCAGAAATTGAAGGCTTTTTATTTTAAATGATTCATATAAACATCCGTTGAATCATATCACACGCAAATCATCAAAATCTAAACAGTACATGGCTAAACAGTACATGGACGATCACGTACCATGTACGTCTCGCTCGCTCTCATGTTGTCCCGATAATGATCCTTCTGCAGGTTCACCGACGGAAACCTTGTTACGACTTTTACTTCCTCTAGACAGTTAAGTTCGCTCATCTTTTCGGTGCACTTGCACTAGCCGGGAACGGCCCCTGCAGGGGCTGATCCGAGGATCTCATCAAACCGTCCGATCGGTAGTAGTGACGGGCGGTGTGTACAAAGGGCAGGGACTTAATCAACTCGAGCTGATGACTCACGCTTACTGGGAATTCCTCGTTCGTGGGACACTGTCTCAAGCCCCAGTCCCCATCACGGATGGGGCTCAGCGGTTTACCCGAGCCTGACGCTGGCCCGTCCAGTGTAGCGCACGTGCGGCCCCGGACATCGAAGGGCATTAAACGTTCATTAAGCGTTCATTAAAGGATTACGAAACGAAAAACATTACGAAATTACGTTCACACCGTCACGTAAACACTACCATGAACACATACATCGTCACAACATCGTCACAATGAGAACATCGTCACAATGAACGTTATGCAAACGTGAATGTTATGTGGGAGACCAAACCGGAGAATGCTGGAGGCCAAAGCTGAAATTGGGAAAACTAAATAGCCTATTTTACTCCTGGAGATCCCACGATTACCCACCCAAAATATCTTTGCGATCAGTTCAGCAGTTTTTACGGTACCTTTGAACAGAAAGACAGACGGACATTTGGTGAATTATGGTAAGATCGTCACAATGAGAACATCGTCACAATGAACGTTATGCGAACGCGAATGTTATGCGGGAGTCCAAATCTGAGAATGCTGGAGACCAAAGCTGAAATTGGGAAAACTAAATAGCCTATTTTACTCCCAGGGGTCCCAGGATTACCCACCCAAAATATCTTTGCGATCGGTTCAGCAGTTTTTACTGTACCTTCAAACAGACAGACGGACATTTGGTGAATTATAGTAAGATTTGAAAAAAGTGGTTGAACTTTTCACCTAAAAAATATATAAGATTTTGTCGGACCACAAACTCTACCATTTGGTGAAGTTTCATGAAGATCGGTTTAAAATTGTGACCTGCTGGCAAATATAAGTGAGCGGACCGACAAACACACAAACCAGAGTGATCAACATGCTGGTCAAAAAAAAACATGACCAAAAGTCTAACAGTGGCGTATCCGGGCTTGCAAAATATTATAAACCACAAACACACATGATTTAACAACTTGCCTTTGCCTCTTGGAAGGCTAATCCAACTGAAGGCAATCTCAGTTCCTTCCACCAAGCTCGGAACAAGTGTGTGTTTACCCTCAGGAGTGCCAGGAAGCACTATCTCTCCTCACTCAAGAATTAACTCTCAAACCTGTCTCCTTCCTCCAAATCCTGGTGGCGTCTGGTCAAATCCGTTTCTGGTGTTTGTTCCCCCTCCATCCCCTCCCTTACCTCAAATGGCCACACATTTGACATCGCACGTGACAAAGCCGAATGCCTCAACTCTGTGTTTGCCTCAAAATCCTTAGTCCCAAACCCATCTCTCTCTGTTCCCACCTTTCCCAGTCGAACCCAACTGCTCCTGGACTCTGTGTCCTTCTCTCCTGACAAGGTGGAGGAGTTTTTGTCAAACCTCGACTCTGATTCTGCAACTGGACCAGATGGCATCAGCCCACGGGTCCTAAAATCCTGCTCTGCCGCTCTATCTCACCCTCTCTCTGTTCTTTTCACCCTATCTTTTGCTTAAGGTCATCTGCCAGCATCCTGGAAATCAGCAAACATTACCGCTTTACACAAAAAAGGTGCAAAAACAGATCCTTGCAACTACAGACCAATCAGCCTGCTCCCAATTATCAGCAAAGTCATGGAATCCATCATTGCTTCAGATATGAAATCTTTCCTCTTCTCCAATGGCTTGATCTCTGATCATCAATTTGGTTTCAGACCAGGTCACTCTACTCTGGACATGCTGCTTCTGCTGTCTCAACAATGGATGGAGGTCCTCAATGCCAAACAGGAAATCAGAGCTGTCTCCCTTGACATATCACGTGCCTTCGATACGGTTTGGCACCCAGCTCTGCTCACCAAACTCTCCTCCTATGGTATCCATGGAAATCTCCATGCATGGCTTGCGGACTTCCTCTCTGGTCGTAGTAAACGTGTGGCCCTGAATGGATTTCTCTCATCTCCCCTTCCTGTTCAGGCTGGAGTTCCCCAAAGCAGTGTGCTGGGCCCTGTGCTTTTTCTGGTCTTTATCAATGATCTCTCCGACTCTCTGGAAAATCCTCTCTATCTCTTTGCTGATGACTCCACTCTCTGCCGCTCCATTCCTCTTCCCTCAGATCGGCAGTCTGCAGCCTCCTCACTCTCTGAAGACCTGGACAAAATAACAGACTGGTCAAACAAGTGGAACATGTCTTTCAATCCTGACAAATCTCACACTCTTACTATGTCTCCCCGAAAAGATCGACTGGACAACCCTCCAATCTACTTTCTCAACAATCCTCTCCAAGAAGTTCTGTCGCTCAAGCTTTTGGGTCTCACTTTCTGCCATGATATTTCTTGGGAAAACCACATTTCCAAGCTGGCCTCCAAAGCCAGTCGCCGACTGGGCATCCTCCGTCGTGCGAAGTCCTTCCTAGGCACACCTGAGCTCCTCACCACATACAAGGCTTTCATCCACAGCTCAATGGAATACTGTTCTCCCCTATGGGCTGGTGCTCCTGCCTCACACCTGGCTCGGCTTCACGCTGTTGAATCCAAAGCTTTCAGAATCATTGGAATCTCCCGCGATGAAGCTATCTCTGAGGGCCTTTCACTCATTCACCGCAGGCAGGTAGGTGGTCTTTCTGTCTTCTACCGACTCCTCTCCGGCCTTTCTCCCCCAGCTCTCTCTCTGTGCTCTGTCCCCCAAATATTCCTACAGGTCGCACAAGATCTGCCAGCAACCCTCTGATGGTTAAACTGCCGAAATCTCGGCTCTCTGCTCACCTTCACTCTTTCATTCCTCTTTTCTCCCACCTCTGGAACAAACTCCCACACTCCCTTCAATCCCACTCCTCCCTCCAGGTCTTTAAAACAGCTGTTCACCACCATCTCTTATCTTCCCCCATCCAAAACCTTGATCTTTTCTACCCCCACTAATTCACCCCAGATCCACCTTGTTTGAAATTCCAACTTCTTTCCTGGAAGTCCTGGCAGTGTCCATATGTTTTATACCTCTCCCACCCCCCCCCCTTCCCATGCCTCCCCCCAAAGCCCTCTCCCTCCCACAGATCTCTCGATGTCTCCATGTCTCTCGGTCCCTGCTCTCAAATGTTGTGTTTGTCTCCTTCCCCCTCTCTCCCCATCTTGTCTACCGCTCCCGATGTTATTTGTTTTATGTGTCTGTTTGTCTTTCTGTGTGATTAATGTTCGCTCTTTCACGAGCCTCGATCTTGTATACAAAAAAAAAAAGAAAAAAAAAAGAAGCTTTTTAAACAGTCGCAAATGCTGTTCATAACATTAAACAAAGAAATTTGGAGGAATCCAGACATCCATGAGGTAAGTTTTACTTACAGATCTGAGCGAAGATCTACTGTATTCTATATACCCTACAAGAGGTTGGAGGTGTGCTCATTTACCAAACTGTTAGCTGGCGCTTGCTAAGCCAGCCATTCCTTAAGGGTTTTGAATGGAGTGCTTGATCGAATGCTTAAACCACTTGGTGATCTCTCCACAAGAAACTTGGTAAATGAACGCACACCAAATGTTCTTGAGACCCTATCACAGAGAGACTGTAATCTATATACGCCAAAGAGGAATGACCTTTCCTGCCGCTCTCGAAGTGAGCGGGTGTTTACGCCGTAATGACATCATATACGTAATGACGTAGCATGACGGCCGGACACAAAACTACCGCTGCTTTAATATATATATATTATATAAGATATATATTTAACCTCCAGTAACGTTGCAGTCACTACAAAGGAATTAGTGTTACGATTAGATTCACTATCATAATAACGTTATGTTATTATTACGAAAATTATATTATTTAAAAAGAAAACGAGGTGAATTCCTTACTTCTGCTTTTGCACCGCTTCAATCCATCAACTTTCTATTCAAGACATTGGGATTAAAGTTTATGTTTATATTTACTATAATATTATTATTATTACTCCGAAAACGATACTACTGAAACAATACCACTGTATTAAGAAACCTTGGTTTAATTTGTCTGAAGCGGAAGGTGAGGCATGGAGCCTAAGGCCTATACATACCATATCGTTGGAAGAGACGTAACGCCGATGCTTTCGATATTTGATAGTCATTTTAACAATCGGTTTGTTTGTGTTTCACACTGAATGAAAAACAGGTAGAGCGTGGCGATTGTGATATATGACAGGTTCGATAATATGTTCGGCATTAACGGCATATAAATCAAAATGCCGGTGCATGGAGAGTCGGCCGCCGTACCGCCGTAATGACATCAGACGTAATCACATCACCCTGTCATATGACCAAATTCTCAGCTCTGATTTGTATACCTTTGAGGGGACATACATACATACAAACATACAAATATACATACATACATACATACATGCAGACGGACAAACACTGTTCTAGACGGCTCTGCCTGATGGGCTACGCCGTAAAAAAATTGCCAAGTAATAAATGTATAATGTGAAGATATCAGTTGTTATGAGATTCCAGTTATTACCTCCGCCACCAAAGATGGATGGAGGTTATGTTTTCACCCCTGTCTGTCTGTCCATTAGTCTGTCCGTTTGTGAACAAAATATCTCCAAATGTTGTCGACGGATTCGGACGAAATTTGGCAGAGAGGTAGTGCATGTGACAAGGACGAAATGATTAGAATTTGGTGATTCGGATCTGGCTACGAGAATTTTTAAAGTAATACTTCACCATTGGGAAATATGGCCAACCAGGCGGAGGTATGTTCTCTACTGAGTGCCGTTGTAGTTCATTCATGATAACATCACAATGTGAACATGGACAGAGAAAGGAATGAAATTGTATTCCACAAAAGATGATTTCCGGATAATCCTGAACTTTCCACAGTCTCACAATATACTTATTCAGAACTACATTACAATCTCATAACCTTCACGTGTTAAACTATTACAAAGTGGATCAGCTGGTGGGGTGAGGGTGGGTAACCAATGTACAGCTGGTAGACAGTTGTGTTGGTCACGTGCTCCCTGGGCGAGTGACCAATGTACAGCTGGTGGTTGTGTTGGCCACGTGCTCAATGGGGAGTAACCAATGTACAGCTGGTAGTTGTGTTGGTCACGTGCTCCATCGGGAGTAACCAATGTACAGCTGGTAGTTGTGTTGGTCACGTGCTCCCTGTGCGAGTAACCAATGTTCAGCTGGTAGTTGTGTTGGTCATGCGCTCCATGGGGAGTAACCAATGTACAGCTGGTAGTTGTGTTGGTCACGTGCTCCATGGGGAGTAACCAATGTACAACTGGTAGTTGTGTTGGTCATGTGCTCCCTGTGTGAGTAACCAATGTACAGTTGGTAGTTGTGTTGTTCATGTGCTCCCTGGGCGAGTAACCAATGTACAGCTGGTAGTTGTGTTGGTCACGTGCTCCATGGGGAGTAACCAATGTACAGCTGGTAGTTGTGTTGGTCAGGTGCTCCCTGGGCGTTTAGCCAATGTACAGCTGGTAGTTGTGTTGGTCACATGCTCCCGGGGCGGGTAACCAATGTACAGCTGGTAGTTGTGTTGGTCACGTGCTCCCCAGGCGAGTAACCAATGTACATCTGGTAGTTGTGTTGGTCACATGCTCCCTGGGCGTTTAACCAATGTACAGCTGGTAGTTGTGTTGGTCACGTGCTCCCTGGGCGTTTAACCAATGTACAGCTGGTAGTTGTGTTGGTCACATGCTCCCTGGGTGGGTAACCAATGTACAGCTGGTAGTTGTGTTGGTCACGTGCTCCATGGGGAGTAACCAATGTACAGCTGGTAGTTGTGTTGGTCAGGTGCTCCCTGGGCGTTTAGCCAATGTACAGCTGGTAGTTGTGTTGGTCACATGCTCCCGGGGCGGGTAACCAATGTACAGCTGGTAGTTGTGTTGGTCACGTGCTCCCCAGGCGAGTAACCAATGTACATCTGGTAGTTGTGTTGGTCACATGCTCCCTGGGCGTTTAACCAATGTACAGCTGGTAGTTGTGTTGGTCACGTGCTCCCTGGGCGTTTAACCAATGTACAGCTGGTAGTTGTGTTGGTCACATGCTCCCTGGGTGGGTAACCAATGTACAGCTGGTAGTTGTGTTGGTCACGTGCTCCCCAGGCGGGTAACCAATGTACATCTGGTAGTTGTGTTGGTCACGTGCTTCCTGTGCAAGTAACCATTGTACAGGTCGTAGTTGTGTTGGTCAAGTGCTCCCTGGGCGATTAACCAATGTTTGGGGCACGACCTCCTGTGATTGGGACGTTAGTTCCGGTCACGACTTCCTGTGGTTGAGTATGTTAGTTCAGAGCTTTGTTTGGAGCACGACCTCCTGTGATTGGGGATGTTAGTTCGGGTCACGACTTCCTGTGGTTGAGTATGTTAGTTCAGAGTTTTGTTCGGCGCACAACCTCTTGTGATTGGGGATGTTAGTTCAGGGCTATGTTCGGGGCATGACCTCTTGTGGTTTGGGATGTTAGTTTGAGGTTGTGTTCGTGGCATGACCTCCTGTGGTTTGGGATGTTAGTTCAGGGCTATGTTGGGGGCACGACCTCCTGTGGTTTGGAATGATAGTTTGAGGTTGTGTTCGTGGCACGACCTCCTGTGGTTTGTGATGATAGTTCAGGGCTATGTTCGGGGCACGACCTCCTGTGGTTTGGGATGATCGTTTGAGGTTGTGTTCGGGGCACGACCTCCTGTGGTTTCGGATGTTAGTTCAGGGCTATGTCCGGGGCACGACCTCCTGTGGTTTGGGATGATAGTTTGGGGTTGTGTTCAGGGCACGACCTCCTGTGGTTTGGGATGTTAGTTCAGGGCTATGTTTGGGGCACGACCTCCTGTGGTTAGGGATGATAGTTTTAGGTTGTGTTCGTGGCATATCCTCCTGTGGTTGGGGATGATAGTTTGAGGTTGTGTTTGGGGCATGACATCCTGTGATTGGGGATGTTAGTTTGAGGTTGTGTTCGTGGCGCGACCTCCTGTGGTTTGGGATGTTAGTTCAGGGCTATGTTCGGGGCACGACCTCCTGTGGTTAGGGATGATAGTTTGAGGTTGTGTTCATGGCTCGACCTCATGTGGCTTGGGATGTTAGTTCAAGGCAATGTTCGGGGCATGACCTCCTGTGGTTTGTGATGATAGTTTGAGGTTGTGTTTGTGGCACGTCCTCCTGTGGTTGGGGATGATAGTTTGCGGTTTTGTTTGGGGCATGACATCCTGTGATTGGGGATGTTAGTATGAGGTTGTGTTTGGGGCATGACCTCCTGTGGTGTGGGATGTTTGTTTGAGGTTGTGTTCGTGGCACGACCTCCTTTGGTTTGGGATGTTAGTTCAGGGCTATTTTCCTGGGCACGGCCTCCTGTGGTTAGGAATGATAGTTTGATGATGTGTTTGGGGCATGACATTCTGTGATTGGGGATGTTAGTTCACGTCACGACCTCCTGTGGTTGAGTATGTTAGTTCAGGGTTATGTTTGGGGTGTGTTACGGATTTGTCACTTCCGTCTTTGTGGTTGTCATCCACTTGAAGCATTTTTAGTTTCATGTACTATTATTGTTAAAGTTTGAGTGTGAAATGGAGATAACTGTCTTCAAAGGTAAAAAATAATGTCTCAGAAGGAAAACGAGATGGGTGACGGGGAAAACGGAAGAAGAAGAGGAGGCGGGCGAGCGGATCGAGTGAGATCGGGAAAGGAAGGCCTATCTGCTTCGAGAGGTCGAGCGGATGCTGGTGGACATTGGTCACGAGCGAATATTGGTTTCCCCGGGAAAGGGATTCCTGTGACAGTGTAGTTATTACTGTGGCAAATACACCTGTGTGACGGGTTTTGCTTTTGGTTCCGAAAGTGAATCATCGCTGGAGAGCAGGTATGCCTCCATTACCTGCCCATCCGCCATTTCACCTCGCACAGCCATTTCACCTCACACCAGCCATTCACCTGGTTCTCGTGTGTGTCGTGGATTTCGTTTGGGAACTCGCGGTTCTCCGCTTGGGAGCCGCTGATCATTCATGTCAGCGTCATTGTCTGGTGAACCGAAGGTGTGAATTCCCAGTCGCCTTTTGGGTGAACGTTTACCAGACCGATGTCGGCCCGACACCTCACCAAGCGGCTCTTCTGCAGCGTCGACTGTGAGCCGTTCTGGGTTCAGGTCTCAGTACGACCTTTTCTTCTGATCGCGAGAGCCAAGGGGATCGACTTTGGCCTGGTATCGTGACACAGTGACTTTGGGGGATGTTACCGATTGCTCTAGTGGCAATACCGTGAGTTATTGATTCAGGAAACTGGTGGTACCATCATAGAAATTATATGGTGTTTACTGTGCAAGTGAGGTTTTCTTGTACGTGTGTTACTTGTTATTATTGTGTGGTTTTAAAACAATACTTGGTTTTTGTAACAATTGATTGGTGTGGTTTCACCATAGGTCATTAGCACACATAATAGCACATCTTTCTGCCATGACTCCTATCGGGGCTCGGAGGAACACCGTGGCTGGGGTTTGGGGAGGAGCACGTAACAGGTGTTATTACTTTCACCAAAGAAGGGGGACGTAGCTTGTGTTTCTTCACCATTTACCTGCCCAAAAGCAGGGTGTTATTACTTTCACCAAAGAAGGGGGACGTAGCTTGTGTTTCTTCACCATTTACCTGCCCAAAAAAGTAATCTTCACCTTCACCATTTACCTGCCTGCGTAATTCATAAGTGAAACACCAGCGCAGTCATCTTCGGAGACTTCCAATCACCCCTTTTAGGATGAGCACTCCTGAAATAATGAAGATTACTTTAGGAAAAAATATTCACCTCGTTGCAGAATATCTGTGTCTGGAACAATAATCTGAAACTATACTACACTCAAAACGATACTCTGAGGTTTCTGAACTTCAGACCAGACCTTGGCGGGTTAAACCAGTTTTATGAGTGCACAACCGTCCCTCTTCCCTCAGAGCATATTTATGGTGGCCCAATTCTATTTGTCTGAAGGCCTTTGAGCTTCTACATATATATATATATATATATATATATATATATATATATATATATATATAGCATGACATATCAAACTATTCAGCCTGGAGGAGGTATGCTCTCAACCGAGTGTTGTTCTAATTGTGGATTGTACTGTTTTTAATATTGTTAATGGGGTTTGGTCAGGTTTTTGAGTTGGATCTGTGGGTGGTGTCGAGGAAAATATCAGTCCTCACGGGGTTGAATATGAAGTGTTTAATTACTCGGGGACATTGTCAGAAACCAAAGCAATTACAAGAGAACCAGCACAATCATACAACAGTTAGCACATCAGGATCAATGTCTAGATTAATTCTCCTTGAGTTCGGTCTTGTATAGGAGTTTTCTACAATAGAATGGGATTAGAGGATTTGCAGGTGTGGGGTGGGTGAATGTAGGGCATTAGCCACCTTATCTCTTTTGAGGTGATGTTTGCGTCAACCCTGCACCATGAAGAATCAAAGGAAATCGTGTAAGAATGTCACGATAGGACAAGACGTCAAAGAGAGAGGAGGAGTCTTGTCAGAATTCAGGACTACCCCTGATTGTTAGTGTCTCATTCTCGAGTTCCCTCATACAAAATATTTCACTCAGCCAAAGGTTGTTTACCATCTGTGTTGTAAGCATTGCACTCTGCGTCCTAGTCCAAGGTTTAGTGACATTCTTCTGTTTCTCCTCCTGACACTGTGTCTCCTTTGTATTATTTCATTATTATACTGTCCTTTTGACCTACATATTTAGCCTAAGCTTATGTATATAATATGTCCCTCAATTCAAATAATAATAACTTCTAATTACCTTTGTTATACTGATTACATAAGGAATACTAGAACAGCACTCAGTAGAGAGCATACCTCCGCCTGGTTGGCCATATTACTCAATGGTGAAGAATCACTTAAAAAATTAAATAATTCTCATATCCGAATCCATATACAGATCTTCACCAAAATCGAATCGATTCTTCTTTGTCACACGCACAACCAGTCCACCAAGTTTCGTCCAAATCCATCCATAACGTTTTGAGAAATCCTGCTATGTGTCGTTTTTGGCCCTATATCCCAATGGTGAAGAATCACTTAAAAAATTCTCGTAGCCGGATCCGAATCCAGATCTTCACCAAAATCTAATCATTTCGTCCTTGTGACATACGCTACATCTCTGCCAAATTTCGTCGGAATATGTCCACAACTATTTGAGATATTTTGTTCACAAACAAACAAACAAACAGACAAACATTAAGACGTCATGCACATCACGATACTTGCAAAATCCACCCCCCTCACCCCCCAAAAAGAGGATGCCATTGATCCATCTATTTGTCAATTTCATCGATATAAAAATTGACGATCTTGATCAAAGCTCGGGTTAATAGCATGAAAAGTGACGATTTTTCAGATGATAAATTGATGATTTTGGAAGTTTGACCTTGAGTTGACTTTTGACCTCAAAAATAGTTTGTTTCCCAATATAGTGACTCAATATACAAATGCTGTTTAATTTTTGGATGAAAATTGATTATTTTAGAAGTTTGACCTTGAGTTGACCATTGACCTTTTGACCGAAATAATTTGTTGGTTTCCCAATTCAGTGACTAAATATACAAATGTTCTTCAATTTTCAAGTCAATCAGATGGAAATTGATGGTTTTTCAGATGAAAAATATTGATTTTGGAAGTTTGACCTTGAGTTGACCTTTGACCTTTTGACCTCAAAAAGAGTAGGTTTTCCTATTTAGTGACTCAATGTGCAAATGCTGTTAAATTTTCAAGTCAACAATGGAATACTGCTCTCCCCTCTGGGCTGGTGCTCCTGCCTCACACCTAGCTCGTCTTCACGCTGTTGAAAGCAAAGCATTCAGAATCATTGGAATCTCCCGCGATGAAGCTAACTCCAAGGGCCTCTCACTCACTCACCGCAGACAGGTTGGTGGTCTTTCCGTCTTCTACCGACTCCTTTGTGGCTTTGCCCCCCCAGCACTCTCTGGGCTCTGTCCCGCAAATATTCCTACAGGTCGCACAAGATCTGCCTGCAACCCTCTTATGGTTAAACTGCCAAAATCAAGA
Organism: Myxine glutinosa; assembly: GCF_964187855.1. Classification (NCBI taxonomy): domain Eukaryota; kingdom Metazoa; phylum Chordata; class Myxini; order Myxiniformes; family Myxinidae; genus Myxine; species Myxine glutinosa. The sequence goes on from NC_136261.1 coordinate 386,001,061, forward strand.
CTCTCTGCTCACCTTCACTCCTTCATTCCTCTTTTCTCTCGCCTCTGGAACAAACTCCCTCACTCTCTTCAATCCCACTCCACCCTCCAGGTCTTTAAAACAGCTGTTCACCACCATCTCTTATCTTCCCCCATCCAAAACCTTGATCTTTTCTATCCCCGATAATTTCACCCCAATTCCACTTTTTGAAATACCAACTTCTGTCCTGGAAGTCCTTGGTGTCCTTGTGTTTTATACTTCTCCACACCCCCCCCCCCACCCTTCCCACGCCTCCTCCCCCCAAGCCCTCTCCCTCCCACACATCTCCCACACATCTCCCTGCTCTTAAATGTTGTGTGCTCTCAAGTGTTTGTGTGCTTCCCATTCTCTTGTCTTCCGCTCCCTCTTTTTATATATTTTGTTTGTCTGGTTGATTTGTTTGTGAAGTAAATGTCAGCTCTTTCACAAGCCTCGATTCAGTACACACAAAAAAAAAAAAAATCGGATGAAAATTGATGGTTTTTCAGATGAAAATTGATGTTTTTTGAAGTTTGACCTCGAGTTGACCTTTGACCTTTTGACAAAAATCGTTGGTTTTTAAATTTAGTGACTCAATATACAAATGGTGTTCAATTTTCAAGTCAATCGGATTAAAAATGGCAATTTTAGAAATTCGACCTCCAGATGACCTTTGAACTTTGACCTCAGAATCAATAGGCCTCGCAATTGAGACGACCTCTACAAATTATTGAAGTTTCGTTATGATCGGTTTAGAATTCGGACCTGTAGGGCAGTGAAAAATAGACAAACAAACAAACAAGAAGACGTCATGCAGAGCATGATACTTGCAAAATCCGCCCCCAACCCCCAAGAAAAAAAATTCCATTGATGCAGCAAATTGTCCATTTCATCAAGATTAAAATTGACAATCTTGATCAAAGCTCGGGTCAACAGTAAGAAAAGTGACGATTTTTCAGATGAAAAATGATGAATTTGGAAGGTTGACCTTGAGTTGACCTTTGACCTATTGACCTCAAAAATAGTTAGTTTCCCTATTTAGTGACAATGTGCAAATGCAAAAAAATAGTTAGTTTCCCTATTTAGTGACAATGTGCAAATGCTTTTCAATTTTCAAGTCAATCGGATGAAAATTGAGGATTTTAGAAAGTTGGCCTATGTTGACCTTTTGTCCTATGTTGACCTCGAATATAGTTGGTGGTTGAATTCAGTGACCATATATGTGAATCCTCTTAAAATTTCAAGTCGATCAAATGAAAATTGGTGATTTTAGGAATTCGGCCAATGTTGACCTTTTGGCCTATGTTTACTTAAAATATAATTTATGGTTGAATTCAGTGACCAGATATGCAAGTCCTCTTCAAATTTCAAGTAAATTGGATGAAAATTGAAAATTTTAGAAATGTGGCCTATGTTGACCTTTTGGCCTATGTTGACCTCAAATATACTTGGTGGTTGAATTCAGTGACCAGATATGCAAGTCCTCTTCAAATGTCAAGTCAATCGGATGAAAATTGAGGATTTTACAAATTTGGCCTTTGTTGACCTTTTGGCTTATTTTGACCTCAAATATACTTGGTGGTTGAATTCAGTGACCATATATATAAATCCTCTTAGAATTTCAACTCAATCAAATGAAAATTAGTGATTTTAGAAATTCAGCCCATGTTGACCTTTTGGCCTATGTTCACCGAAAATATAATTTGTGGTTGAATTCAGTGACCAGATATGCAAGTCATCTTCAAATTTCAAGTCAATTGGATGAAAATTGAGGATTTTAAAAATTTGGCCTATGTTGATCTTTTGGCCTATGTTGACCTTTTCGCCTATGTTGACCTCAAAAATACTTGGTGGTTGAATTCAGTGACCACATATGTAAGTCTTCTCCAAAGTTCAAGTCAAATGGATGAAAATTGAGGATTTTAGAAATGTGGCCTATGTTGACCTTTTGGCCTATGTTGACCTCAAATATACTTGGTGGTTGAATTCGGTGACCACATATGCAAGTCCTCTTCAAATTTCAAGTCAATCGGATGAAAATTGAGGATTTCGGAAATTTGACCTTTGTTGATCTTTTGGCCTATGTTGACCTTTTGGCCTATGTTGACCTCAAAAATACTTGGTGGTTGAATTCAGTGACCAGTTATGCAAGTCCTCTTCAAATTTCAAGTAAATCGGATTTAAAATGGCGATTTTAGAAATTTGACCTCCAGGTGACCTTTGACCTTTGACCTCAAAATCAGTAGTCTTCTCAATTGGTACGACCTATGCAACTTGGTGAAGTTTTGTGACGATCGGTTTCGAATTGTGACCTGTAGGCCGGTGACAAACAGACAAACGGATCAAAAATCGGTCTCATGCCGGAATGTACTTTTTTATCGGCCATTTTTGACAAATATGGCGGCCGAATCACGTGACCGATGACATCATCATTGTTTGTTTTCTAAACTAATTTATTCCGAGATTATGCTCAATAAATTTCATCTTGATCGGATGAAGTTTTGTACTTGTCAAATTATGACGTCATAATGGAGGCACCTATGACATCATCATTAACATATTTTATTCCCCATAGAGTGTTCTTTACAATGAGCCATGTCCCAATTTTTTTTCCATTCAGCACTTTCAGAGATATAGAGGTGCAAATTTTTTGGTTTTTCCAAGATGGCAGCCGAACCATGTGACCGATGACGTCATCATTCTTTTTTTTTCTCCACCAGTTTATGCCGACTTGGCGCTCAAGAAATTGTATCTTGCTTGGATGAAGTTTTGTACTTGTCGAATTATCGAATTATGACATCATAATGGAGGCCTTGGGCCAAGAGAGTTAAAAATTGGGCACAATCTATTCCAAGGCAAGACAAATATGTGTGTGAAGTATGGCGATTATATGTGCCACGGTGTAGACATAGTACTGCGCACAGACAGACAGACAGACAAACAGACAGACCAACCAACCAACATACTTGCTGGAATCTTTTCCGGCAAGTAACCAACCAACATACTTGCCGGAATTTTTTCCGGCAAGTAACAAACAGATGAAAAATCACTCCTAGAGCGACACTTGGCAAAACAGAACAAAGTAGAATGGCACTCAGGACAGCATCCTTTTGACCTCAAAAATATTTGGTGGTTGAATTCAGTTGGCCGATATGAAAATCCTATTCAAATTTCAAATCAATCGGATGAAAATTGAGTATTTTAGAAATGTGAAAAAGTGGTTGACCTTTGGCCTATGTTGACCTTTTCGCCTGCTGATCGCAAAATAGTTAGTGGTTCAATTCAGTTAGCTGAAATTAAAATCCTATTCAAATTTCAAGTCAATCGGATGAAAATTGAGGATTTTAGAAATTTGGCCTATGTTGATATTTTGGCCTATGTTGACCTTTTGGCCTATGTTGACCTCAAAAATACTTGTTGGTTGAATTCAGTGACCAGATGTGCAAGTCCTCTTCAAATTTCAAGTCAATCGGATGAAAATGGAGGATTTTAGAAATTTGGCCTATGATGACCTTTTGGCCGATGTCGACCTCAATAATACTTGGTGGTTGAATTCACTGACCAGATATGCAAGACCTCTTCAAATTTCAAGTCAATCGGATGAAAATTGAGGATTTTAGAAATTTAGCAAAGTTGGTGGGTGACCTTTGGCCTAAGTTGACATTCTTGCTTTTGACCAACTTTACCATTTGGTAAAGTTTCGTGAAGATCGGTTGAAAATTGTGACCTGTTGGCCAGTGACAAACAAATGGACAGACAGACAGACAGACAGGCAAAACCACAAACGCAACCGATCAATATACTTGAAAAATCTTCGATTTTGCAAGTAACAAACAAGAAGACGTCATGCGGAGCACGATACTTGCAAAAATCCCCCCCCCCCCCCCCTCCAAAAGGTTTTCCATTGATACAGCAAATTGTCTATTTCATGAAGATTAAAATTTACGATCTTGATCAAAGCTCATAAAACAGGATGAAAAGTGACGATTTTTCAGATGAAAAATGGTGATTTTGTAAGTTTGACCGTGAGTTGACCTTTGACCTTTTGACCTCAAAACTAGTTGGTTTTCCTATTTAGTGAAACAATGTGCAAATGCTGTTCAATTTCCAAGTCAATCGGATGAAAATTGACGGTTTTTCAGATGAAAATTGATGATTTTTAAAAATTGACCTTGAATTGACCTTTGACCATTTGACCTCAAAAAATGTTAATTTCCCAATTTAGTGACTCAATATACAAATGCTATTCAATTTTCAAGTAAATCGGATTTAAAATGGCGATTTTAGAAATTTGACCTCCAGGTGACCTTTGACCTCAAAATCAATAGCCTTCTCAATTGGTACAATCTATACAACCTGGTGAAGTTTCGTGACAATCGGTTTCGAATTGTGACCTGTAGGCCGGTGACAAACAGACAAACAGATCAAAAATCGGTCTCATGCCGGAATGTACTTTTTATCGGCCATTTTGGACAAATTTGGCGGCCGAACCCCTTGTCCGATGACGTCATCATTATTTGTTTTCTTAACTAATTTATTCCGAGATTATGCTCAAGAAATTTCATCTTCATCGGATTAAGTTTTGTACTTGTCGAATTATGACATCATAATGGAGGCAAATATGACATCATCATTAACATATTTTATTCCCCATGGAGAGTTCTTTTCAATGAGCCATGTCAAAAAAAATTCTATTCAGCACTTTCGGAGATATAGAGGTGCAAAGTTTTTCGGTTTTTCCAAGATGGCGGCCAAGCCATGTGACTGATGACGTCATCATTATTTTTTTTTTCTCCACCAGTTTATGCCGACATGGCACTCAAGAAATTGCATCTTGATTGGATGAAGTTTTGTACTTGTCGAATTATCGAATTATGACGTCATAATGGAGGTTTTGGGCCCAGATCGTAAAAAATTGGGCACAGTCTGTTCCAGAGCAAGACAAATATGTGTGTAAAGTATGGCGATTCTAGTGCAACGATGTAGACATAGTACTGCACACAAACAAACAGACAGACAAACAGATGAAAAATCGGTCAGAGACAGAGGACTTGCCGGGATGTACTTTTTTTTTTTGATTTTCCAACCACTCCCCGCCATCACGGTCGTCTCTCCAACGCACAATCCCACGAGATATGCGGAAAGGACAACCCAAAACCAATTATCTTTTTAATATTTGCCCTTGTTTAGGCTTTTGTGTTAAAACAAATATGGCGGCCGATCCACGTGACCGATGATGTCATCATTATTTGTTTTCTAAACTAATTTATTCCTCGATTACGCTGAAGAAATTTCATCTTGATCGGATGAAGTTTGTACTTGTCGAATTATGACGTCATAATAGAGGCACCTATGACATCATCATTAACATATTTTATTCCCCATGGAGAGTTCTTTGCAATGAGCCATGTCTCAATAATTTCTATTCAGCACTTTCAGAGATAAAGAGGTGCAAAGTTTTTCGGTTTTTCCATGATGGCGGCTGAACCAGTCGACCGATGACGTCATCATTATTTATTTATTTCCTCCACCAGTTTATGTCGACATTGCGCTCAAGAAATTGCATCTTGATCGGATGAAGGTTTGTACTTGTCGAATTATCAAATTATCACGTCATAATGGAGGCCTTGGGCCGAGAGAGATAAAAATTGGGCACAGTCTATTCCAGGGCAAGACAAATATGTGTGTAAAGTTAGGCGATTCTATGTGCAACGATGCAGACGTAGTGTTGTGCACAAACAGACAAACAGACAAACCAACCGAACAACATACTTGCCAGAATCCTTTCCGGCAAGTAATGAAAAATCGGTCAGAGAATGAGGACTTGCCATAATGTACTTTTTTATCGGCCATTTTTGACAAATATGGCGGCCGAATCACGTGACCGATGACATCATCATTGTTTGTTTTCTAAACTTATTTATTCCGAGATTATGCTCAAAAAATTTCATCTTGATCGGATGAAGTTTTGTACTTTTCAAATTATGACATCATAATGGAGGCACCTATGACATCATCATTAACATATTTTATTCCCCATAGAGTGTTCTTTACAATGAGCCATGTCCCAATTTTTTCCATTCAGCACTTTCAGAGATTTAGAGGTGCAATTTTTTTGTTTTTTCCAAGATGGCGGCCGAACCACTTGACCGATGACGTCATCATTCTTTTTTTTTCTCCACTAGTTTATGCCGACTTGGCGCTCAATAAATTGTATCTTGCTTGGATGAAGTTTTGTACTTGTCGAATTATCGAATTATGACGTCATAATGGAGGCCTTGGGCCAAGAGAGTTAAAAATTGGGCACAATCTATTCCAAGGCAAGACAAATATGTGTGTGAAGTATGGCGATTATATGTGCCACGGTGTAGATGTAGTACTGCGCACAGACAGACAAACAAACAGACAGACAGACAGACCAACCAACCAACATACTTGCTGGAATCTTTTCCGGCAAGTAACCAACCAACATACTTGCCGGAATTTTTTCCGGCAAGTAACAAACAGATGAAAAATCACTCCTAGAGCGACACTTGGCAAAACAGAACAAAGTAGAATGGCACTCAGGACAGCATCCTTTTGACCTCAAATATATTTGGTGGTTGAATTCAGTTGGCCGATATGAAAATCCTATTCAAATTTCAAATCAATCGGATGAAAATTAAGGATTTTAGAAATGTGAAAAAAGTGGTTGACCTTTGGCCTATGTTGACCTTTTCGCCTGCTGATCGCAAAATAGTTAGTGGTTCAATTCAGTTAGCTGAAATGAAAATCCTATTCAAATTTCAAGTCAATCTGATTAAAATTGAGGATTTTCGATATTTGAAATTGTTGTTGACCTTTGGCCTATGTTGACCTTTTGGCTTATGCTGATCTCAAAAATTGTTGGTGGTTGAATTCAGTTAGCCGATATGTAAATCCTCTTCAAATTTCAAGTCAATCGGATGAAAATTGAGGATTTTATAAATTTGAAAAAGTGGTTGACCTTTGGCCTATGTTGACCTTTTGGCCTGTGCTGATCGCAAAATAGTTAGTGGTTCAATTCCAGTTAGCTGAAATGAAAATCCTATTCAAATTTCAAGGCAATCGGATGAAAATTGAGGATTTTAGAAATGTGAAAAAGTGGTTGACCTATGGCCTATGTTGACCTTTTCATCTTTTGACCTCAAATACATTTAGAATTTTGTCGGACCACGAACTCTACTATTTGGTGAAGTTTCGTGAAGATCAGTTTAAAATTGTGACCTGTAGGCAAGTATAAATGAATGGACAGACAAAAACACAAATGAAAAATCACTCAGAGTGACACTTGGAAACACAGAACAAAGTAGAATGGCACTCAGTAGAGCATCCTTTTGACCTCAAAAATAATTTGTGGTAGAATTCAGTGACCTGATATGCAAATCGTCTTCAAAATGTAAGTGAATCGGTTTAAAATTGACAATTTTAGAAATCTGGCCTATGTTGACCTTTTGGCCTATGCTGACCTCAAAAATAGTTGGTAGTTGGTTTCAGTAAGCTGATATGAAAATCCTTTTCAAATTTCAAGTCAATCGGATGAAAATTGAGGATTTTAGAAGTTGGAAAAAAGTGGTTGACCTTTGGCCTATTTTGATCTTCTGACCTATGTTGATCTAAAAAATAGTTGTTGGTTGAATTGTGTTCGCTGATTTGTAAATCCCATTCAAATTTGAAGTGAATCGGATGAAAATTTAGGATGTTAGAAATTTGAAAAAAGTGGTTGACCTTTGGCCTATGTTGACCTTTTGGCCTATGCTGATCTCAAAAAATTTTGGTGGTTGAATTTTGTTATCTGATCTGTAAATCCTTTTCCAATTTCAAGTCAATTGGATGAAAATTGAGGATTTTAGAAATTCAAAAAAAGTGGTTGACCTTTCGCCTATCTTGACCTTTTGGCCTACGTTGATCTCAAAAATAGTAGGTGGTTGAATTCAGTTTGCCAATATGTAAATCATATTTAAATTTCTTGTCAATCGGATTAAAATTGAGGATTTTAGAAATTTGAAAAAAGTGGTTGACCTTTGGCCTATGTTGACCTTTTGATCTTTTGACCTCGAAAATATATAGGATTTTGTGCGACCACAAACCCTACCATTTGGTGAAGTTTCGTGAAAATCAGTTTAAAATTGTGACCTGTAGTCAAGTATAAGTGAGTGGACAGAAAAACAAACAAACACACACACACACAAACACACACACAAACCGGAGTGATCAAGGAACAAACAGACAGACAGACAGACAGACAGAACCACAGACGCAACCGACCAATACACTTGAAAAATCTTCGATTTTGCAAGTAACAAGAAGACGTCATGCAGAGCACGCTACCTGCAAAATCCGCCCCTCACCCCCAAGGAAAAAAATTCCATTGATACAGCAAATTGTCTATTTCATCACGATTAAAATTGACAATTTTGATGAAAGCTTGGGTCAATAGGAAGAAAAGTGACGTTTTTCAGATGAAAAATGATGATTTGGGAAGGTTGACTTTGAGTTGACCTTTGACCTTTTGACCTCAAATAGTTAGTTTCCCTATTTAGTGATTCAATATGCAAATGCTGTTCAATTTTCAAGTCAATCGGGTGAAAATTGAGGATTTAAAAAACTTGGCCTATGTTGACCTTATGGCCTATGTTGACTTCAAATATAGTGGGTGGTTGAATTCAGTGACCATATATGTAAATCCTCTTAGAATTCCAAGTCAATCGGATGAAAATTGGGGATTTTAGAAATTCGGCCTATGTTGACCTTTTGGCTTATGTTGACTTCAAAATAAGTGTTGGTTGAATTAGTTGACCTGACATGCAAATCCTCTTCAAATTTCAAGTCAATTGGATGAAAATTGATGATTTTAGAAATGTCTTCTATTTTGACCCTTACACCTCAGATAATTTGTAGTTGAATTCAGTGACCTGGCATGCAAATCCTCTTCAAATTTCAAGTCAATTGGATGAAAATTTATGATTTTAGAAATGTCTATTTTGACCTTTACACCTCAGATAATTTGTAGTTGAATTGAGTGACCTGGCATGCAAATCCTCTTCAAATTTCAAGTCAATTGGATGAAAATTGATGATTTTAGAAACTTGACAAAGTTGGTGACCTTTGGCCAATGTTGACCTTTTGCCCTCAAAATCAATTGGCTTCTTATGACCAACTTTACCATTACGTGAAGTTTCGTGAAGATTGGTTTAAAATTCTGACCTGCAGGTGATTGACATTCAGACACACAAAAAATTTTTTGTATACAAAGTTGAGGCTTGTATAAGAGCCAACACATAAGACGCATAACAACATAAACAAAAAAAAACACACATAAAACATGATAAAGGGAGTGGGAGACAACAGTAGAGGACAAGGACATCGGAAGATCTGTGGAAGGGAGAGCTCTGTGGCATGGGGTACACGGGATAAACATGATGGACACTACAAGACTTTCAGGAAAGAAAACGGAATTTGGAAAAGATGGATTTGGGGTGCATTAACAGGGGTAGAAAAGATCAAGGTTTTGGATAGGGGAAGATAAGAGATTGTGGTGAACAGCTGTTTTGAAGACCTGTAGGGAGGATTGGGATTGAAGACAGTGTGGGTGTTTGTTCCAAAGGTGGGAAAAAGAGGAATGAAAAGAGTGAAGGTGAGCGGAGAGTCTTGATTTTGGCGGTTTCACCAGAAGAGGGTTGCTGGCAGATCTTGTGCGTCCTGAAGGAATATTTGTGGACAGAGCACACACAGCAGGAGGGGCAAGGCCGGAGAGGAGTTCGAAGAAGACAGAAAGACCACCTACCTGCCTGCGGTGAGACAGTGCAAGGCCCTCAGAATCAGCTTCATCACGGGAGATACGAAACGGGCAGAATAACGAACACGACTAACATCGATTTTTGCAAGTAACAAACAGACAGGGGTGAAAACATAACCTCCATTCATCCTCGGTGGTGGAGGCTATACAGTCCTGGTCAAAAAATATTGGCACACTTGCATTTTTTTCAAATAATGCACCATTTCTTCCAGAAAATTGTTGAAATTAAAAAATATTTTGGTATCCACATATGTATTTCTTTGGTTTGCAGTGGAACAAATTTTTAAAAGCTTAAAAGCATTACTAAATCTTAGTTTATTCCATACAAAAATCCTAAAATCTCCCAGACAATGTTATTGTCACCTTTTAGAAGTTGTTAGAAATAATGAGAGTTCAAGCAGGTGAATCTCCTTTACTTTGGAATCAAACTCATCTGTGGTGAGTGGCAGGTGCCTGCAATATAAAAATCACTCATTCAAACAGTTTGAAAAGAGAAAAGGAGTCATTCTGCTGTTTTGTCACGGTGTGTACCACAATGGGCATGGAGAAAAGAAAAAATTACCAGAGAATTGACTGAGGACGTCAGACACAAGATTGTAGCCAGGCATGGACATTGGACAATCCCAAGGCTACAAGTCCATCTCCAGAGACCTTGATGTTCCTGTGTCCCACCGTAAGCAATGTTATCAAGAAGTTTATGTTATCATACGCAATGTTTTCATCCAGAAAAAGGTCTCATTTTATCAACCGCAAATATGCAGAACCAGATATGTTTGGAATACACAGATGGCTCTATGTCATGTGGATCTTGAAATGTCCTGCGGATGGCTCTATTAAGACGGAGCACCCACGTATGACCAATTGAGCTTACTTGGAGGCATTATTCAATGGCGGATTTCACTATGCAAGCGCGGGGGGAGGGAGGGGGGGGGGGAAGAGAGAGGAAGAAGAAGCGGGAGATTCACCTGACGCGATCTGAGCAGTCTTCAATCCTGAAATTAAACTCACAAAAATAAGATTTATTAAAAGGAACCCGGAAACAAGAACGTGACGGCAAACAAACGTCCTAAATCAGGATCCCTCACACCTGGCGTATCAACAAACAAAGGAAGATATATATTAAAAGAACCGTTGTGTTTGTGTTTGTGCTGGCTTTAGCTCTGTATGCAGTGTGTCAGGGACCGTCAGGCTCCGAGCACAGTCGTCCGACGCGGCTCCGGTTGGCGGGAACAAGGCCCCGATGCACCCCCATTCACTAGGCCTCTATAAGGCCTCTCGCGCCAAGCAAGCGAGCGGGCATGCAACCCGCTTCTTCAGCCATGCAATGTCCTCCCGGATTCGTCACGGAACTGCGATGCACCCAATGTTCGGATCAGAAAGGAGAGAGGGTCGCGGGTGAAGGAAGGCATGAGGGCAAGAGTTCGGAGCAGAGGAATTGTGAGGGCAAGAGCGAACGAGGAACAGGCACCACTGTCTATTGTAACGAGCAGGGACGAGAGAGAGAAAATGTCGGTCTCCTTCACTTTTTATCAACCCCCCTTGACATAATCTCTCTCTCTCTCTCTCTCTCTCTCTCGCTCTCTCTCTGCCAATCCTTGCCGGCCAACATCCCAGGCTCAATTCCCCACCAATGGCCGTGCCACTTCTCTCTCATGCCATTGGTCAGTCACCATTCAGTGTGTCGCTTCTTGCTCCCTTCCTTCCACCAATCCCAGGGAAGCTTCTTGCCCCTCCCATGGCCAATCACCAGTCCTTCCCTACTTTGCCAATCGGCAGCCTTCGTCCTGCCTTTGTGTCTTCCTTTCACCAATGGTGTGATCTGCCCCATCAAACCCGTTGACCAATCCCTCTGGTGGTGGGCGTGGCCTCAGCCTGCCTTGCTCAATGTTTGTCTCCAAGTCGGGGTTGTCAGCCCAAGTGCATCATCTGAGTTCCGGTTAGTTTTTATTGTTATTGTGGGGGGGGGGGGGGGGGGAGGGGTGCGGGGGGATTTAAGTAGGTGTGTGTGGTGTAACTAATGGACCTAACTAATGTCTATGGTGCGTTGCCATACAGGACAAAGGAATGATCACAGTGGGAACAACGTACAAGGGAATTGGCATAACTGCGTATTCTGCAGAATATGCAGAACAAATAGTGGAACCGCGCATAGCGGGGTCCGACTATAATCTGTCATGGACGCAGTTGAACCTTTTTATGGCTCCGCATGTCCTCTCTATGATTGTCCTGGTTCGCGTGTGGGCGCCATTGTACCACTCTTCTTATCGATCATTGGGATGAGCGATTGGGGGATTCAACATGATTGGCATGGTAGCCACTATCACCGAGAATCAGTCCATTATGCTGTGACTGTTGAATTGGGTGGTGCAGAGAAGACTCTTGCTAGATCTGAGAATCATGCATCGCTCCAGGGTGTTTGGCAACCATGTTAATAATCGTCATCTCATGGTCGCATATGCACCGCATGTTGTTGGAGTGAGATATTTTGCGGTTGATGTAGTCTACCTCGTGTCCATGCGGTGCTTGTATACGGATGTGTATGCAGTAGATCACACTGATCACACCCAGGAATCTGTGCTTGGAGAAGAAACTGCGCTTCACTTGGTGGGAGTCCTCTGGGTAGGATGGTCGTGATCTTCATGCAACAGATCCGTCATCTATTAGATCCCTCTCCTGTCGAACCAAAATGCTTGGTAGAAGTGTTCTTCATCATATATGTCAAGCGGGTTGAGGTGGTCCCTGAAAACGCGTCTGCGACGTCTTGCTCGGTGATACGAGTCCTGTTTGTGACCAATTTCCATGAAGTGCACCTTTTGGAAATTCAGAGGTTGGTGTTTAAGAAGAGTGTTCCCTTGAGTTTAAGTAAGGTTTTAAGGAATATTCTAATATGCAATGATCGTTAAATTCAAGATGTCCCTTAAGAAGAAACGTGAGGAACTATTTATGTAAATCCTCAAATCTTTTCTTAAGGATGCTTTATGCAACCAGGCCAATGTCATCAGAAACCTGGCACACTGTTCTGTTACTTGTGTTTGTGATGAGTTTTGAATGCACCTTCTGATTGGCTCCTTATGTATAGTTAGGCAGCCTAGCAATTTTTGGGGGAACGACTTTACAAAAGTACCATTTTTATCTTGCCAAAACGAAGTTTTTGCAAGATGTATTAGTCAGCTTGTATGTTTGTTTGTTTTTTTGTTTGTGGTTAATCATTTTTTTTTCACGTTTAGATCACTCTGTAGACCACAGTTATTATTGGAAACTCCTGTAACTTCGCCTATCAGAGTCCTATAGAGATACCCTTCAGCACACAAAATTTTGAAGGTCAAGGTCAAAGGTCAAGGTCACTTTGTGGTCAATCATGGAGGTCGACGAAACACTAATTTTTTGAGTAACTTTGATCGGATCGTCTCCAAACTTCATGGGAATCTAGTATATGGTCCGGCGCTCAGCTGATTAGTTTTTGGTGGCGATCGGCCTTGACCTTCATGGTTAGCGCTGGAGGTCGAAAATTATTGACCCCAAGGTCAAATTTTGAAATCGTAGGTACCATATCGAGTAATACCTCATATGAATGCCCTTGATGAGTGCTTCCCAGATCTGTAAACAGTTTGACGCTATGACGTCATTTGATGACGTCATGACGAAAAAACGGAATTTTCACATTTTGGCAAGATATGGTTCACCCTGTGGGTGACATATTTTATTATTTTAGTGGTTCATTGGACCATATGCAATAGAATTAGGACCGGAGGCAAGACATATACAGTGTTTGACTTTTGCGCAAATACGACTCGCACAGCATAATATCGAGCAATACATTTATGCAAATAAATCATCAGCTATTGGAGTTAGACTAAAATCGTAAATACATAAATTGCTGGACAAATTACCTTGAACAACATGTTGTCTGTTCTAAAGCTATATTGTCATTACATCCTTGTAGTTGCATACATGTTAGATATATGAGAGGTGCGCGAGTCACAAGTATAACACATTTGTATAAACACTCGGTATTATATTACTAATTATTATTACATGGAAGCGTAAGATTTATTTTGCAGGCATGCGTAAGTTTTACAAATAACACTGCATGTAATGAAATAAAAGTTAGGCTCCTTGTTGAAAATATATACATAATTGGTTTTTGTCCTTGGTTTTTGTCCAATAAAAGGTGAAGAACACTATATTTCTTGCCTCCGGTCCTAAATCTATTGTATATGGTCTAATGGACCACCAAAATAAAAATGGCGCCTTTGTCAAGCCGTTCCCCATTTTCGATAAATATGCTGCTAAGCTGCCTGACTAGTAGTGTGTCGTCTCATTTCATACCCTGAATGATTATTTCAACCCTAATTGTTATTGGTGTCAATATACTTGCTCTTTCATTACTTTATAGGTTTTTAAATTGTCAATCTCCATTTGCAGGTTTCAATTCAACTCTTCTTCGTATTCTTCTCTGAACCCAAAGAGATGGCTCATTCTTCTTCTTATTATTCTGATGATGAAGATAGTTTGGATGAACTCACATGCCCAGTGTGCTTTGACCTCTACAAGGAGCCCATTGCTTTGCCATGCGGCCACTCGTTTTGTCGTGTGTGTATAGAGAAATCCTGGGAGAGCAGGGAATATGGCACAGCCCGTGTTTGTCCAAATTGCCGTGAGATTTTTTCACCTCAAACAAAACTCAAGAAGAATGTGATCATTGCCAACTTAATAGAAAATATGAAGTTGAAAAAGAGAAAGGTGGTTGACGTCCGAGATACAGAACATGGTGATGTGAATGTTAAGGAAGGAGTGAAATCAGGGGGCAGTAAGAGTTACTGTGAGCTTTGTAATCGAGAGGGAGCCAAGAGGTGTGTACCTTGTGAGATTCTCTGCCGTGAGCCACACCTGAAGCCTCATCAACAAAAAGGGCACAAACTGGTGGATCATGGAGTGACGATTGAGGAACTAAGATGCATTGAGCACGGAAAGGCAATCCTACTGTACTGTAAGGATGATGAGAGCTTGATGTGTGTCGCGTGCACGGGTGGAGAACATGAGAACCACAACGTTGTTGATGTGGAGATTGTTCATGCTGAACTAAAGGTGAGTAAATCAGTAAAAATTGGCTATAGTTTGTGGTAAAAGAGTAAAAATAAATTATCCATATAATTGGAAATGAGTGCCTCTTTAGAATTATTTATATGTTGTTGTTGATCATTCACCTGTAGAAACTACATCATGAAAACGGTTCAATGCCAGAGAAAATTCTCAAAATGGTTTGATGTTTGCAGTTTGACATTTTAGGGTCTCGAACATTTTCTAGAAATTTAAATTATAAAATATATCTATCTTTACCTTCATACCAACGTGATGTGATAACATCATATAATCTCAGTTCATCTACCTCTCACATAATTATATAATTATATAAATGTATGGTGATTTAATCATGGAAGCCTCACCAACCATCTACCTTCAAGTCAGCTGAGAAAAAGTTTTACGGTGAAGCCGTAAAACGTTTTATGGCAATGCCATCAGGAACAGTGTCTGTCCGTCATAATTATGTATTTATGTATGTATGTATGTATGTATTGTTATGGATCCGGGGGATGGCACTCCCGTTAGCAAGGGGGGGTTAATCCCCTTGTCCTGTTAAGCTGGCCGTCCGACCGGTCCTGGGGGTATGATGTCACTTCCGGTCGATGGTAAGTAGGGTTGTAAGCCCAATTTGTCTGAATACCTAAGTACTACCACCGGCCGTAAGCGAGGAAATACTCCCACCCAGGCCGCAGCATGATTGGATTGCGCTGAGCGAAGCGAGCTGCGACTCGGGCCATTAGCAAGAGACTAAACCCGACTATAAAGCAGTTGGCCGAATCATGCCACAGGTACTCAATGGGAAGAAGGGACTAACGCGACCGGGGGAAAGAAGAAGCCAAAGTAAGGAATAACAGATATTTATTAATTATGTACACGAAAACCCAAAGAAGAAGAAACGAAAGTAATATACAGAAGAAGAAGACGCAGGACGCAGGGCAGCCTTAAAAACAGTCTTATATAATATATCCCAGACAAAACGAACAGACTCACACGAATAGGGATTGGCAGGAAGGAATGGCTGGAAGGGGAAGAAGGTCCAGGCAGGTGACAAGGTAGTAAGGTCCGGGCCGGTGCGCAGCATCGAGGTTGGCTCCAGTCCACACTCCGGGCTCGAGGCAAAACCCGGTGGCAGCTGCACGTATTCGTTTCACGCGGGCTGACAACGTGAATAGATGGCGTAAGGTCAGCGGACTCACTCTTCTGCCTCACGATCCTTCGCACTCAGCTCTCCTCTCTTTAATTCTTGATGCACTCATCCCTCTCACTCATCTGTTCAAGCAGTACCTCGCAGCCACTTTTATTGTCCGTGTAGAAATCAAGCCGCCGGCTCCGATGACACGCCTACCGGTTGGCTCACCTCGGCGCTGGTTGGCCGGCAAGGGCTCGCTGACTCCACCTCTGATGACGAGTTCATGTGCCACACCTTGTTCTTGTGGTTCCGCCCCTTCTTCCTCGGCTTAACTGCATGGCTTATGGCGGCATGCTGCCAGCAAACAGCCCAATGCAAACGGCGGCGAACGCTGCTGGCAAGCGAAGTACCACAATTTGGAGAGGGAGAGAGCAAAATGGATGGAATGGGGCCTATCTTATTTGATTAATGCAACACAGATTCAACTATTGGGAACAGATCCTTAACTGAAACACATAATAATGAAATAACTACAGAGAGGTCCTATGGTTCTCTACGTGTTGTACATGGACTAACTAGGGTGCGATCTTTAATAAAGTCAATTGATGGGGATATTTACAGGGGATCATTTATAAGGGAAACATTTACTAAAATTTACTAGTGAAGGTTCTAAAAACCGTAACAGTATGTGCAGTCGTGGCCAAAAATATTGGCACCCATGCACTTAAAAAAAAAAAAAATGCACCATTTGTTCCAGAAGATCTAACAACTTGCAGCGTCTGAGGCCAAAAGGTTTGATCAACTTTTCGAAACCAAAATTTAATGCAGATTCCAAAAATCAATTTCTTATGTGCCGCAAATGTTGCGGTTTGGTTGAAAAATGCGTTTTTTGTTGTTACTTTTCTATATTGTGGCGAAATCTGAAAATTATGCTTTAATTCTAGATATCAAATTTACTCTCTGGTATATGGTCACGTGAGGTATCAAAATAAAGCTACTGACCTGGAGATCACTTAAGAACACAAATAATATGAAATTAAAATATAGTTGCCATGGTAACAGCCATTTGAGTGGCTCTGAATTCCAAAAATATCAATTTCATGCTGTAATACATTGTACATTTTAATGTGGAATCAGAGGCCAAATGGTTTTTAAATCATTTCTAAATCATAATTTTATGTAGAATCTGAATATCAATGTCTTACAAGCTTGACATCTATAAATTGTATAAGTGACGATCTTCAACAGACTCGTCAAATGGATTCAGTGTGCTCTCAATGCCATTGATAATTTTGGCACCATCTTTGTTGTCATGCAGAACTCTATGATTTGTAAGCTCCTGTGTTGAATCTTCATTCTTTCTTCGTCCTGCCATGTCAAACAGGTTCCCAAGAATTTCACTCCTCATTGCCCGAGTAATCATCCACCGACTTCTTGCACCGATGTTTTGAGTGAAGGCTGAGATACCAGTCATGCGTGAAGCAGCATCTGCATTAACCGTTTGCTCAAGAGTCAAATCAACTGGGGTTCTTGTGAAGGTTTTGGTGGTGCGTCTGATAGACAAGCCTCCAGACATCAACATCTGACGTGCACCAGGATGAGAGATGTCTATGTTGAGGAGATTCAGGTGGTATCTTGTCATGTACCATGCATAATTGGGAAGGTTGGTGACAAAGAAGATGGGACACATCTTTCCAAGGCAGAAGATGAACAAGTCAAGATCATTTGTACATGTTTCACGACTGAATAGATGATGAAGTTCAACTAAATCTAGATACATGATCCAGTATTGAGCTGTTGCACCATGCTGTCCTGAGCGATGCTTCTCCATAAATTCTTCATACATCTGCAAGAATTCTATGCATTCCTTTGAAAGTTCCAGACAAGATAGAGTTTCTGATGATGGGTTGTCATGCAAGGTTTTCAGACTTTCTACTAAGGGCTGAGAAGATGGCCCAACTGGCCCATGTTCACTCAGAAAACGTTTAAAATGAAGCTTGTGAATAGCCAGAGCAAGAATTGTGTGGAGCCTTCTACATCTATTATAGTGTCTACCAGAAATCAAACCATTAAGAGACCCACCAGCAAGTCCACCTCTGTCTGTCATTATCTGTGGTCCACCTGAATCAGCCAACAGGGCTCCCATTGCTGAAAAGTAGGCCATCTGAATGTGAAAAGCTCCAAAACAAACAAATACATTATCATATTTTGGTGATTCCTCAGCTCGAATTTGTATAGCTGGCTTCGCAACAGCCAGGTCATAATGAACCAAAGCATATGGCTCCCCACATTCATCAGCCACCTGTTGTGCAATTTTCATTGTTTCCACCACTACATCCAATATTGTTTGTGGAAGACTGATGTTGTCCATGTATCCTATGACTTGTTGAGGCAAGCAATCATTTGTTACTCTTGAGTTCCATCCAACCCACATGGGGGTATTCTCCAGAAGAACACATGACAACTATATTTTAATTTCATATTATTTGTGTTCTTGAGTGATCTCCAGGTCAGTAGCTTTATTTTGATACCTCACATGACCATATACCAGAGAGTAAAATTGATATCTAGAATTAAAGCATAATTTTCAGATTTCGCCAAAATATAGAAAAATAACAACCAAAAAACGCATTTTTCACCCAAACCGCAACATTTGCGGCACATAAGAAATGGATTTTTGGAATCTGCATTAAATTTTGGTTTAGAAAGGTTGATCAAACCTTTTGGCCTCAGACGCTGCACAAAAGGTACCCTAGCTCTTGGACCACGAGGTCGGAGAGGGTAGTACAAGTCCCCACCCTTTACAGTACAGTATTCCTGTCCCCACGTTTTCCAGGGCAGTGAGTCACCTTTTTGTCACTTTTGCTTTGTGCACGTAACCCGAGATATTTTTTTGCGATCGATTGAGGCAGCTGTCAGTTGCCAATACACCACCCAAATAAAGGTGTGTGTCAAAGAATGTGTTGCATGCTTGGAACACAATCACCCGTTGGTCGGGTACTTTGTTAGTTTATATACATTTTGTGCAGGATGTTCCTTTTTGAATCAACGGCCGAGGTTCACGATTCTTCACCTCTGTTTCTTTATTCTGTGCAGGATGTTTTGGCTGCAAAGTATCATCGTGTATCAGAGTCAATGCAGAGCGTTGCATCCCAACTACAGCAGGTTTGGGAAGAGGAATTGCAAACTGAGGTGCGGATCACCAAGGAATGGAAATTCTTGGAAAGGGTCATGCCCCAACCCCTTCCCAGTTTAAAAAGAGGAATTCACTGGAGGGAGGTGCTCACTCACTTCATTATGTTTCTCTTCTAATACGTCATGGTTGTTTTGTGAAGGGATGTACGATAACAAAAAAATTGCAAGTGAACTTACGAATTCTGAAAACAACATGAAGCAAGCAGCCATTAATTAATTTTATAAAAAACAAACACACAAACAAGAAATATGTCGTGCATAGCATCCATAAAATAAGATGTTGGTCTAGGAAGACCTCAAAAATAATTGGTGGTTGAATGCAGTGACCAGACATGCAAATCCCTCTCAAATTTCAAATTAATTGGATTAAATTTTAGGATTTTAGAAACTTGGCATATGGTGACCTTTTGGCCTATGTTGACCTCAAAAGTACTTGGTGGTTGAATTCAGTGACCATATATGCAAATCCTCTTAAAATTTCAAGTCAATCGGATGAAAATTGAGGATTTTAGAAATTTGACAAAGTTGGTGACCTTTGTCCTATGTTGACCTGTTGACCTTTTGACCCCAAAACCAATAGGCTTCTTGCTTATGACCAACTCTACCATTTGGTGAAGTTTGGTTGAAAATTGTGACTTGTAGGCGACTGACAAACAGACAGAAATACAGACAAACAGATATACAGACAGACAGAATAACACACAAGATCAACCAATAAATCTTCGATTTTCGCAAGTAACAATCCGACAATGGTATGTACATACGAATTGTTACGTTTGTGGGGGGTAGGGATACCTTAGTCCAGGTAGATTGCATAGGTAGTGTGCTCCGAATGTCGTGAAGAAGAAGAAACCTCGATGTATCATCAGTAGGGAATTTGTGTAGACCGGATGTCAGCTAAGCTTGTATCTTCGTCCCCATCAGAGGGGTGGGGCTTGTTAATTAGCAAGGGAGTATTGGTAATTGATTCCCTGTTTGTAATTCCCTCTGTAATTTATTCCTCTGTTCCTTATGACATCGCACTAGACACACAGACAGAAATCGCCTATTAAATACACTAATTTAAAAAACCAACCGGAAACCAGGCATGAAGCATTACCGTGGATAACACCGACTTGGTGAACACACAGGACAGGCGCCATGAGCCACGCCACGAAGAGCAGTGATTGGTCAGGGATTTGATTGGCACAGAGGACTGGTAAGAAGGGACTATAGGATTGGTGAAGCAGGCATGGATAACGTCAGAGCCGTGCGTACAAAATAGTTGAAGCGGTGGACATTTTTCCCTTCTCGGTTTGGGTCTGGTGGTGGACGGTCGTGTGCCGACACACTTCTCGTTTCTTCTCCTTCTGGACTTTGTTGGCGAACGGGCATGTGCCGACATTTTATCTCTCCCGGCATCAGCATTTTCTCTCTCTCAGCATCGACGACCTCTTGGTCCTTCTCGTTTTTGAACTGGTGGTGAACGGTCGCTATTGCTCTTGCGCAAGGAAGCTTCATCGCGAATGGCCATGTTCCAAGATCTTGCTAGTAGTCGTGAGGAGAAAGAGCCGCGGACAGAGAGTGTGGTTTCCCGCGCGAGGACGACGAAATAAGCGCGGCTGGAAGAGCGAACTGTGTATACGGAGGCCTGGTTTTTCCCGCCCACGTGCTGTGTGCCAACGAACGTGCATCTCCTGCCAAGGCCTCAGATGATCTTTGCAATTCCTGACGAGATGCACCAACCGATTTGAGCTAAGTGCCCACTAAATAACACGCATTTATTTGCAGTTATTATATCCTTTTGTCTGTATTTGGGTCTGTGCGGGAGCGCTCCAATTTAGGAATATAGTTTTATTTGGCCGTGTTTTATTTTGTTGCCGGCATTTCTTTAATATAACCGGCATTTTTGTACAGTTTACTTTCGTGTTGTTCGAGTTAATTTATCCAGGTGTGAAGACTGCCAGTGGGATCCGTGAAGGTAAGCGCTCTTTGGTCTCTCCCCCCACACGTATTCTCCGCTATGTTTTGACTGAACGCCTCAGAGTTAAAGCCCGTTCGGAAATCCGTTTCCTTGGAAGATTGTAATCACCAGGAACGTGACAGTATGCATGTTTGTATGTGTTTCTAAACCACCGACTTTGTCAATATGTTCTTGCCACAAGTTTTTCCGTTTTCGGTGTCGGCCTACCCATGATCATGTGTGAGAAAATAATTTCTCCCTTCCCCCAAACCTTACCTTCTCACCGCACCCTAAGCATCAGGCGATACCTAGGTTCGGGTGTATATTCTATCATTAGTTTTTTGCTTTTTTATTTATTAGTTATTATTTATTATTATTAGCTCTTTGTGCACCTTTGTAAATATAATCACTGTCTATAAAAAAGACATGTCACACCTGTAACACCAGGACAGGGCCCGTGGAAATTTGGGGTGCATTGGGATGGCCCTGCAGGTAACGATGAGTCTTGTGGCTTCCACCGGGTGATGCGGTCTGTTGACTGTGGTTGTACAAATGTTTTTGAAATTCTTGCAAGTTTGATTGGTTCAGTTTTGTGGTTAAGTTATGTTTGCGTGTTATTTGTTTCCTTCCTCCGCAGGAACAACCAATCATAATTGTGTAAATATTTGAAATGCGATTGTTACTTAACGGGGTAGCACATTAAGGAGAGTAGGTAGGTAGCAACGGCTCACTTCACACAGCCCTCCTGATTTATTTCACAGGCTAAGTAAGTGTGAGACAGTAAGTGTTAAGACTGGGAGGGCAGCGCCTGCGGTGAACCTTGCAGGAGCTACGGTTCCAGAGGGGGGGGGGGGTTAGAGGTGGGGGGCTGTGTTATGAATTTTGGGGTAGTGATATATAGATTCAGGTAGATCTGCATAGGTAGGTGCTCCGATGATCGTGCGTAGAAAGAACCACTTCGATGCACATAAGTCAGGGACCTGTTTAGCCGAATATCGGGTAAGTGTGTCTCCGTGGTCATATGAGGATAACCCTCGTGATAACTAGTGTAGGGATTATGTTAACTCCCCTGTTCGTTAAACCTTGTGATTTATCCCATTATCCTTTTTGGCACCACATGCAGACACTAGTTAGGAATCCATCGCCATTAGCACACTAATTAATTACTACCAACAATATAAACCACCGGAAGCCGAGAAGGAAGCTTTGTCAACCATTACACCACCTTGGAAAGCACACATTGTGCAGGCAGGCTGAAAACATGCATGGGGAACTGTGATTGTCTAAGGACAAAGCAGGAGGCAACTCGCTATTGGATGGGAGTCGACTAACCAAAGGAGGCAGGGTAAGATGTAAGGGAACCTGGGGGTAAGAAGGAACCTGCTGATAGGTGAAGAGTGAAGCATTGTAGTGGTAGCGAGGGAGAGATTACGTTTTGACCGGAGCGATAAAAGACTTCGCACGACGGAGGATGCCCAGTCGGCGACTGGCTTTGGAGGCCAGCTTGGAAATGTGGTGTTCCCAGGAAAGATCATGGCAGATAGTGAGACCCAAAAGCTTGAGGGACAGAACTTCTTGGAGAGGATTGTTGAGAAAATAGATGGGAGGGTTGTCCAGTTGGTCTTTTCGGAGAGACAAAGTGAGAGTGTTGAAGTGTGATGCTGCGCACACACAGGACTCGCTTGCCAGAGAGGTAGGCAACAACGCGTTTGTTATAACAAAGAGTCTTTATTCCAAAGCTCGTACTGCAGCACTGTGCGGCCTCGAGCTTAGAGCCCGCATATATGTGCCGAGGCGATGCCTAGTCCCCGGGCATGGCCGATCGGTCAAAGGGCGGGGCATGTGCCTTCGATCCCCGCCTGGGCGCTCGCGCCACCCACTGGTGCATGGAATTATTGCCCCTTGTGCCCGCCACACGCGCCCCCCCCCAGAATTCCTGCGCACCTGCAGGGTGAGTTTGCGGGGAAGCCGGATGACCGGCCGAAACTCCCCCTGGTGATGGGTGCAGGGCTGGGGGGTAGCGGGCCGGCGGGGCTGGGGGGTGCCGGGGGTCCGACTGCCGGGGGGCGGCCTTTACACGGAGGCAGAGCTGCTGGCGGGGGGTGGTCCGGATCGAGGTGGGCCAGCTTGAGGCGGTCCATGGAAATGCGATCCGGGGCACCGCCGATGTCAATGGTGAAAAATTTGTCCCCGGTCTCCAGCACGTGGAAGGACCCATCGTACGGGGGCCGTAGCGGTGCCCGGTGGGCGTCGTGCCGGATGAAGACGTACTTTGCCGTGTGAAGCTCCGGGCGACGTGGGAAGGCGGGCAACCGTGGTGTGCCATTGGCACCGGGGCGAACCTCCGGGCGATCTCCTGAAGGGCGGAGCGCTGTTGCGCCGCGGACCAAGGAGCCGTGGAGTCGGGGATAAATTCACCCTGTACCCGCAGTGGTTGCCCGAAGACCAGCTCCACCGAGGACGCGCGCAGGTCTTCGTTGGGCGCCGTCCTGAGGCCCAGCAGGACCCAGGGAAGTCTGTCGACCCAGCCGCCATCGCGGAGGCTGGCCCAGAGCGCGGCCTTCATTGAGCGATGAAAGCACTCGCACAGGCCATTGGCCTGAGGGTGGTAGGCCGTGGTGCGGTGTAGTTTCACCCCGAGCCCTTGCGCCACCGCGGCCCAGAGCTCCGAGGTGAACTGGGGGCCGCGGTCGGACGAGATGTCCGAGGGGGCACCGAACCGGGCAACCCAATTGGCGATAAAGGCTTGCCGCAGATGCAGACGTCGCCGCCAATGGGACGGCCTATGGCCACCGTGTGGTGCGGTCGACCATGGTGAGGAGGTGGGTGAACCCCCGCGAGGGGGGCAGAGGTCCCACCAAGTCGACGTGCACGTGGTCGAACCGACGCTCGGGCACCGCAAATGGGGCCAACAGGGCCTGGGTGTGGCGGTGGACCTTTGCGCACTGGCATGCGAGGCACATCCTGGCCCAGTCGCTGACGTCCTTCCGGAGGCCATGCCAGACGAACTTCGCCACGACGAGCTTCTGGGATGCCTTTGTGCCCGGGTGGGACAGGCCGTGGATGGCGTCGAAAACGGGGTGCCGCCAGCCAGCCGGCACGATGGGGCGAGGCCGGCCGAGGGAGACGTCGCATAGGAGGGCCGCGCCCGCGGCGTCGAATGGCACCTCGGTGACGCGGAGGCCCGTGACGGCGGTCCGCAAGGCCTGGACGCCGGGGTCGGTGGTCTGGTCCTCCGCCATCCGGGCATAGTCGACCCCGAGGTGGACCGCATGCACGACGGACCGGGAAAGGCAATCCACCAGCGGGTTCTCCTTACCCGCCATGTGACGGATGTCCGTCGTGTACTCGGACACGGCAGAGAGGTGACGCTGCTGCCGTGCTGACCATGGCTCGGCGACCTTGGCCATCGCGAACACCAGGGGCTTGTGGTCGACAAAAGCCGTGAACGGGCGGCCGTCCAGCAGATGGCGGAAGTGTCGGACCGCCAGGTGGAGCCCGAGCAGCTCAGGGTCGAAGGTGCTATAGCAGCGTTCGTGCGGGCGAAGCTGCCGGCTAAAAAACGCCAGCGGTTGCCAAGCACCACGCACACATTGCTCGTGCACCGCGCCCACCGCGTAGTCCGACGCGTCGGTGGTGAGGGCGATTGGTGCATCCGGCGCCGGGTGCGCCAGCATGGTGGCGTCGGCCAGGGCCAGCTTTGCGCCCGCAAATGCCACGGCCATCGGCTCCGACCAGGCGATGTCACCTTTGCCCGGCTTGCCCCGGATGTGCAAGGGGCGGAGGAGCTGAGCGACGTGGGGCACGAAGCGGTGGTAAAAATTTACCATGCCCAGGAACTCCTGGAGCCCCTTGATCGTACGGGGCCACGGGAAATCCCTGACCGCCTCTACCTTGGCCGGTAAAGGGACGGCCCCGTGCCTGGTGATGCGGTGCCCCAAGAAGTCGATGGTGGCGATGCCGAAACGGCACTTGGCGGGATTGATGATTAGGCCATGCTGGCCCAGGTGTTCGAAAAGCGTGCGGAGGTGGAGGAGGTGCTCCTCCCGGGACGCGCTCGCGACTAGGATGTCGTCCAGGTAGACAAACAGGAAAGGTAAGTCACGCAAGACGCTGTCCATAAGCCGCTGGAACGCCTGGGCCGCATTCTTCAACCCGAAGGGCATTCTTAGGAACTCGAAGAGGCCGAAAGGGGTGATGACGGCCGTCTTCGGGATGTCGTCCGGTTGGACGGGGACCTGGTGGTAGCCCCGGATGAGGTCCACCTTAGAAAACACGGTCGTGTTTCCCAACCGGGCGGAAAAGTCCTGAATATGTGGGACCGGGTAGCGGTCGGGGGTGGTGGCATCATTGAGCCGGCAGTAGTCCCCGCATGGCCGCCATCCCCCACCGGGCTTCGGCACAATGTGCAGAGGAGCAGCCCAAGCGCTGTTGGAGCGTCGTGCGATCCCCAGCCGCTCCAGCGTGGCGAACGCCGCTTTCGCCACGGCGAGCTTCGTGGGCTCGATTCGGCATGCCCGGGCATAGACCGGCGGGCCGACCGTGGGGATATGGTGCTCCACCCTGTGTTTAATGGCCACCACTGAGAAGGTGGGCCACGTGAGGGCCGGGAAACTGGCGAGGAGGCGGGGGGAATTTCGTCCGCTGCCGGAAGCGTGCAAACTAAACTCGCCGGGATGGAACCTTCCAGCAAGCCGCTTGGCAAGCCGCTCGGTGAGCCGCTCAGTGAGCTGCTCAAGCCGCTCAGCGAACAAGCGAGCGAGCTAAAGGTTTCGGCCTGGACGAGCCGTCTGCACTTCACGTCGACCAACAACCCATTCACACATAGGAAGTCCGCACCAAGCAGTGCCATTGGCATGCTGGCGGTCACGAACGACCATTGAAAGCGCTGCCCTCCGAACCGCAGGGAGAGGCAACGCTTCCCGAATGTGCGGATGGGTGTACCGTTGGCGGCAAGTAAAGCGGGGCCCCGGCCCGCGGTTCGCTTGTCGGACATGGAGGCAGGGAGGACGCTTACCTGCGCTCCTGTATCACAAAGCAAACAGTGCCCGGACAAGGTGTCCATAATGAACAGGAGGCTGCCGGAATGGCCGACGCTCAGGGCCGCTAATGAGCGCTGGCCCGGTCGTTTCCCGACCTGTCGAAACGCTCGGCGGGCGACACGTTTTAGCCTTGCGGCCGAACCTGGCGTGGTAGTAGCACCAGGTTTGCAGCGGCAGTGGCCGCGGCGGCCGTGGTGATGGCGGCGGCGGTGGTGGGCAGGGCGCAGCAGCGGCCATGAGGGACGCTGTAGCCTCTGCCCCGGGATCCACGACGGCAGCACCGTAACCCGACCGTGTGTCGCAGGCCGCGAAAAACTTGTCGGCCTCTATGACCAGGGCGCGGGGTTCCTTTATTTTGGAACCGGCCAGCGTGAGGCGTACCTGTGCGGGTAGCTGGCATAGGAAAAGTGCCCGGAATAAGAAATCCGGGGGCTGGTCTCCAAGCAGCGACAGCATAAAATCCATCCACACGGATGGTCGTGTGTCGCCGAGTTCGGGAAGGTCCAGGAGGCGGTCGGCCCATTCGAGCTCCGTGAGCCCGAACGTGGCGAGAAGGAGACGTTTAAGCGCCTCGTACTTGCCGTCGCCTGGCGGGCGCCGAAGGATGGTCACGACTCGGGCGGCAGTGCCGGGCCCGAGGGCGGCGACCACGTGGTAGTACCGGGTCTCGTCCGCCGTTATGCCTCGGGGCTGAAACTGAGCTTGGGCCTGCACAAACCAAACGTCGGCCTGTGCTTCCCAAAACTCTGGGAGTTTGACTGTGATGGCGTTGGTGGCCATGGCGCGTTCGGTGGTCAGTAACGGCTGAACCAATCGGGGTCACCAGCGAAGTGTGATGCTGCGCACACACGACTCGCTTGCCAGAGAGGTAGGCCACAACGCGTTTGTTATAACAAAGAGTCTTTATTCCAAAGCTCGTACTGCAGCACTGTGCGGGCTCGAGCTTAGAGCCCGCATATATGTGCCGAGGCCACGCCTAGTCCCCGGGCGTGGCCGATCGGTCGAAGGGCGGGGCATGTGCCTTCGATCCCCGCCTGGGCGCTCGCGCCACCCACTGGTGCGCGGAATTATTGCCCTTGTGCCCGCCACAGTGTGACATTTGTCAGGATTGAAAGACATGTTCCACTTGTTTGACCAGTTTGTGATTTTGTCCAGGTCCGCAGAGAGTGAAGATGAAGAATCTCCCACGATGAAGGTGATTCTGAGGGCCTTTCTCTCTGACACTGCAGGCAGGTTGGTGGTCTTTCTGTCTTCTCCCGACTCCACTCCTGCCTAGCTCCCCCAGCTCTGTCTGTGCTCTGTCCCCCAAATATTCATACAGGTCGCACAAGATCTGCCAGCAACCCTCTTCTGGTGAAATTTCGAAAATCAAGACTCTCTGCTCACCTTCACTCTTTCATTCCTCTTTTCTCCCACCTCTGGAACAATACTCCCTCACTCTCTTCAATCCCACTCCTCACTCCAGGTCTTTAAAACATCTGTTCACCACCATCTCTTTCCTGCCCCCATCCAAAACGTTGATCTTTTTTTACCCTCGTTAATCACCCCAGATCCACTTTTTTGAAATACAGAATTCTTTCCTGGAAGTCCTAGCAGTGTCCATGTGTTTTATACCTCTCCCACCCCCACCCCTCCCCCTTCCCATGCCTCCTCCCCCAAGCCCTCTCCCTCCCACAGATCTCCCGATGTCCCTGTTCTCTACCGTTGTACTTGTGTGCTTACCTCTCTCTCCCCATATTGTCTCCCACTCCCTTTATTATATGTTTTATGTGTCCGTTTGTTTTTTGTGATTATAGTTAGCTCTTCCACGAGCCTCGATGTTGTATCTAAGAAAAAAAAAAATTTGAAAGAAAATAAATCATTTTTTTTAATTTAAAACTTTAGACAAAGGGAAAGATGTTCCGGGGAGGTCGGGGGTGAAAATAAAATCAAAGAAAGAAGCAATACAGTGAAAGGAAGAACTTAAGTTTTCAAAACACCGACGGGGCGAGGGAAGCTTCGAGGTATTTCGCTATTGCGGAATATGGCATATATAAATCGAGGAAAATTTAAGTTGACAATGGTCAGAGGTCTGATGTCATGCCTATTTTTAAAGGGTTTGTTGCAGCAAAACGTCAGCTAGAATTTGACTATTACCTAAGTACGGAGAATGTTAAACCTTTTGAGAAAAAATGGTGCTGCAGTAATGTTTTGTGTTTTGTGGGTATTTCGGAATTGGTGATCACCTTGTAATGATTTATGGAAAGGTTTTGATTTTTTACTGTCTCTGGAATTGTTACATCTTTTCAAACTGTTTTTTTTTTGTGGATCAAATAAACGGTTTGCAAATGCATCTCTCTCTCTCTCTCTCTCTCTCTCTCTCTCCCCTCTCTCCTCTCTCCTCTCTCCTCTCTCTCTCTCTCTCTCTCTCTCTCTCTCTCTCTCTCTCTCTCTCGCCCTCTCGCCCTCTTCTCACTATATCTCCCTCCCCATGGATTGGAATTGGTCGTCCATCCCATGATCTTTTCATCCCAATCCATGATATTTTATTGCACCATTAATCGGACTGATTCCAACCTTCTTCATTTCAGGTTATGGTGTTTCCTCCCCTCTTGTCTCTATCTTCTTATTATTCTTCTTTTTCCCCCTTAAACCATTTAATGAAACGTAACAGTGGGTTTTCATCTAACATGGACAGAGATGTATTCATCAATACATTTGCTTTGAATTATAATTTCTAGTTTCACTTTGCTCCTCCATGTGCATCAGTTTTAAAAAGAAATATATTGAAATCCATAAATGTTAATTTTGACTTGTTGGAGGTTGTAATTGTGGACTCCATATGTATTCCTGAACTCGGTAAAATTTGTAGATAAGAGTGCCCACTTAATTTTACCTTCAAAACCCACTCCTGGTACCAGTGATCTGATCCTATCCAGCCATAATCCATTGTACCTTTTGTTAGTTTCTACATTTTATCTGAAAATTTATTCTTGATTTTTGAATAATTCGAACAATGATTCCTCCCAGAACTCAAGCATAGGTGCTGATGACAGGCTGGAGGAGAAGCGAAGGTTGGTGTGCCAATTTGTGAATGAATCTGTGGATCTGATGAAGAGTCAAATCAACAAGAGGAAAATGGAGAAGTTTTCTCTTCTTGGGAAGCAGAGAGAGAAACTGCAGCAGCAGATGGAGTATCTACGTCATGGAACATCCGTAGTGGACACAGCACTCCAGAAGCTGGAGGCCGCTGCTTTTGTACAGGTGTGGTTTATCACATACCTATTAAAAACTAGAATGCCACTATTCAACGTCACAACGTCGACTGATATGCCTCCGCCCACATTATTACATCATTATAATACTTATATCAAGTTTGATTTAAATCCATTCATCTATGCCCAAGTTAGCACATTTTACCTGACATGACCTCTAACCTTTGACCGATTGACCCCAAAATGTAATCAGTTCATATTTACATCATTATACATACATGTACCAAGTTTTATTTCAAATCCCTTCAGCTGTTCACAAGTTCTCACATTTTTAACTGACATGACCTCTGACGTTTGACCTTTGACTTCGGGATCCCCAAAATCTAATCAGTTAATCTTTACATCATTATACATACCTGTACCAAGTTTGAATTAGATCACTTCAGCCATTCTCGAATTATAGACCTATTACAGACTTTGACCTTTGACCTCTTGACCCCAAATACTAATCATTTAATCTTTACATTACACATACCTGTACTAAGTTTGAATTAAATTAAATCGAATTAAATCTCGAATTAAATCACGAGATCTCGCGAGGTCACGTCTTTTCGAAGCTGTTCCATGCGCTCACGCTTTCGAAGCTAAGTAACCTTTCACAATTGTGTTTTTGTCGAGACTGTATCTATCTTTCGGTGTGTGTACCTATAGCGTATCTTTAGGAAAATTTTCGGTGCAAATTTTTCGTACATGTATACACAATCGTCGGTTAATGCGTATCGAGTATTCTGAGGCCTAGTACTCGTAGGCTTAGGCTACCGTACCGTCTCCGACCTTGTGGTTTTGTTTTTCTCTCAGCGGTTCGTCGAATGCGCTGCAATTATTTTCGTTCTATGTTTCGTCCCAGTCGTTCACCCCATACCTCCTTGTTTAATATCTCTACTCAAAAAAAAAAAACCCAAAAAAATATTTCCTTCTCAGGTCTTATTCGTTTATTTGTTGTTCTTATTTGTTCGTTCGTTCTTCGTTCACGTTGTTCGCGATCATGCGATCACGTGGCTAGAAATGTATAATCTCTCCCCTGAACAACTATTTTCTCTCATATATTATAACACCTTTTTCTTCTTCTCCTACAAAAGGATGCTTTCGTCTTGCTCACCAAATCTATTCATTCCAAAAAATATATATAATACCATCTCTTACAGTTCCTCTTTTCTACATTCCCTAAACTATCCAGAACTCCACCCCTCCTTCAGCGTCCTCAAACGTATTTTTGACTCGAAGGTCTCAAACTCATTTTGCAAAAAATGTTCGTTTCCCATGAATCATACACTTTTCAAAATCCAATCTCACCCCTCCCCTCCAAATCTTCCCCATCCCCCCTTCCCTCCAAAACTTCCCCATCCCCCCACCCCTCCAAAACTTCCCCATCAGCCCTCCCCTCCAAATCCTCCCCATCACCCATCCCTTTCAAATCTCCCCCCTTGCCCCTTCCCTCCCCTCCCTCCTAAACTCCCCCCACACCCCTCCCCTCTGAGACTCTCCCTCACTCCTCCCCTCCTAGACTCCCCTCTCACCCCTCCTCCTCAAAGCATCCTCCCTGCTTCTTCCCCCTTCCAACTTTCACCTTCATCTCCCCCAACCTTCTGCCTCGCTCTTCCCCCTCCTCAAGTAACACCTCATTGTGCCTCACCCAATCTCCATCAAACCTTTTGTCTGCCACATTCTTCCCTTTCTCCAAGCTATTCTGAAATCTCTGAAATCTCTGACACACCTTCAACAGCACTCCCTACCTCTTCCTCCTCTTCCACATCTTACCCTACCCCCCCCCCCCCGTTCTGTAACCGATGCTCCCCCTTCCTCTTCATTAACGGTATGGACCTCAAACATCCGGGGCCTTCGCTCAAACTTGACTGATCTCTCCATACAGGTTGCTTCTGACAAACTAGATGTGATCTGCTTAACAGAAACTTTCCTCCTTCATGATGTCTCTGATGCCTTGGTATCTCTCCCAGGTTACTCCCTCCTCCGGTATGATAGACCTGAGCCTCGTCCTGGAGGTGGGATTGCTATCTTTATAAAAAACTCTCTTCCTCACTCGCCCTGCACTGCCCTCTCTCCACCTCACCCCCAGGAATACCTTTGGCTATGGCTTCCCCTTCGCTCCCACCTTTTGTTCAGATGTGTGTTGTACCGTCCACCAAACAGTGATGACTCCATCTACATCTCGCTGTCTGATAATATGGCCCAACTTCTATCTACCCATCCCAACTCTCTCTTCCTCATATGTGGTGATTTCATTTGTCACCATGCCAGTTGGCTGGGTGTGGGTACCTCTCTCACCAGCCATGGTTCTTCAGCAAAGGACTTCTGCGACTCACTGAGACTGACACAATCTGTCAATTTCCCGACCCGGATCTCAGTCAACGGAGCATCTTCTCTTCTGGATTTGGTTATGACTAACTTCCCTGAAATGTCTGCTGCTCTTCTTCTGCTCCAATCGGCTCATCTGATCATGTGCTTGTCAAAGTGGACATCTCTCTGACCATTCTCAGAGAGCCTCCTCAGCATCGACGAGTCTGGCATTTCACTCAGGCCAACTGGCACGGTCTACAAGCAGCCATCAATCATCTGGACTGGTCTCCCATCTCTACTTCCTCTGACATCAACTCATCCTGGGAATTCTTTCAAAGTAAATTGCTCTCTCTCATGCACAGATTAATCCCATCTCGTCTTCAGTTGTCATACCCTTCCTCCCATCCATGGTACACGGAATCTTGTGGTGAGGCTGTTGCCCTGAAACAACTTGCTTTCGTCTCCTGGAAAGCAAACAATGGAAGGAAATCTCATTTCCTTTCACAAAGCCCGAAACAACTGTGTGTCCACCCTCAGGAGAGCCAGGAAACAATATCTCACCGTTCTCAAGACCGAACTCTGTTATCTGTCTCCCTCGTCCAAATCCTGGTGGCGTCTGGTCAAATCTGTTTCTGGTGTTTGTTCCCCCTCCATCCCCTCCCTCACCTCAAACGGCTTAACGGCTGACTCCGCACGTGAAAAAGCTGAATGCCTCAACTCTGTGTTTGCCTCTAAATCTTGTGTCCCAAACCCATCCCTCTCTGTACCCACCGTACCCAGTCGTACCCAGCTGCTCCTGGACTCTGTGTACTTTCCTCCTGACAAGGTGGAAAAGTTTCTGTCAACCCTCGACTCTGATTCTGCAACTGGTCCTGACGGCATCAGCCAACGGTTCCTAAAATCATGTTCTTCCGCTCTTTCACTCCCTCTTTCTGTTCTCTTCACCCTCTCTTTTGCTCAAGATCATCTGCCATCTGCTTGGAAATCAGCCAACATCACCGCTTTGCACAAAAAGGTGCAAAAACAGATCCTAGCAACTACAGACCAATCAGCCTTCTCCCAGTTATCAGCAAAGTCATGGAATCCATCATTGCTTTGGATATGAAATCGTTCCTCTTCTCCAATGGCTTGATCTCTGATCATCAATTTGGTTTCAGACCTGGTCACTACTCTGGACATGCTGCTTCTTCTGCTTTCTCAACAATGGATGGAGGTCCTCAATGCCAAACAGGAAATTAGAGCTGTCTCCCTTGACATTTCACGTGCCTTCAATACAGTCTGGCACCCTGCTCTGCTCACCAAACTCTCCTCCTTTGGTATCCATGGAAATCTCCACGCATGGCTGGCGGACTTCCTCTCTGGTCGTAGTCAACGTGTGGCCCTGAATGGGTTTCTCTCATCTCCTCTTTCTGTTCAGGCTGGAGTTCCCCAAAGCAGTGTTCTGGGCCCTGTGCTTTTTCTGGTCTTCATCAATGATCTCTCTGACTCTCTTGAAAATCCTCTCTATCTCTTTGCTGACGACTCTACTCTCTGTCGCTCCATTCCTCATCCCTCAGATCGTCAGTCTGCAGCCTCCTCAATCTCTGCAGACCTGGACAAAATCACAGACTGGGCAAACAAATGGAACATGTCTTTCAATCCTGATAAATCTCACACTCTTACGATGTCTCTCCGAAAAGACCGACTGGACAATCCTCCCATCCACTTTCTGAATAATCTTCTCCAAGAAGTTCTGTCACTCAAGCTTTTGGGTCTCACTATCTGCCATGATCTTTCCTGGAAAACCACATTTCAAATCTGGCCTCCAAAGCCAGTCGCCGACTGGGCATCCTCTGTCGTGCGAAGTCCTTCCTTGGCACACCTGAGCTCCTCACCACATACAAGGCTTTCATCCGCAGCTCTATGGAATACTGCTCTCCCCTCTGGTCTGGTGCTCCTGCCTCACACCTAGCTCGTCTTCACGCTGTTGAAGCCAAAGCGTTCAGAATCATTGGAATCTCCGCGATGAAGCTAACTCCAAGGGCCTTTCACTCACTCACCGCAGGCAGGTTGGTGGTCTTTCCATCTTCTACCGACTCCTCTCTGGCCTTGCCCCCCCCCCCCCCAGTTCTCTCTGGCTCTGTCCCCCAAATATTCCTACAGGTCGCACAAGATCTGCCTGCAACCCTCTTATGGTTCAACTGCCAAAATCAAGACTTTCTGCTCACCTTCACTCCTTCATGCCTCTTTTCTCCCGCCTCTGGAACAAACTCCCTCACTCTCTTCAATCCCACTCCACCCTCCAGGTCTGTAAAACAGCTGTTCACCACCATCTCTTATCCTCCCCCATCCAAAACCTTGATATTTTCTACCCCCGCTAATTTCGGTCCCCTTGTGTTTTATACCTCTCCCCCCCCCCCCTTCCAATGCCTCCTCCCCCCAAGCCCTCTCCCTCCCACACTTCTCCCTGCTCTCAAATGTTGTGGTTGTGTGCTTCCCCTTCTCTCCCCATCTTGTCTTCCGCTCCCTCTTTTTGTATATTTTGTTTGTCTGGTTGACTTGTTTGTGAAATAAATGTTAGCTCTTTCACGAGCCTCGATTCAGTTTACAAAAAAAACAAAAAAAAAACAAAAAAAAAAAAACAATTCAGCCGTTCTCAAGTTATAGACCTATTAAAGACTTTGACCTTTGACCTATGACCCCAAAATCGAATTAGTTCATCTTTACATTATTAGTTCATCTGGTTATTTTGCTGTGTATGTATTATTGTGTGTTTCTGGTTGGTATTGGTTTGTAATTCGTACAAACTTGTGTGTAGTTAATCGTTTTCTGGGTCGTACCTCGTGCGCGGCCTGGTAAATTGGGGCTTCCCTCCCCCCGTCGGTGTTTTGTCGATTTGGGTTCTTTCCTTCGCTGTATTGCTTGTTTCTTTTATTTTATTTTCTCCCCCTCACCTCACCTCCCTAGACAAAGAATTCTATATTGATTCTTTCTCTCCTCCCGGACACGTTGCTTGTTCGCTCTCCTCCTTGTCTCGACTTGTGCCCCGCCCCCTGTATCTCGTTTTTCTTCCACCTCTCCTCCTTCTTTCTCAAATCCACGTTCTCGCTTGGAGACGTTTCCCAGATTGTTTTTCATGGTTTTCATGGTTCTGTTTGGATATTGTTGGAATATGTTTAAACCGCAGCCGTGATGCTGACGCCGCCCCCCCCCCCCCCCCGAATTTCCATGTTTTAAACGTTTCCAGTGTGTACCCTGGTCAGAATAGGTGCACCGTATCCCTGCGTGTCGTAAGAGACGACTAAGAGGGTTGGCGTCAGGAAGAGCATCCGGCCATAAAAAAACATTGCCTCAAAAAGAGAACCATGACAATTACAACTACATATGGGCAGGGTGCAGCCCGAAGTGGAGATCGGTTTCTGAGGTTTGGGACATGGAATGTAGGGACAATGACAGGGAGATCAGGAGAAGTGGTGGAAGTATTGGTCAGAAGAAGAGTGGACATATGTTGTGTGCAAGAGACGAGATGGAAGGGAAGTGGTGAGAATGGTGAAGGGTAGGCAGGGACAGAAATAAAAGTCTGTGTGGCAAGGGTGCCCGGAGGGCGTGAATGGTGTTGGTGTCCTGTTTTCTGAGGAGTTTGTAGACAGTGTGGTGAGTGTGACTAGAGTGAGTGATAGGTTGATGATGGTGAAAATGATGATTGGAAAGCTCTTGGTGAACGTCATCTCGGGATATGCTCCGCAGGTTGGTCGAAGCAATGAAGAGAAGGACAAGTTCTGGTGTGCGATAGAGAAGCTGATGGAAAACGTGAAAGATGAGGAAGTTGTTGTGGTGGGAGGAGACCTGAATGGACATGTGGGAAGGATTATGGATGGTTTTGAGGGAGTTCATGGGGGTTACGGATATGGTGTGAGAAATGGAGAAGGTGAAAGGATTTTGGAGTTTGCTGATGGAGCTGATTTGTTGATTTGTAATACTCAGTTCCAGAAAGAGGATAATAAGCTTGTTACATACACGTCAGGTGGGTCGACGACAACCGTTGATGGTGCGTAGGCAAGATACCTGATGGTGCGTAGGCGAGATAGGGGGCACCTCCGGGACACAAAGGTGATCCCGGGGGAAGGAGGCTGTTTCACAGCACCACTTGGTTGTCTGCGACATAAGGGTGAAAGGTGCGAGGAGAGCGCGGCGGGTGAAGTACCAACCAAGAATGAAGGTGTGGAGGTTGAAAGAGGTGACAGTAAGGGAGGCATTAAAAGAGAGCTGAGTAGGGTAGAGGATGATGTGGTTGAGCTTGAAAGTGGTTGGATGTCAATGAAAGCTAGTCTGTTGGGAGCCGTTGGTGAGGTATGTGGATGGACAAAAGGACCACCGAGGCACTCGGAAACATGGTGGTGGGATGATGAAGTTGGAAAGAGGATTGATGAGAAGAGGAAGAAGTAAGAAGTTCAAGGAGTGGCAGAAGGCGAAGGGTACGGGAGCAGAAACAGCAGAGCATGAAAGTTATAAGGCAGCCAGGAAGGCTGCAAAGAAAGAGGTAGCAAATGCGCAGGAGGCATGTAGGAAAATGTTCGGAGAACGCTTGGATTTGGAAGAGGGTCAGAAAGCAGTATTCAGGATTGCAAAGCACATAGCGAAAGAGAGGTGTGATGTGATGGGGGTGAGTTGCTTGAAGGATGAAGTGGGACAAATCGTTGTCAACCCAGATGGAATTAAAGGAAGATGGAAAAGATATATGGAAATGCTGTTGAATACAGAGAATGAATGGGATGGCAACATAGAGAGTAACCCAGTTTTAGGACTGGCAGAGAAGATAACTGAGAAGGAAGTTGAGGAAGCAATAAAAGCAATGAAGAGTGGAAAAGCGGGAGGGAGTTGTGGGATATGTTGAAGGCAGCAGGAAGTTGGGGTGTGAAGAGAATGACAGAGATCTGTAATCTGGTGGTGAAAGAAGGCCGCATTCCAGTGATTTGGGAACTGAGTACCCTCGTCCCTCTATACAAGGGGAATGGTGACCCTCTGGAGTGTGGCTCGTACCGAGCGATAAAGTTATTGGAGCATGGAATGAAGGTGTTGGAAAGGGTGTTGGAGAGGAGGATAAGGAAGAAAGTGAAGATCGACAAAATGCAGTTTGGATTTATGCCAGGAAGAGGAACGACAGATGCGCTTTTCATTGTGAGGCAGTTGCAGGAGAAGTACATGGAGAAGAGGAAGAAGTTGTTTTTTGGGTTTGTTGATCTGGAGAAAGCATTCGATAGGGTTCCACGCAAAGTATTGACATGGGCATTGAGGAAGTTAGGAGTGGAGGAATGGTTGATCAGAGTAGTGATGGCAATGTATAAAAGAGCGAAAAGAGCGCACACAGCTGTAAGGACGAAGGACGGGAACAGTGGTGAGTTTGAGGTGAAGGTGGGAGTGCATCAGGGGTCGGTACTAAGTCCACTACTATTTGTAGCTGTGATGGAGGTGCTGGCTCAGAACGTAAAGGAGGGTTTACCGTGGGAGTTGTTGTATGCAGATTATCTGGTGTTGATTGCGGAAAGTATGGATGGACTGAAGGAAAAGATGAACAAGTGGAAGGAATGTATGGAGACAAAAGGTCTGAAGGTGAATATCGGAAAGACGAAGGTGATGGCAAGTGGTAAAGCATGTGGTGACGTGGAAAGAACTGGGAAGTGGCCGTGTGCTGTGTGCATGAAGGGTGTCAGAGTGAACTCCATTCAATGTACAATGTGCGCTGAGTGGGTTCATCAAAAATGTAGTGCTCTGAGAGGGTCATTTACCAGTGTGGCAGCTACATTCA
This sequence comes from Myxine glutinosa, assembly GCF_964187855.1. Taxonomy (NCBI): domain Eukaryota; kingdom Metazoa; phylum Chordata; class Myxini; order Myxiniformes; family Myxinidae; genus Myxine; species Myxine glutinosa. The sequence continues at coordinate 386,038,602 of NC_136261.1, forward strand.
AATGTAAGGTGTGCACAGAGGGAGCTGCAGATGGAGGAAATGTTGAGTTGGATCTTGGAGACGGTGTGAAGCTGGAAGGTGTGAAAACATTTTGCCTCCTCGGAGACATGCTGAATGGAGAAGGTGGATCAGACTCGGCAACGGTTGCTCGAGTGAGATGTGCATGGAAGAAGTTTCGGGAACTGAGTGGCGTGCTGATGAGGAGGAGAGTGTCGCTGAAGCTGAAGGGAAAGGTGTATGCTGCATGTTTGAGAAGTGTTATGATTTATGGGAGCGAGACATGGGTAATGAACATAGAGCAGCAACGAAGGCTGGAAAGGGTGGAAATGCGAATGGTTCGATGGATGTGCAGAGTATCGTTGAGAGAGAGGAAGACAAATGATGAATTGCGAAATATGATGGGAATGTTGCCTGTGATTGATGCTGTGAAGAGGAACAGGTTGAGATGGTTTAGTCATGTGTTGAGGAAGGATGAAAGTGACTGGTTGAGAAGAGTGATGGAAATTAATGTTGAAGGAAGTAGAGGACGGGGAAGACCGAGAAAGACTTGGCTAAAGATGGTGGAAGAAGAAATGCGGGGCAAGGGGGTTAACAAGAAGAGATGCAGAAAATAGGGCAAAATGGAAAAGATTATCATGGGGACCGCAAGGCTAACCCCAGCTCTAGCAGGGAAAATGGCCTTAAAATGCATGTTGTTTACATCATTCTACCTTAGTGTACCAAATTTAGTCAGAATCCCATCACTGGTTCACAAGTTATCGCAAGTAACAGTATGTTTACCTAACATGACCTCTGACCTTTGCCCTTTGATCTCGTGACCCCAAAATCTAATCTGTCCACCTGTACCTCATTATACGTACATGTGCCACGTTTGACTAAGATCCCTTTAGCCGTTCTCAAGTTATCCCGGTAACAAAACCTATCACGGACGGACGGACAGACAAACGGACCATTTGAAAACATAATGCCTCAGCTGACGATTTGTCATGTTTAAAATGTACTTTTTAGGGAGGATATATTCTGTGTGCAACACCTGGTGAATGTTAATATGAATGATGTTCAACCAAATACTTGCCATTCTTTGTTCCTGAATGATTCAATGTTATTCATGGGAATACTGTTCAGGTTACAGATTTCTCTAACCCGGTGTTTTCACCAAAGGGAAGTGCACTTCTGCTTTCAAATAAAAATGAAATTTAGCCTCTTCTTAACAAATTGAAAACCGTCTTCCTTTTTTACCCCGCACGCATGGTGAAAAGCGTGGTTTAGCAATTCGTTCATGTCCGTCCGTCCGACTGCCTGCTTATCGGTTTATGATCGAGGAACAGCTTATTTAAGTTGAATGTTATATTTTGGACATGAATTGGCAGACATGTTTGCTGTTTTACCATACATTGTTTCTGAATTCATCCCAATTGCACATGTGCAGAGAGGAGTGAGATGACATTTTACTCTGTCTGCCTCGCAGTCAAACAAAATTGAAAATCATTCCAAACAGGAAACTAACTTTCAGGATGTTATAAAGGACACAAACAACAGGCACGAATAACCAATGTAACATGTTCGATAGGGTGATGTTATAGATTCTGGGGAAAACTGGAATGTCTCTCAACCTTCATTTAAATTTAATTATATACTTGAACACTGCAGAACACAAATTGCCTTAATATTTCTTGGACTAACCATGATATATGTATGTGTGTATATATATATATATATATATATATATATATATATATATAATTATATATATATATATATATATATATATATATATATAATTATATATATATATATATACTATATACTATATATATATATATATATATATATATATATATATATATATATATATATATATATATATATATATATATATATATATATATATATATATATTGTTACGGACTGCGGATTAGATGTTATTTTGACCGAGCAGTGGTGTAACCGCGGCCGAACAGTTATTCCCAACTAAAACCCGATTCAACCCAAACGTTGGCCGTTATCGCGCCACCGCTATTCAATCGGGAAAAGACTAAGACGACAAATGCAAAGAGGAAAAGGAATAAGACGAGAAAAGGCTTGAAAATACTACTAAATTTATTTACTATTTACAGGCTCAAAATAACCAAGGAGAAGGAAAGATAATAAAATAATATACAGAAGCTTTTAGAGACACAGGGAAAATACTAGCTTATCTAACAGGCTTACTTACTACTCAGGACAGAACAAACAAAGACACTGACTCACGCGGGGAATTGCAGAGTGGATTGCTGGAAGGAGGTGTGTGGCGGGAGGGGGGAGGACGGCACGGAGCTGGCTGGAGCTTGATCCCGCATGGGACGTCGGGCTGGACCTCGACGGCCGCTGATGCCACCGAGCCTGTCATGTGCGCGGAGTCACGGGTCGGAGCTGCTTGTCTCAGTAAAAGCGCATCTGCTCTGACGACCCAGCTCTTTCCTTGGACTCAGTTAAAGCGCAACTGCTCTGACGACCCAGCTCTTTCCTTGGACTCAGTAAAAGCGCAACTGCTCTGACGACCCAGCTCTTTCCTTGGTACTCGTCTCTGGACTTATCTCTCGTCTGTAAAAGCTCATCTCTCGTGGGGGCATCTCTCGTCTTTGTAAAAGCTCATCTCTCGTGGGGGCGTCTCTCGTCTCCTCCCTCCTTTTCTCAACTGCTTGGGGAACGCCCCGCAGCGGGTTATATAGGCCCCGCCCCTCAACCTTTGCGAACCTCCCCCAAACGCTCTTCCTCCGCCCTCTCAAACCAAACCCCTCGTGCTCGGTTGGTTGTTCGGGGCTGACTCACTCCTCCCCTCTATGACGAGGTGGAGACACGCCTTTTTTCCCCAACCCTGCCTCGTGGCCAATGGTGGTTGAAGAAAAACCGCCCAAAATGCAGTTGGCCATTGACATGAAATGAAAGGGGATCTATTCTTATTTCACTCGGTGCAATGGAGTATTTAAATTAATGGGAGACACAGCCTTACCCTAAGACACATAATAAGATATAAGCTACTGAACAAGGGTGTTATCGGGTCCTGCAATGTGGTGTTTATGGAATAACTACCGAGACGCCCTTTTTATCTTTACACAACTCCGGAGGCAGGAGGCGCAGAATAAACAATAATAATAATAAAGCACACAATAAAAAAAATACAGTCCTCATATCCGCAACACTGCACCCTCCTCGTCTTAGGCACGGCCCGGGCCTACAACTTTTATTTAGTGTGACACGTAGGTGTAGTTCCCTCTACTTTTAACCTGACCCTGAGTGCGACAGTTTTAAAACATAAATAAATGTGTCCCGCTGCTCCATTGCACCCTGCCTAACAGACTTACGCCCACAGTTAACCGAATTGCGGAATGGTCTTCAAACTATACATTGACGGTGGGGAGCATTATTTACAATTGACGCTACTTTTATTTAAAAAACTAACCCAGGACCTGTAATTGTTCTTTCTGGGGGGGAGACAGTCTGCTCTGCATCGACGCACCATGAAAGCACCTATAACGCACCAACACACCATCAAGCACCAATCGGTGCAGTCACCACAGTTCATCAGTGTTCATGAATGTTCAATAATAAAAATAAATCAACAACCCCTAACCCTGCAGGTGGTCTCTTGCTCTTCGGCTCCCTCTGCTGGCTATTATTATTCTTCCAGATGTTGTCATTTCCTTTCATTTTCTTACTGGCGGCCTATTATTTTTTTTTTTTTTTTTTTTTTTTTTTTTGTATACAAGATCGAGGCTCGTGAAAGAGCGAACATTAATCACACAGAAAGACAAACCGACACATAAAACATATAACAGAGGGAGCGGTAGACAAGATGGGGAGAGAGGGGGAAGGACACAAACAACATTTGAGAGCAGGGACCGAGAGACATGGAGACATCGAGAGATCTGAGAGAGGGCGAGGGCTTTGGGTGGGGGGGGGGGGGCGTGGGAAGGGGGCGGTGGGAGAGGTATAAAACATATGGACACTGCCAGGACTACCAGGAAAGAAGTTGGAATTTCAAACAAGGTGGATCTGGGGTGAATTAGCGGGGGTAGAAAAGATCAAGGTTTTGGATGGGGGAAGATAAGAGATGGTGGTGAACAGCTGTTTTAAAGACCTGGAGGGAGGAGTGGGATTGAAGGGAGTGAGGGAGTTTGTTCCAGAGGCGGGAGAAAAGAGGAATGAAAGAGTGAAGGTGAGCAGAGAGCCGAGATTTCGGCAGTTTAACCATCAGAGGGTTGCTGGCAGATCTTGTGCGACCTGTAGGAATATTTGGGGGACAGAGCACAGAGAGAGCTGGGGGTGCAAGGCCGGAGAGGAGTCGGTAGAAGACAGAAAGACCACCTACCTGCCTGCGGTGAGTGAGTGAAAGGCCCTCAGAGATGGCTTCATCGCGGGAGATTCCAATAATTCTGAAAGCTTTGGTTTCAACAGCGTGAAGCCGAGCTAGGTGTGAGGCAGGAGCACCGGCCCATAGGGGAGAACAGTATTCCATTGAGCTGCGGATGAAAGCCTTGTATGTGGTGAGGAGCTCAGGTGTGCCGAGGAAGGACTTCGCACGACGGAGGATGCCCAGTCGGCGACTGGCTTTGGAGGCCAGCTTGGAAATGTGGTTTTCCCAAGAAAGATCATGACAGATAGTGAGACCCAAAATCTTGAGCGACAGAACTTCTTGGAGAGGATTGTTGAGAAAGTAGATGGGAGGGTTGTCCAGTCGATCTTTTCGGAGAGACATAGTAAGAGTGTGAGATTTGTCAGGATTGAAAGACATGTTCCACTTGTTTGACCAGTCTGTGATTTTGTCCAGGTCTTCAGAGAGTGAGGAGGCGGCAGACTGCCGATCTGAGGGAAGAGGAATGGAGCAGCAGAGAGTGGAGTCATCAGCAAAGAGATAGAGAGGATTTTCGAGAGAGTCAGAGAGATCATTGATGAAGACCAGAAAAAGCACGGGGCCCAGAACACTGCCTTGGGGAACTCCAGCCTGAACAGGAAGAGGAGATGAGAGAAACCCATTCAGGGCCACACGTTGACGACGACTAGAGAGGAAGTCCGCCAGCCATGCGTGGAGATTTCCATGGATACCAAAGGAGGAGAGTTTGGTGAGCAGAGCGGGGTGCCAGACCGTGTCGAAGGCACGTGATATGTCGAGGGAGACAGCTCTAATTTCCTGTTTGGCATTGAGGACCTCCATCCATTGTTGAGACAGCAGAAGCAGCATGTCCAGAGTAGAGTGACCTGGTCTGAAACCAAATTGATGATCAGAGATCAAGCCATTGGAGAAGAGGAAAGATTTCATATCCGAAGCAATGATGGATTCCATGACTTTGCTGATAATTGGGAGAAGGCTGATTGGTCTGTATTTGCTAGGATCTGTTTTTGCACCTTTTTTGTGCAAAGCGGTGATGTTGGCTGATTTCCAAGCAGATGGCAGTTGACCTTGAGCAAAAGAGAGGGTGAAGAGAACAGAGAGAGGGTGAGATAGAGCAGCAGAGCAGGATTTTAGGACCCGTGGGCTGATGCCGTCGGGTCCAGTTGCAGAATCAGAGTCGAGGGTTGACAGAAACTTTTCCACCTTGTCAGGAGGAAAGGACACGGAGTCCAGGAGCAGCAGGGTACGACTGGGTATGGTGGGTACAGAGAGGGATGGGTTTGGGACACAAGATTTAGAGGCAAACACAGAGTTGAGGCATTCAGCTTTTTCACGTGCGGAGTCAGCTGTGTAGCCGTTTGAGGTAAGGGAGGGGATGGAGGGGGAACAAACACCAGAAACGGATTTGACCAGATGCCACCAGGATTTGGAAGAGGGAGACAGATAAGAGAGTTCGGTCTTGAGAATGGAGAGATATTGTTTCCTGGCTCTCCTGAGGGTGGACACACACTTGTTTCGGGCTTTGTGAAAGGAAATAAGATTTCCTTCCGTTGGATTTGCTTTCCAGGAGACGAAGGCAAGTTGTTTCTGGGCAACAGCCTCACCACAAGATTCCGTGTACCATGGACGGGAGGAAGGGTATGACAACTGAAGACGAGATGGGATAAATCTGTGCATGAGAGAGAGCAATTTACTTTGGAAGAATTCCCAGGATGAGTTGATGTCAGAGGTGGTAGAGATGGGAGACCAGTCCAGATGATTGATGGCTGCTTGAAGACCGTGCCAGTTGGCCTGAGTGAAATGCCAGACTCGTCGACGCTGAGCAGGCTCCCTGAGGATGGTCAGAGAGATGTCCACTTTAACAAGGACATGATCAGATGATCCGATCGGAGCAGAAGAAGAGCAGCAGACATTTTCAGGGAAGTTAGTCATAACCAAGTCCAGAAGAGAAGATGTTCCGTTGACTGAGATCCGGGTCGGGAAATTGACAGATTGTGTCAGTCCCAGTGAGTCGCAGAAGTCCTTTGATGAGGAGCCATGGCTGGTGAGAGAGGTACCCACACCCAACCAACTGGCATGATGACAGTTGAAATCACCACATATGAGGAAGAGAGAGTTGGGATGAGTAGATAGAAGTTGGTCCATATCATCAGACAGCGAGATGTAGATGGAGTCATCACTGTTTGGTGGACGGTACAACACACATATGAACAAGAGGTGGGAGCGAAGGGGAAGCCGTAGCCAGAGGTATTCCTGGGGGTGAGGTGGAGAGAGTGCAGTGCAGGGCGAGTGAGGAAGAGAGTTTTTGATAAAGATAGCAACCCCGCCTCCAGGACGAGGCTCAGGTCTATCATACCGGAGGAGGGAGTAGCCCGGGAGAGATACTATGGAATCGGAGACATCATAAAGGAGGAAAGTTTCTGTTAAGCAGATCACGTCTGGTTTGACAGAAGCAACCTGTATGGAGAGATCAGTTAAGTTTGAACGAAGGCCCCGGATGTTTGAGGTCCATACCGTTAATGAAGAGGAAGGGGGAGCATCAGATACAGAACAGGGGGGAGGAGGGGTAGGGTAAGATGTGGAAGAGGTGGAAGAGGTAGGGAGAGCTGTTGAAGGTGTGTCAGAGATTTCAGAATAGCTCGGAGAAAGGGAAGGATGGGGCGGACAAAAGGTTTGATGGTGATTGGGTGAGCCACAATGAGGTGTTATTTGAGGAGGGGGAAGAGCGAGGCAGAAGGTTGGGGGGGATGGAGGTGAGAGTTTGAAGGGGGAAGAAGCGGGGAGGACGCTTTGAGGAGGGGGAGTGAGAGGGGGGAAATTGAGAAGCAATGAGGGTGGGGAGATTTGAAGGGGAGGGGTGAGGGGGGAGTTTGGGAGGGAAGCGACAAGGGGAGGGATTTGAAAGGTATGGGATATGGGGGAGATTTGGAGGGGAGGGGTGAGGCAGGAGTCTAGGAGGGGAGGGGCGAGGGGGCGTCTTGGCGGGGAGGGGTGAGGGGGTAGTTTAGGAGGGAGGGGGCAAGGGGGGAGATTTGAAAGGGATGGGTGATGGGGAAGATTTGGAAGGGAGGGGTGATGGGGAAGATTTGGAGGGGAGGGGTTATGGGGAAGATTTGGAGGGGAGGGGTGAGATTGGATTTTTGAAAGTGTACGATTTATGGGAAACGAACATTTATTGCAAAATGAGTTTCTTGTGACCTTCGAGTTAAAAATACGTTTAAGGACGCTGGATGGAGGATGGAGTGCAGGAGAGTTTAGGGAATGTAGAAAAAAGGCACTATAGGAGATGGATATTTTTTTTGGGATGAATTGATTTGGTGAGCAAGTCGAAAGCAGCCTTTTAAAGAAGAAGAAGAAAAAGGTGTTATAAAATATGACGGAATACATAACTTGAGGGGAAAGTGTAAACATTGAAGGTTAATGAGTGAAAACTATCTGGGGAAATGGGGGAGAAACACGTGGTCGAAGAACGAACGAACGAATAAGAATGAATAAACGAATGAGAACAGAGAAGGGAATTTTTTTTTTTTTTTTTTTTTTTTTTTTTTGAGTTGAGATTTACACAAGGAAGTAGGCTATGGGTGAAAAGCCTGGGAATACAGAGAACGAAAGTTATTGGATCACAAACGACGGACCGCTGAGAGAAAAACAAAGCCTCAAGGTTGTACAGTAAGCATAAAATGAAATGCACCCAACGTTTCCCTTTTATTTATTTATGGCCCACCAGGCCGACTACTGTGGTTCACCTGTGGGGCATCGGTGCCCTGTGGCCAAGGTCCGCCAGCAAGATTTCGGGCCCTCATGGCCGGTTCCAGCAGAGGGGCCATGCCCCATCCCATGGGGTCCATAAGTGGTGCTCGGCCACTGACATGTGGTCCATAATGTGGTGCATCGATGCAGACAGCTGGTTCTGAGAGTTCCGGGCGCACAATGGCCGACTCACGCACGCTCCCCGTCGGCGCCCAATGGCGCACAGGTCATGTGGGAGACAAAAGGGGAAAGACAAATGAGCGAGGGGTAAGGTCACAAGGGTACACGTCAATAAGGCAATGCAAGGCGAAATGCGTACGGAGAGCGAAATGAGAAAGCTCGTCCCTTCCGTACGTCACCCCCCCCTGTCACCGACACTACCCTTGCCCTTACCCCATATTTACAAAATCTACACCTTTACAAATTCGTTACTACTGTCACGTCTCCCCATATTTCCCCAATACCAAATTCGTCTTCACTCTACTTCAAAATTTGCCATCATCAATTCCTCATCAATCCTCATAAGGAGGAAGAGATGGAACAACAAAGCACAATGTCACACCCACGTCATGATGCGTCTCACAATCCAAAACATTTGCATCATAAAAATAATAAAAACAACCTGGCATGGTGTGGAGTACCTGTCGCCTCAGGTGAGTGGATGCAGATGGTGCGAGGAGATCCTTCATCCTAACTACTTTCTAAATGACATTAACACAGTTACACTACCCGGGGTCTTTCCCTGCCAATCCATTGGCCAACTTACACTATGGGTTCTAAAAAACCAATTCCCATTGCCCAAACTGTGGTGCTGCTCAATTTGGGGTCTCACTCCCCTGATTCATCTCCCGGTGCCCTTGCACAATTTCTGGGCTGTGACGTGTAGCTCTCCCAGCAGGTCTACCCACCTGCACACCTCCACCACTGTAGTTGCCACCCGAGCTTACCTAGCTCCTCACCCTAACCTAACTAACTGGGGAAGGCCCCTCCTGGCTCTGTCACCCCTTGGTGCCCTCTGGCACTGGGCTACCCGGGTCCGTCCTCCGGATCCTCGGGCCCCATCCACAACAACTCTAACGGCTCCCAGAGCCCACCTGCGGCCTCACCTGGCCGACATCCTCACAGTGGTGGAGTGCCCAAACCAACTACACACACTAACAGGCTACACGCCCAGCCATTTCCACAACACTAATGCACCCATCCAAATACCATTCTCTCACCCGCACCACAGATGCCAATATCCAACCACAATTTACCTATACCCTCTACCTAACACTTACACTACCCGCCCCGGGTATTCGTGATGGGGGTCCACTCTTCCCCCATTCACACATTCGCACCATCCACTCCACTCCATAGTTTCCATTATACTCACTCCACGACCATCCATTCCAATACTCCCTATATTCCACACTCCATGTCTTCCACACAACCATATACACCTGTGGTTGCACACCTGTGGAATCACACCTGGTGCCACCTGCACCCTCCTTCTCCCTGGACCATTTGGTCAATAAAACACACATCACCATCACCATCACTCAAACACTGCTCCATCCACCTGTCCAGTTGCACACCTGTGCAATCACACCTGTTCACCATACACTTTTCACAATACACTTCCAAATACACCTCCAACACTCACACGGCATCATCTGAACTACCTGTTGCCCTGCTAACTTAGTGCTCCCCGTCTTCCCTTTAAACTAAGCACACACCATGTCATTATCATCCACACTAATCTACCTGCGTCCCCACTACAGGTATCCTTGTCACTAACTAACCTTAACGTTACCTAATGTCATCTTCTAGGGCCCTACACACAATATCCTAACCCACCCGGGCTAGTTTTCACTGCCATACACCCCATAAGACTAGTGCTCCTTTGCCCCCCCTTTGTGAGGGATGGTGGATTGGCCATCCCATCACATGGGGCAGCTCTTACTATAAATTTTGCTCACCAAATTCCAACCAATCAAAAATTTGCCAATCATCTGCCAATCACTGTACCATTACCAATCATCACTCTGCCAATCCTTTGCCAATCATCAAATTTTGTTTTTCTAATTTCGGGTCCAGACCACTATCCTCATCGTTACAGTCCACTTACTAGTGCCTCTCGGTGCGCCAATTCACTTCCAGAGCTCGGCTTTGTGAAGCCGAGCAATGAATGTGGGTTGTTTTGTGCCAGCGGCTGGATACGTCCCTCATTCGGTGCAGGGACGGGGGCTTACCCGGGCCGAGATCCCACGCACCACCTCGGCACGGAGCCATCCAATGTCCCGATCTCGACCTGCCGGAACGCTTAAACAAAAGGGGGTCGCCATGACGACCCTTCCTATCGGGCTGCCCGTTCCGCCTAGCGGAGCACGGACGCGGCCGTTCCAAGCGCGGCCCAGCGTGGATCCCGTACGGCGGTCCTTTCGAACCCGCCGTGGTTCGGATCCCCACTGGTCCTCACGGCAAGCGAAGCTGCCCGACGCGCACCGAGGGCCCGATTCGGCTATAAGTCGCTCTAACCTCTAACCCGGTTACCGTCGATGCCTCACCTGCATGCTTACACCCAGCAGCGCGTTCCTTGCTCATACATCCAGCTGTTCCCATGCTCCTCGTCGTACCTTCTCTAACACACCCAGGTACACTCATTCCGCTCACAGACTTGGTCACACACCTGACCACCGAACACCTTGGCACACATTCGTCGTTCCCACACCTTACCAACACACCTCTTCGCGCCCCCTTCTCGGTCACCTCCTCTGTGACAATCACAGGTGTGCTCTCACTCGCACACCCAGCCATGTGCCTCACTACTAATTCCAGCGTGCATTCCCATACACGCTCTACCATTCCAGGTGTGCATCCTTCCATTCCAGGTGTACATCCTCTCTCACCTGTCACAACCAACTCACGCTCCAGGTCACTCTCACTACTTTCACCTCCACTCTTGACAGCGCACTCACCCTTACTCTTGACAGCGCACTCTTTCCCCATGCACCCGTCTGTTACACACCTTACTCGCGCACACTCTTGCGCACACTCTCCCGTTACTTCCTCTGTAACACTCACCACAGGCGTGCATTCTCCCTTACTCTTGACAGCGCACTCTTTCCTCATGCACCCGTCCGTTACACACCTTTCTCGCGCACACTCTTGTGCACACTCTCCCGTTACTTCCATCGTAACACTCACCACAGGTGTACACTCTCTCGTTACATCCTCTGTAACACTCACCACACCGCGCTTCCATGTGCCCCCTCGCACACGCGCTACTACCGACTCACTCTCGACAGCACACTCACTCCTTGGCGCGCACTTTTTCCTCACACACCCCAGAGTCGGACATTCTCGCACACCTCCTTCTTCGCACACCGTACCTGTCGCACACTTCACCAACGGCCTTTCACGAACACACGGATCCGAATCAACCCCCAAGCCGACTGAAGCTTTCCTCACATCATATACATTTCCACATATATCACCACTCACCTTGGCACCTCGTCTCCGCACCTTTTTCGCCACCTGCAAACTCTTTATTTGGTTAGCGAGCACATCATTATGAGTTGAGCACCGACCTTGTACATATTCCATCACCTCCTCCTGTATTTCTCTCTTAGTTTCTGTCTGTCTCTTCTTAATTTCACTCACCTCTTCTTCCACTTCCTCTAATTTTTGCTTCACCTCTTTTATTTCCCGGTGCGTCTCCTCAAGTTCGTCCTCTAAGGCTATCTTGACCGTTTCTATGTGCGTCCTCACCTGCCGGTCCTTCGTCTCCATTACCTCTGTCACCTCGTCCAACCTCGTTGTCAGTCCCTCACGTACCATCTGACATTGCCTCTGTGTCGCTATTAAGTCATTTTTTATGTCGTTTTGTGTCGCTTTTAACCCTCCTAGTACCGCAGTGTTCCTTTGAACCTGCTCCGTTAGTTCTTTTTGTCCCTCCGTCAGCTGTTCCACCTCCTCCGTCAGATCTTCTATTACCCCTTGTAACCTAGCCGTTCCATTTCTCACCTCTTTCTCTATACGCTTTTCGCCTCGCTTTACCTCCTCGCGTACCCCCGAGACCTCCTCACTCACACCTCGTCGTATCTCCTCCTTCTCTTTGGTAGATGCTGCCCTCATCTGTCCCAATTCATCCCTCTGAGCATCCAATTTGGTTTCTACCCCGATTTTCACCTCCTCTATCTGCTCTCCCATTTGTTTAATTTCTCGGGCGGATTGCTCCCCTATTTCCCGCAATTTGTCTTCCATTCTATTTTCTAGCCCCTCTAACCCATTTTTCACCCCCTCTATCTGATTCTCCTGGGCAGCCATTCTATTTTCCACTCCCATTAACCCATGTTTCACCCCTTCTATCCCATTGTCTCACCCCTCAATTTTCTTGTCTAATCCCTCAAAATTATTGTCTAACCCCTCAAATTTGCTGTCTATCTTCCCTATTTGGGCACTGGTACCCCTCGCTTCGTCCCTCATTATCCCCAATTGCTCACTCCGAGCCCTCGCTTCGTCCCTCATTACTCCCATTTGGCCCCCTATCCTGCTTTCCATTCCTTTGA